>NW_024070198.1:12761011-12771950 GCF_014754425.2 Oryx dammah
CTTCAACATGGGAAGTGAAGGGTAGGGACACAGATCACCATGAGTAACAAGAAACTCTATTCCTAGGGACTTCCCTGGCAGTCCAGTGGTTAAGAATCTATCCTTCCAATGCAGGGGGTGTGGGTTCGATCCATGGTTAGGGAACTAAGACTCCACGTGCTGTGCCATGAAAAAATAAATAAAAATTTAAAAAAATTTTTTTAAGAAATTGTATCCCTAGATGCACAGAGAATGGATGTCACAACAGACATCTGGGTGTTAATGGAGAATTCATAGAAGAAATTGGGAGAAAGGTAAATCCAGGCAAAGAGATTCAGCGAGCAGCATCTGTCCTGGAATAGCCATCGTGACCAAGTCCCTTGAGTCACAGAACCCCCCTGTCGTGAGCAGTCATGAGCAGCCTCCCATCCATGCTGACTGCCGATCATTCATCACATGCCTACCCAAGCACGTGCACAGCCAGCCAGACATCTCTTCAATGGATCACCTCTAGCTTATTATTTGTACACCCTGCACATGGTGAAAGCCTCTTCCACATCACTGAGAAATGTGCTAAGTTGTGTCATCATCTTCACATGTCTATGTGTGAAGTCATTTCAGTCGTATCCAACTCTTTGCGACCCTATGGACTGTATAGCCTGCCAGGCTCCTCTGTCCATGGGATTTTCCAGGTAAGAGTACTGGAGTGGGTTGCCATGCCCTCCTCCAGGGGTTCTTCCTGACCCAGGGATCAAACTGGTTTCTCTTACCTCTCTTGCATCATCTTACACACTGATCCATAAAAGAACTGCAAAACCAAATTAACACTCTACAACTTTCCCCATGGTGGAGTTTCCCATGGTGGAATACTATACAGTCATTATATTGTGCTAATCCCAATAACAATGGGCTAAGGCTCATAATACAGTATTAAGTGAAGAGACATGATACAGAATTGCATTACTGTATCCTGTCTCTTCCATTAATACTATATCCAGCCTCTTGTCCAATGCTAGACAAAATCATGTGTGAAAAAAAATCCCACTCAAACAAAGGATAGTCAAATTTAAGCTTAAAAAATTAGGACTCTTCCTAAAATCCATTACTCTTCATTTACTAATCAGGAATCAATGAAATTAACTCAGTACTAGGAAAGTCTCTTCAATACTTTAGAGCATGTATTAGTCAAACTTCTCTCAGGAAAACGGAACTCCTGCCAGATGGTTCAAGGATACAGGGACACAGGGAACCAGTTATAAAGGTGTTGGAAAAACTGAGGAGCTAGGCACAGGATGAGATAACCCAGAAACTCACAACAGCAGGAAGTTGTTATACCGTATTATCAAAATCCAGAAGTCAGAGCAACAGAGCAGAAACTGGAACCTCAAGACACCGCCAATAAAAGACCTGGGCTTCTCCTTCTCTTTTTTTCTCCAGTCTCCCTCCTGGGCTCTCCATCTGTGAATCATAGACAAAAACCAATTGGCAAGGAAGCTTGCGAAACGCTTCCTGCTGGGCAGTCGAGGAGCCTGGTGGGCTGCAGTCCATGGGGTCGCTAAGAGTCTGGTTCGACTGAGGGACTTCACTTTCACTTTTCACTTTCATGCATTGGAGAAGGAAATGGCAACCCACTCCAGTCTTCTTGCCTGGAGAATCCCAGGGATGGCGGAGCCTGGTGGGCTGCCATCTATGAGGTCGCACAGAGTCGGACATGACTGAAGTGACTTAGCAGCAGCAGCAGCAGAGGAAGTAGATATGGGATCTCGGATCAAATAAACGAGTGGCATAGGGCACGAGCAAAAAACTAGTATCCTGCCATGAAGGGGCTACTTCTCTGCTCATGAAAGATTGCCTAGTGCCTCAGTCACTCCAGATACTCACACCTCTTGCCCTTAAACTCTAGTCTCTCCATGAATAGGTTCCCCCTCGCAAGCCCCAAACTCACTTTTACTTCCTCCTCTTAATCTCTGTTTGCACCTTGACCAATGTTGCATTTCATCATCTGTCCACGATCTAGACTCTGACCGCTCCTTGTGCCTCTTCAAAGCCTCTGGACTTTGAGCCGATATCCAGGCTTGTGACCTTTGCCCAATCTCATGGTTCTGTCTACACGTCCTGATTTCAGTTGTTCTTTCGCAAATCAATCGAGCCATAAACAGAGGTTTAAGTATTATATGTTAAAATTTTAATGGTAAGTAATGTCGTAACTAAAAACTCAAGTGTATCTATCAAATCTGGGAAGGAGCAAAGAGGAAATGTAGATTCAGTTCAGTTCAGTTCAGTCGCTCAGTCGTGTCCGACTCTTTGCGACCCCATGAATCGCAGCACGCCAGGCCTCCCTGTCCATCACCAGCTCCCGGAGTTCACACAAACTCACGTCCATCAAGTCCGTGATGCCATCCAGCCATCTCATCCTCTGTCGTCCCCTTCTCCTCCTGCCCCCAATCCCTCCCAGCATCACAGTCTTTTCCAATGAGTCAACTCTTTGCATGAGGTGTTCAAAGTACTGGCGTTTCAGCTTTAGCATCAATCCTTCCAAAGAACACCTAGGACTGATCTCCTTTAGAATGGACTGGTTGGCTCTCCTTGCAGTCCAAGGGACTCTCAAGAGTCTTCTCCAACACCTCAGTTCAAAAGCATCAATTCTTTGGCGCTCACCTTTCCTCACAGTCCAACTCTCACATCCATACATGACTACTGGAAAAACCATAGCCTTGACTAGATGGACTTTGTTGGCAAAGTAATGTCTCTGCTTTTCAATATGCTATCTAGGTTGGTCATAACTTTCCTTCCAAGGAGTAAGCATCTTTTAATTTCATGGCTGTAATCACCATCTGCACTGATTTTGGAGCCAAAAAAATAAACATAGGATGGGGTGAGCTAAATCTTCATCTGATGCAGGGGGTTAACATGTAACATTTAAAGTTGATAAATGAAGATGGAATCACATGAGCATATAAATTAGAGAGCTGCAAGTAATAATATAACTTAAAACAGAAACAATTGAAAAGAAATAGGATGGTTGCCTTCGAGCAGTGGGACTGTGGAAAAAGTGTAAAACAAGGCTTTTGGTTATAAATGCTTCTGAATTCGTTGATTTTTTTTTTTTAACCATCATCAATTCTTTACTCAGATTTTATACTTGCTGTTCCCTCTATCTAGAATACTCTTCCCCAAGACATCCACATGGCTGATTGCCTCATTTCCTCCAGGCTTTCCCTGAGCATCCTATTTAAAACTGCAACATCCATACCCCCATTCCGTGCTTTCTTTCCATCCCACTTATCACCATGGAACATTCCATATAACTTTCTTATTCATTTTGCTTCTTTTCTGTCTGCCCCGATTACAGTATAATCTCCATTAAAGCAGGAGCCTTGTTTTGTTCACTGGTAAATACCAGCACCTAGAACAGTGGCTGGTACTGTTGACTGACTATATGAACAAATTGTGTGTGTGTGTCTATGTGTGTGTGATGACATGAAAAAAAAATTATTTAATGACCAATAAGTCTTTTAGAAAAATTTCCACATTTTTTTTTTTGCTTGTTTGATTTTACTTTGTTATGTTTCTTATTGAGATAATTCTTGGAGAAGTCTATGCCTGAAATTTACTTACCCAAGAGAAGAACCTTTAAAAGGAGGGCAAACTCCACTGAGGAAAGGACATACCAAATGAACACAATGTCTTAATGAGTGGTGGGTTTCATCTGTTTTCTTAAAATAAAATTTTCAATTATTTAAATCTAGAAAGCTGAAGAATTAAAGTTAGTCTCGTTAAAGTACAGGTCTTTTGGAGAGTCTAAAAACTATACATTTTGAGGACCTTAAATTCATTGTAATCAGTGCACTCTTATCCAATCTCTTCTAAAAAGGCAAATAGTTCCCCACAAAGGAATCCACAGATATTAACAGCAAAAATATCCACTCTCTTTAGTCCCGAGAAGGACTTCATCTGCATGGTTTCTGGGGCGTCCTCCCACAACCCACTAATGCAGCTGAATCGCTGACTCAGTCAAACACGGAAAACCCAGAATACAGAGTGAGAGACCAATGTCTGGATTCAAGTCCAAGCTCACCATTTCCGATGGTGTAACTATGGGAAGATCTCCCTGCTCTGAGGATGGCCCCTCATCTTCTCATCTCCTCATCTCTGTGTCGGAGTAACAGAGCCTACTTCGTAACATTGTAAGCTTTAGATAGAATAAGGGACATAAAACGCTTGCCACACTGCCTACAGCATAGTGAATGTCAGTAGGAAGTGGTTATTTTTATGACTGTTACCGTTTTGGGGGTAGCTATGATAATTTGTGAAGTTAGGAGCTGTCTCTCAAAAAACAAATACTGTTAAAAAAAAAAAACAGATATTGGATTCTAAACTTGATATCTTACCCATCACTTCATCAAAATATTCGTCACAAATTGCTAGTCCTTAGAACTCTTTGAATAAACATATTTAAGCTTTAATTACAAGACTCTTCCAGAGTAGAAGATACGCCCTTACCTTTGACACACCCAAAACAATTTTGCCCGCTCTTGGTAGACTTGTGCTTTAGTGTTATGGTCCCAGGTGCTTTGCTGCTGGTTCTTGTGCTGTCTCTCCTAAAATTTTATACTTCAGGATGATTAACAGATCTCTACCTGTTGACTAGAAAATGCTAGTTTTTCTGGGTAGTGGTTAGATTTTAAGATGACCAACATCTATGTCTGGATTTCATCAGGCAGGTCAAATATCACTCAGGGATTTGACTTGACCGGAAATTTCTAAAAGGAAAAGACTGCCACACCTTGCTTTCTCTTTCCCAGGGGAAACGTGAACAGTTTACCAGCCAAGACACTGACTAGACAAAGGCCCAAGCGCCCTAGAATTAGAGTTGCCAGATAAAATAAGACGGCCCAGTTAAATCTGAATTTCAGATAAACAATAAATAATTTTCAGTATAAGTATGTCCCAAATATTACATCATTATCTGAAACTAAAGCTTAACTAAATTATAACAAATCTTATATTTTTATTTTGCCGAATCTGGCAGCCCAACCCAGAGTATAGGGATTATCACTAACCTCCTTACTCTCTGTCCATCAAGATGTTGTTTTCCCTACTAAATTCTGGGTTTCTTGAAGTGGGCCCTGTGTGTGTTAGTCCTCATGCCTAGTACAGCATAGTTGTTCAATGAATGTATCAGGACAGAAGGAAGGAAGGAAGAAGAGAGGGAGGGAGGGATGATGGATTTAATCTCTGAGGACTCTGGGAGTCAGACTGTCCTATGGCAACAGCAGCGCTGCTGCCTTGAGCCAGCAGCCGTTTGACTCCAGCTGCTAATCATTTAATTTATGCTGATTCCCAGCATCCCTGTAAACAAGACAAATAAAGGTAGGTGATCTGAATTGTATAGCCCACACATTTCAAGGTCAATAGAAGTGTTATCTCTAAGGAGAGCTCTGAGATCTAGTTTCCTCTCTTACAAAAGTCCAAGGCCACACCTCTGTCCTCCAAAGAACATAAATATTAAGGCCCCAGTTACTAGTCCCTTTGGTCTGTTTCCAGACCAATGTCTTTCTGAGGCATTGCAGCATCAGATCTCGAAGGTTACATCTGGTTTCACCTTCCCTCTGTGGTTTTGGCTCCTAGGGAATTCTTTCTTTATTTGGAGCTTGGGTATTGCATTTAAATTTTTGGTTACAATATTTTGCCCTATATTTATATGTGCTTAGAATGAGGAAGAAGATAATACAGGCTATCTCGGTAAACCCTATCCCCAGAACCCACAAAATAGATATTTTTATAAAGTTTCCTGTTAAGTAGAAAGCATACACTATCTTAGCAAAATTCTTATCAAAAAAATGGTGTTTCCATTTCTCAAATCACTTTGGTTCATTTCCCTGGCTGAAGTTCCTTTGTTGAAAGTAAGCAGTGAATCCAAAATTGACAATATGTTATATATAAAATTTTATAAACTGCCTTTTTGTGTATTTATCTTAAAACATTAGATAATTACCACCTCCTGTACCATTAAAAGTTCACCCAAAAAATCTTGATTTTTAGGACTGCATATTATCTCACTGAAGTATCATAATTTAACACTCTATTTTGAACATGGACATATTTTTCATTGTTTTATGTAAATAATACTATGATGATTGGGCTTCCCAGGTGGCTCAGTGGGTAAAGAACCCTCCTATAATGAAGGAGAGAAGCAGGCAGACATGAGTTTGAACCCTGGTCAGGAAGATCCCCTGGAAGAGGGAATAGCAATCCACTCTCGTATTCTTGCCTGGAGAATCCCATGGACAGAGGAGCCTGGCGGGCTACAGTCCATAGGTCACAAACAGTCAGACACGATGAAAGCAATTGAGCATGCACGCACATAATGATTATCAGCATATTTAAATATTTGTTTACATTTTTTATTATTTCCTTAAGATACAGTCATAGAAGTTTCTTTACTGAGGAGCTGCATTAACTCATTCAAGCCTGTATGCTACATGGGAAATGACTGTTAAGTGGTATCACTGCCAAGAACCAAATTGGCTGGTGTGCTAGCAGGAAGAGAATGATTAGCAACTGCCCTCCAGTAAACCACAATTTCATAAGATTATTGTTTGTTTTACTAAAAGTTGTCTCTTGATTGCAAGTCACTGGGAACCAATGATAATGAAAACCCTAGATGGGTTTCATAAGTTTGTTCAAAGTTCACCAGCTTTGCCTATTCTGTCAGAAAGCCAAATGCAGTTTGGGGCTTTCATACAATCTCCCAACTTGCTTTTCAAAGACAGCCCTTCAGTTCCTGCTTCAAATGTCATCGGTCTATAAAGATTGAAACAGAATGCCATTTCCTTCAGGATATCACCTTATTGGGAGAAATATATGCCAAATATCACCTTCCTCTGCTCTCTCACAGAACTTACTATGTTCTCACAACATCAAACACTTTCTACTCTGTTGACAGTTCTGTCCATGTCCCATCTGCCATACTCAGGTATATGCCTTAAGAACAGGATTTTTTTCCCTCACTTTATTGAAAAATAATTGATCTATATCACTGTGTAAGTTTAAGATACACAGCATGATAATATGATTTACAATGTATTATGAAATGATTACCACAAAAGATTTAGTTAATATCCATCATCCTATATGGATAGGACAAAAAGAAATGAAAAAAATTTCTTCTTGTAATGAGAACCCTTAGGATCTATTCTCTTAACAACTTTCCCATACATAGTATAGCGGGGTAAACTATAGTCATCATGATATCCCAAGGACTTATTTATCTTGTAACTGGAAGTCTGTACTTTTTGACCACCTTCCTCCAATTTCTCCTGCCCTGATACCGCCTCTAGTGATCACAAATCTGATCTCTTTTCTATGAGTTTGATAGGTTTCTTTTGTTCTTTTTTTTTTTTTAGATTTCACATCTGTATGTGAGATCATACAGTAGTTGTCTCTCTCTAACTTATTTCACTTAGTATGCCTTCAAGTCCATCCATTGTTGCAAATGGCATAATTTCCTCACTTCTATGGATGAATAATATTCCACTGTTCCACTCACAACTTCTTTATCTATTCTCCCAATGGATGGACACAAAGTACCTCTATGTCTTGGCTATTTTAAATAAGGCTGCTATGAGCATGGAGATGCAGTTATCTTTTTGAGTTAATGTTTTCTTTGAGGACATAATCTTTTTTATAATTTATGTTATTGAAGTATAGTTGATTTACAATGTTGTGTTAATTTCTACTGTACAGCAAATACATATATATGTGTGTGTATATAATATACAGTTATACATACATATGGGGCTTCCCTGGTGGCTCGGACACTAAAGAGTCCACCATATGTTCTCTTTCAAATTCTTTTCCATTATAGTTTATCAAGATATTGAATATAGTTCTCATGCTATACAGTAGGACCTTTATCTAAGTTATATATAAGTTTCCGTCTGCTAATCCCAGACTCCCAGTCCCTATGTCTCCATCCCCCTTGACAACCACAGCTTTGTTCTCCAGGTCTGTGAGTCTGTTTCTGTTTTATAGATACACTCATTTGTGTCATAATTTATATTCCACATATAAGAGATCTCATATAGCGCTTGGAGGACAGAATCTTTGATTCATCCTCACATCTCCTAAAGCACCTAGAACTCTAACTGTCCAAGGCATAGAAAAGACTCAATAAATAATGTTTGTAGACTTTAATGCACTAATAGTAACAATCCTAACTACACATGATTTCATTAACAACTAAGCAGCAGTATATAGTTCCACTATAAAGACTGAAAAAAATAGTTTTTACTCAACTATTTTGAGGAAGTTTTCCTCTCAGAATATAAATACTGCCTTGATTTTTAAAACAAACAAACTACCCAGTAATATATTTTGAGACATCAAAACCTAAATCAGCCAGTATGATTCAACAAAAAATAAAGTAAAATTCAGTTAATCTGATTTTTATATCTAGCATTATAACTGAGTTTGTCTACGTGACGGCTGAGAATAAGCCTAATTATAATGCCGAATAACAAAATTAAGTGATTTTTTTTTCTTTCTAAATTAGTTTTTTCTTTTGGAAACTTTAGTAATAGTCCTTAACTATTTGAGACATGAATCTGACCACCAATGACCATTTTGTCCTTTTTCCCTTTAACAATAAGGTGCATGAATGGATAGATAGACGATAAAGCTAATACAACATGTTAACAGCCATGTTATTTAAATCAGGGGTTGGTAAACTTTTTCTGTAAAGAGTCAGATAGTAGGTACTCAGGCTTTGTAATCCTCATTGCAATGACTCAACTCCACTGCTACTGCTAAGTCACTTCAGTCATGTCCGACTCTGTGCGACCCCATAGACAGCAGCCCACCAGGCTCCCCTGTCCCTGGGATTCTCCAGGCAAGAACACTGGAGTGGGTTGCCATTTCCTTCTCCAATGTATGAAAGTGAAAAGTGAAAGTGAAGTCGCTCAGTCGTGTCCGACTCTTGGCGACCCCATGGACTGCAGCCTACCAGGCTCCTCCGTCCATGGGATTTTCCAGCCAAGAGTACTGGAGTGGGGTGCCATTACCTTCTCCACTATTGCAAGGCAAAAACAGCCAAAAACAATACATGAACTATAAGCACTTTGGCCACCTGATGCAAAGAACTGACTCATTGGAAAAGACCCTGATGCTGGGAAAGATTGAAGGCAGGAGGAGAAGGGGATGACAGAGGATGAGATGGTGGATGGCATCACCGACTCAATGGACATGAGTTTGAGCAGGTTCCGGGAGTTGGTGATGGACATGGAAGCCTGGTGTGCTGCAGTCCATGGGGTCTCAAAGATTTGGACACAACTGAGTGACTGAACTGAACTGAATGAGCACTGGTGGTTTGGTCAGTAAAGAATCTGCCTGCAATGTAGGAGACTCAGGTTCCATCCTTGGGTTGGGAAGGTCCCCTGGAGGAGGGCATGGCAACCCACTCCAGTATTCTTTCCTGGAGAATCCCTTGGACAGAGGAGCCTGTACAGTCCATAGGGTTGCAAAGAGTCAGACTCAACTGAGCGACTAATACACACAATGAGCACAGCTGTTCTGATAAAATTTTATTTACAAAAACAGGCAAGCAACTGGATTTGACCCATGGACTGTAGTTTGCCAGCTTCTGATCAAAATGATGGATATATGGTTATTCACTATATAATTCTTCCAACTTTTTTACATCTTTTAAAACATTTATAATAAAATGTTGGGGAGGGACTATATCTATAATTATCCAGAGGCTTTAATTACTACACAAATGTTGAAATATTAAAAGCTCACATATTGGCCCCATGGTTTTGTTCTTTTATATGCTCTTTGGTACAGCCTTCAGATGGTAAAAGTTAAATATCAAATTTTCTGAAATATCTTCACTTTGAGGCATTAAAATCATCCTGAACAGGAATGACTGATCCAAAATAATTAGTCCTCAGAAATAGCAAAAGGAAAACTTGCCTTCCTTCTTTTCTTCCCCAGTAACTTTCTGTGTAGCGGTGACTTCTCCACTTAATTTTGACCTTTACTTTCCTGTCAGGGAAGGGGAGATGCATGGTTTTTGTGGCAGTATTATTTTATATACAGTGTATGTACCTTTTTCCAGGCTTTTTTTCAAAACTTCCCATTATCTAAAGCTGACATTATCTGGAGCTGACAGCAGTGATTTTCACATCATGTTACTTGCCTTTGAATATTTCCATGTGGTACTTAATATATATTGCCTTCTACATAGTACTTAATATAATTTGACATATTTTCATTTTCTACACAATGTGGTTTTTTTAACTACTTTTCTTGGCAGTTGTGACACTGGTTACTTTAAAATATTAAAAGGAGTCTATATTTGAGGTGTTTATAACAGTAGTTCTGCTAGACAGACCAAGATGATAATCAGGCCATAAGACACCCTTTAGGATCTGTGTAGCCTTCTTGCATTAAAGAAGAAAAAAAAAATCTGTTTCATAGTCACTGGCTTAATTCATAATCCAAACCAGACATTAGGAAACAATCATAGTGTCTTCGTCCTCGACAGAATTTTTCTCCAGCCTATGAAGCAGTTCTGGCCTTTGAGACATCCTTTCTCCATAGTAGACAGAAAATGGGAAAATGGGAATGCGGAGGAAAACAGTCTACGTTGTGGGATCATTTCAGCTACCATAGTTCCAAGAGCGTCTCGGTAACTCACAGCCCTCCGGGATGCAAACAGTGCCTGCCTCCCAAAACTGAGAACCCTGCGCAGCCTTCCTGGCACTTGGCTGTTTTATGAAGAACCCAGTGGGTCTCCCCAGAGGACCTAGCCATCTCCCGTGCTTCGGTCAACTGTACTAGGCACCTCCAGTCACCCACCTTGTTCTAGTTCAGTTCAGTTCAATCACTCAGCCGTGTCCGACTCTGCGACCCCATGGACTGCAGCACTCCAGGCCTCTCTGTCCATCACCAACTC
>NW_024070198.1:12772350-13106297 GCF_014754425.2 Oryx dammah
CTCCCCACAACATCTCTCTGGGTCATCCCCGCGCGTCAGCCCCAAGCGTGTCATATCCTGCATCAGACATAGACTGGCATTTCGATTCTTACATGTTATTATACATGTTTCAATGCCATTCTCTCAAATCATCACACCCTCTCCCTCTCCCTCTGAGTCCAAAAGTCCGCTATACACATCTGTGTCTTTTTTGCTGTCCTGCATACAGGGTCATCATTGCCATCTTCCTAAATTCCATATATATGTGTTAGTATACTGTATTGGTGTTTTTCTTTCTGGCTCACTTCACTCTGTATAATTGGCTCCAGTTTCATCCATCTCATCAGAACTGATTCCAATGTATTCTTTTTAATGGCTGAGTAATACTCCATTGTGTATATGTACCACAGCTTTCTTATCCATTCATCTACTGATGGACATCTAGGTTGTTTCCATGTCCTGGCTATTATAAACAGTGCTGCGATGAACATTGGGGTACATGTGTTTCTTTCAATTCTGGTTTCCTCTGTGCAGATGACACCACTCTTATGGCAGAAAGTGAAGAGGAGCTAAAAAGCCTCTTGATGAAAGTGAAAGAGGAGAGTGAAAAAGTTGGCTTAAAGCTCAACATTCAGAAAACGAAGATCATGGCATCTGGTCCCATCACTTCATGGAAAATAGATGGGGAAACAGTGGAAACGGTGTCAGACTTTTTTGGGGGGGCTCCAAAATCACTGCAGATGGTGACTGCAGCCATGAAATTAAAAGACGCTCACTCCTTGGAAGAAAAGTATGACCAACTTAGATAGCATACTCAAAAGCAGAGACATTACTTTGCCAACAAAGGTCCGTCTAGTCAAGGCTATCGTTTTTCCTGTGGTCATGTATGGATGTGAGAGTTGGACTGTGAAGAAGGCTGAGCGCCAAAGAATTGATGCTTTTGAACTGTGATGTTGGAGAAGACTCTTGAGAGTCCCTTGGACTGCAAGGAGATCCAACCAGTCCATTCTGAAGGAGATCAACCCTGGGATTTCTTTGGAAGGAATGAGGCTAAAGCTGAAACTCCAATACCTCATGCGAAGAGTTGACTCATTGGAAAAGACCCTGATGCTGGGAGGGATTGGGGGCAGGAGGAGAAAGGGACGACCGAGGATGAGATGACTGGATGGCATCACGGACTCGATGGACATGAGTCTGAGTGAACTCAGAGAGAGGGTGATGGACAGGGAGGCCTGGCGTGCTGTGATTCATGGGGTTGCAAAGAGTCAGACACGACTGAGCGACTGAACTGAACTGAACTGGACTGGTTGGATCTCCTTGCAGTCCAAGGGACTCTCTAGAGTCTTCTCCAACATCACAGTTCAAAAGCATCAATTCTTTGGCGCTCAGCTTTATTTATAGTCCAACTTTCACATCCATACATGACCACTGGAAAAACCATAGCTTTGACTAGGTGAGCCTTTGTTGGCAAAGTAATGTCTCTGCTTTTTAATAGGTTGTCTAGGTTGGTCATAACTTTTCTTCCAAGGAGCAAGCATCTTTTAATTTCATGGATGCAGTCACCATCCACAGTGATTTTGGAGCCCAGAAAATAAAGCCTGACACTGTTTCCATTGTTTCCCCATCTATTTGCCATGAAGTGATGGGACCAGATGCCATGATCTTCGTTTTCTGAATGTTGAGCTTTAAGCCAACTTTTTTACTCTCCTCTTTCACTTTCATCAAGAGGCTCTTTAGTTCTTCGCTTTCTGCCATAAGGGTGGTGTTATCTGCATATCTGAGGTTATTGAGATTTCTCCCGGCAATCTTGATTCCAGCTTGTGCTTCCTCCAGCCCAGCTTTTTTCATGATGTATTCTGCATATAAATTAAATAAGCAGGGTGACAATATACAGCCTTGACGTACTCCTTTCCTGATTTGGAACCAGTCTGTTGTCCCATGTCTGGTTCTAACCGCTGCTTCCTGACCTGCATATAGGTTTCTCAAGAGGCAGGTCAGGTGGTCTGGTATTCCCATCACTTTCAGAATTTTCCACAGTTTGTTGTGATCCACAGAATCAAAGGCTTTGGCATAGTCAATAAAGCAGAAGTAAATGTTTTTCTGGAACTCTCTTGCTTTTTTGATGATCCAGTGGATATTGGCAATTTGATCTCTGGTTCCTCTGCCTTTTCTAAATCCAGCTTCAACATCTGGAAGTTCACAATTCATATACTGTTGAAGCCTGGCTTGGAAAATTTTGAGCATTACTTTACTAGCGTGTGAGATGAGTGCAATTGTGTGGTAGTTTGCGCATTCTTTGACATTGCCTTTCTTTGGGATTCGAATGAAAACTGACATTTCCAGTCCTGTGGCCACTGCTGAGTTTTCCAAATTTGCTGACATATTGAATGCAGCACTTTCACAGCATCATCTTTTAGGATTTGAAATTGCTCAACTGGAATTCCATCACCTCCACTAGCTTTGTCCGTAGTGATGCTTCCTAAGGCCCACCTGACTTCACATTCCAGGATGTCTGGCTCTAGGTGAGCGATCACACCATCGTGATTATCTGGGTTGTGAAGTGGCTGCACGGTGCTTGAGCAACTGTGAGGAGATACTCTACATCAAGGGCAAAGGAGAAGCCTCAGAAAAATGGTAGGAGGGGCAAAATCACATTTAGAATCAAACCCTGTACCCACCAGAGATGCTTGAGGGCTCAAACAAGCCTTGTGTGCACCAGGACCCAGAGACCCCATAGAGACTGAGACAGAACTGTGTTTGAGTGTCTCCTGTGGAGGTACAGTCAGCAGTGGACTGCCTCAGGGGCAGGGCTTCTGCATGCAGCAGGCCTGAGTATGGCATAAGCCCTCTTGGAGGAGGTCGCCATTAACCCCACCACAGAGCCACCAGAACTTCCACAGGACTGGGGAAACAGACTCTTGGAGGGCACAAACAGAAACTTGTGTGCACCAGGACCCAGGAGAAAGGAGCAGTGACCCCACAAGAGACCTTGTTCTAGAGAGTCATCATTCCATTTTATTTTTTAAATTAATTTTTATTGAAGTACATTTGCGTTACAATGTTGTGTTAGTTTCTGCCATAGAGAAAAAGTGACTCAGATATATATATATTGGAGAAGCCAATGGCACCACACTCCAGTACTTACTCTTGCCTGAAGAATCCCATGGATGGAGGAGCCTGGGGGGCTGCAGTCCATGGGGTCACTAAGAGTCGGACACGACTGAGCAAGTTCACTTTCTCTTTTCACTTTCATGCATTGGAGAAGGAAATGGCAACCCACTCCAGTGTTCTTGCCTGGAGAATCCCAGGGACTGGGGAGCCTGGTGGGCTGCCGTCTATGGGGTCGCACAGAGTCGGACACGACTGAAGTGATGTAGCAGCAGCACACACACACACACACACATACACACATATCAGTCTATGTATATACTTACATCCCCTCCTTTTGGATTTCCTTCCCATTTAGGTCGCCACAGAGCACTGAGTCGTTTCCTGTGCTATACGGTAGGTTCTCATTTGTTGTTGTTTAGTCTCTCCGTTGTGTCTGACTGTGACTCCATGGACTGCAGCCCACCAGGCTTCTGTTCATGGGATTTCCCATGCAGAAATACTGGAGTGGGTTGCTATTTCCTTCTACTGGGGATCTTCCTAATGCAGGGATTGAACCCACATTTCCTGCATTGCTGCTGCTGCTGCTGCTGCTAAGTCATTTCAGTCGTGTCCGACTCTGTGCGACCCCGTAGACAGCAGCCCACCAGGCTCCCCCATCCCTGGGATTCTCCAGACAAGAACACTGGAGTGGGTTGCCATTTCCTTCTCCAATGCATGAAGTTGAAAAGTGAAAGTGAAGTCGCCCAGCCGTGTCCGACTCTTAGCGACCCCATGAACCGCAGCCCACCAGGCTCCTCGGTCCATGGGATTTTCCAGGCAAGAGTACTGGATTGCTGGCAAGCCACTTTATAACCACTGAGCCACCAGGGAAGTCCGGTACTCATTAGTTATCTGTGTTATACATTGTAGTGTATATATGTCAATCCCAATCTCCCGGTTCATCCCACCTCCCTCTTCCCCCTGGTTTCCATACATCCATTCTCTGGAGAGTCACCATTTTAAATGAAGAAACTGATGCTGAGAGAAGGTAGGTGCCTGCACAGCCTTCCCTCCTGTGGTATGAATACCCGGGTCTGAACTCTTCTGCCCAATCACCACCATTTCCTGAGAAGACAGTTATCTTCCAAACGCCTCCTTTTTAAAATAGTGTAGAGTACAAACTCTGAAGTTTGTACTTAGGTTCAGCTCTCATAACTACTACTTACTAAGTATGAATTTTGATCAGATTACTTAACCCTGTTGTGATGAGCAGATAATGTCTCCTAAGACATATCTGCATCCTAATATCTAGAACCTGAGGATGTTACTTTATATGATCAAGTTTGTGCAGGTGTGATAATTAGGAATCTTGAAATGAGGAGTTTACCCTGATATCCAAGTGGGCCCCAAATGCCACCACAAGTGTCCTTAAAGAGAGAATCAGAGGGAGAGTAGATGCCACACAAAGATGAAAAGCAGTATGAAAATGGAGGTAGAGATTGGAAGCTGGAAGAGACAAGGAACAGATGCTCCCTTGGAACTTCCCAAAGGAACCAGTCCTGCTGGGATCTTGAATGCAGGCTTCTAGCCTCTGAACCATGAGAGAATACATCTTGATAGGATATATCTCTGTTGTTTCAAGCAACCAACTTTGTGGTCATTTGTTATAGCAGCCATGAAAAACTAATACACCCTCTAAGCCTGTTTCTTCATATGTTAAACAGAAATAATATATGCATTGGTAGGCTATTTTGATAACAAAAATTCACAAATGCAAAATACTCCCTTAATCTCTGGCATATAGTAGGCATACATCACATAGCAGCTATTGTTCCTAATATAATTATCTTCATTATTTTTTAATATGACTAGAAGAGTATAGGCAGCTTATCCTAAACACAACACTGCTGTTTTAAAAATTAGTCACACCAAACACTCAGTGTTTCATTTTCGTGTGGGAAGAGCTGTATGTTTATTTATAGTTTTTATCAAAATACTGTCTTTCATCAAAATGCTGTCTTCTATACTGTTGCTATATTATTATGAAGTGCCAGATCTATTCATGCCAATAATTAAATAAGCCATGTTGCATTTTTCCAAGTATTTAATTGTATATTTTACCATAAATTACATGTTTAAAATGGAAAATAAACCATTCCAGCTGTTTTGAGGACAGCAAATCTAAATTTAAGCTGCTGAATTCTGGAAGAACTACAGATTTTTAAGTAAGCTATAATTTTTTAAAAACCAATGTCAACTCTTACTTATTCAAAACTTTAACATTCACTGAGATATAATTAAGGGAAAGTAGGAGTTTTGGGTTATTAAAGACTGCTTCCCCAAACACAGAAGTGTAATGTGTAGGAAAGTAATCATTCATATAACATAATGGTTAAGGAACTGTGCTAGGCATTAGAGGATATAAAGGTGAAAAAGATAGAGCCTCTACCTTGAAGGGACTCACAGGACAATGAAGGACATAGAAATATAAGCAGATAGATTAAAATTCAGAACAATATTGAAGCGAACATTTACCAAGTGTCTATTATGTGCCATGCCTGTGAGCTAAGTCACTTCAGTCGTGTCCAACTCTTTGTGACCCTATGGAATGTAGCCCTCCAGGTTCCTCTGTCCAGGGGATTCTCCAGACAAGCATATTGGAATGGGTAGCCATTCCCTTCTCTAGGGGATGTTCCTGATCCAGGGATCAAATCCCCATCTCCTGTGTCTCCTGCATGCAGGCAGATTCTTTACCCACCAAGCCACCTAGGAAGCCCCTACTTTGCCAGATACTATATAACTATTTACATGAGTTAATCTAATTTAATTCTCACAACAACCCTATGAAGTGAGGTTTTAGGAGGTTAACTCCCCAAAGGTCACATAGCTAGTTTAAGAGACCTCTGTCTTAACCACTACCAAAGAGATATACTGTGAGAACACAGAAAAGAAAAAACTTACTGTATCTGAGGGAAGTGAGGAGGCTTCATCCTAGAAATACATTTAAGCTGGATCAAAATGGAATGCGAGTTAGGAGGAGTTTTTTAAGGGGGAGAAAAAGTCAAAAGGCATCCAGAAGGAAAGAAGATCCTGTGCAAAAGTGAAGCATCAAGAAAGGGCTATTGTTTCAGAATGGCTAGAGTGCCAGTGAGGTTTGGTGGTCAGGAATAGCATACTGCACACAAATAAGGACATCAAATGATTAAAGTCTTTGGAGAGAGCCAGGATTCAATTTGCATTTTAGAAAGATGCCTGAGTATCCATGTGGAGAATGGAGTACCCAAAAAGAAGCTAAGGGACTTCCCTGGTGGTCCAGAGCCTAGAACTCCATGCTCCCAATGCAGGGGGCCCAGGTTCAATCTCTGGTCAGGGAGCTAGATCCTACATGCCTCAACTAACACCCAGGGAAGCCAAAAGAATAAATAAACAAATATTTTTTAAAAAATATTAAGTCAAGCCTGGAGTTAAGGACTTCTAGTTCAAGATGGGCATCAGAGCTACAACCTTGGAGGGACTCACAGGACAGTAAAGGACATTGAAATATAAGCAGATAGATTAAAATCCAGAGTAAGAGTTTTAAAAGATTCTCCAAAGAATCGTCTTTTCAACAAATGTTACTGGAAAACTTGAATACCTCTATGCAAAAAAAAAATAAAATAAAAAGGAACAGCAACAACAACTGATCATACTTTGTACCATATACAAAGATTAACTCAAAATGGATCGTAGACCTAAATGTAAAACCTAAAAGAATAAAACTTTAAGGAGAAAGCATAGAAGAATGTCTTTGTGACCTTGGTTTGGGCAAAGATTTTTTCAAGTATGACATGAAAACACAATCCATAGAAGAAAAAATTGATAAATTAGACTTCATCAGAATTAAACATTTATTCTACAAAAGATACTGTTAAGAAATGAAAAAAGCAAACCACAGACAAAAAGAAAATAAAGCATATACCTGATAAAAGATTTATATCCAGAATATATAAGAACTCTCAAAATTCAACAGCAAGAAAACAAATAAACCAATTTTTTTTTTTAGTGGATAAAAATATTTAAACAGACACTTCAGCACTGAAGATATATGAATGGCAAATAAGCACATAGAAAGATGTTCAAGAAAAAAACATGTTCAATATCACTGGTCATTATGGAAATGGAAATTAAAACCATAATGAGATATCACTATCTATGCATTAGAATAGCTGAAATGTAGAAGTCTGAGTGTACCAAGTGTTAGCAAGAATGTGAGGGAACTGGAATTCTCATATAATGCTGAAGGAAATGCTAAGCAGCACCTGCCGTTTTAGAAAATTGGCTCGTTCTTTAAAAAAAAAAATTCTTCTCAGTTTTTCCACTAGAGATTATTTTGTCTGTTCTAGAACTTCATCTAAATGAAATTGCACCATATGAACCATTTTGTATAAAGCTTCTTTCACTCATCACAGTGCCTTTGAAATTTATCTGTATTGTTGTAAATGTCAGTGGTTCTTTCCTTTTTACAGCTGAGCAGTATTCAGTTGTGTGAATAAACCATTGTTTATTTATCCAGCCTCTTATGGATGAACACCTGGGCCATTTCCAGCTGGGGGCTATTATGAGTAAAGCTATGAACGTTCTTATACAGCTTTCTGTGAACCACATTTTCATTTCTCTTCGATAAATGCCTAGGAATTAAATACCTGGATCATAATAGTGTATGTTTCCTTTCATAAGGTTTTGCCAGAACGTCTCCCAGAGTGGCTGTACTATTTTAGATTCTTACAAGCATTGTATAAAAGTTCTTGTTTTGGGTGAAGCAGAGATGGGGATTGACTAAGCACAATCATGACTAACTTTCTGGGATGCCAGATGTATCCTATAGCTGGGTTTGGGTTACACTTGTACATGCATTTGTCAAACCTCAGCAAAGATATAATTTTGTGGACACTTCATTGTATATAGATATTGTATCATAAGAAAAATCAGTAAACAAGTATTTAATATGATATGCTCACTGAAATATTTAGGGCAAATTGTATTCCTATCTATCTGCAAGTTTTTGATGTATCAAAAAAAGGTAGATTGATAGACATCTGATAAAACAAGGGCATAAAATATTAATGATACAATTTTATAGTGTCTATAAAGGTGGATGCTTTCCTGGTGGTTCAGTGGTAAAGAATCCTCCATCCAATGCAGAAGACGTGAGTTTGATCCCTGGATCAGAAGACCCCCTGAAGAAGGAAATGGCAACCCACTCCAACATTCTTCCCTGGCAAATCCCATGGACAGAGGAGCCTGGTGGAATCACAGGTTGGACACAGAAAGTCTTTTCAACTTCACTCTATTTAAAATATTTCAGGCCAAAGTACTAAAACTAAGCAAAAGGTAAAGCAAATGTACCGTAGGAGCCAGCTATTCCAACTCTACTCCTAGAGAAATGAAAATATATGTCCACACAAAGACTTGAACACAAATGTTCAAAGCAACTTTATTTGTAATGACAAAAAACTAACAACAATCCAAGTGTCCACTAAGAGGTGAATGGATAAACACAAGGAGGTATAACTACACAATAGACTACTATTCAAAAATAATAAGGAATAAACTATAATATCAATATGTGTAGCTCAAAATAACCTTGCTACCTGAAACAAGTCAACCCCCCCAAACAAATTCCTACTGTCTGATTTCATTTATATAGTTTTAGAAAATGGAAACTAATCTATGGTGACAGAAAGCAAAACAATGAATTGCCCGGGGATAGGGTGTGGCAGGATGTGGAGGGGGCAGGGATAGGAAGAGAGTGGAGGATTGCAAGTGGGCATGAGGAAACTTCGGAGCTTGACTGGGACAATGGTTTCACAGTTGTGTACATATGTCAAAACCTATCAGATGCTAAGCTTTAAGTAGGTGCAGTTTAGTGTACATCAATTGTGCCTTTAAAAAGCTGTTTTTAAAGTCCTAAAGAGAACGTTGACAATTTTAATTCAGCAGTATATTTTCAAATATTTTAATCATGTAAGCTTTATGCAATGAATGCAAAGATTATATAATATTTAAAAGTATTTGTATGCTAAATTAATTTTTCACATTTTAATATTCATTCATTTATTTGATTGCACCAGGTCTTAACTGCTGCATGTGCGATCTTCAATCTTCATTGCAGCACATGAACTCTTAGTTTTGGTATTCGGGATCTAGTTCCCTGACCAGGGATAGAACCTGGACCCCCTCTACTGTGAGCACAGAGTCTAAGCCACTGGACAACCAGGCAAGTCCTTAAAGCAAAGTGAAGTGTTAGTCACTCAGTCGTGTCCAACTCTTTGTGACCTCATGGACTGTACCCCACCAGGCTCCTCTGTCCCTGGAATTCTCCAGGCAAGAATACTGGAGTGGGTAGCCATTCCCTTCTCCAGGGGATCTTCCTGACCCAGGGATCGAACCTGAGTCTCCTGCATTGCAGGCAGATTCTTTACCATCTGCACCACCAGAAGAGTCAGAGAAGTCCCTAAATTATATTAATTAGTTGACATTTAAATTTTCAATTAAAAGTTATAGAGCCTGATTTTTTTATTCTAGGAGAATTAGATAAATATTCAATAAAATGATTTTTTAAAAGTCTCTCACGCTGATATCCAAAATAGTATCAGTGAAAAAATACTAGATGGTTTCCTATAAAGCCAAGAATGCCCACTATTACTACCTTAATAGTTTCTTTTAATTAATCTGGCATTTCTAACTAGTAGAATTCAATTCAGTTCAGTCACTCAGTCGTTTCTGACTCTCTGTGACCCCATGAACCGCAGCAAGCCAGGCCTCCCTATCCATCACCAACTTCCGGAGTCCACCCAAACCCATATCCACTGAGTTGGTGATGCCATCCAACCATCTCATCCTCTGTCTTCCCCTTCTCCTCCTGACCTCAATCTTTCCCAGCATCAGGGTCTTTTCCAATGAGTCATCTCTCTGCATGAGGTGGCCAAAGTATTGGAGTGTCAGCTTCAACATCAATCCTTCCAATGAACACCCAGGACTGATCTCCTTTAGGATGGACTGGTTGGATCTCCTTGCAGTCCAAGGGACTCTCAAGAGTCTTCTCCAACACCACAGTTCAAAAGCATAAATTCTTCAGCACTCAGCTTTCTTTCTAGTCCAACTCTCACATCCATACATGACTACTGGAAAAACGATAGCCTTGACTAGATGGACCTTTGTGGACAAAGTAATGTCTCTGCTTTTTAATATGCTGTCTAGGTTGGTCATAACTTTCCTTCCAAGGAGTAAGCCTCTTTTAATTTCATGGCTGCAATCACCATCCACAGTGATTTTTGGAGCCCAGTAAAATAAAGTCAGCCACTGTTTCTCCATATATTTCCCATGAAGTGATGGGACCAGATGCCATGATCTTCGTTTTCTGAATGTTGAGCTTTAAGCCAACTTTTTCACTCTCCTCTTTCACTTTCATCAAGAGCCTTTTTTGTTCCTCTTCACTTTCTGCCATAAGGGTGGTGTCATCTGCATATCTGAGGTTATTGATATTTCTCCTGGCAATCTTGATTCCAGCTTGTGCTTCCTCCAGCCCAGTGTTTCTCATGATGTACTCTGCATATAAGTTAAATAAGCAGGGTGATAATATACAGCCTTGACATACTCCCTTTCCTATTTGGAACGAGTCTGTTGTTCCGTGTCCAGTTCTAACTGCTGCTTCCTGACCTGAAAACAGGTTTCTCAAGAGGCAGGTCAGATGGTCTGGTATTCCCATCTCTTTCAGAATTTTCCACAGTTTATTGTGATCCACACAGTCAAAGGCTTTGGCATAGTCAATAAAGCCTAGTAGAATTAAATAAACTAGTAGAATTAGATAAGTAAAATGAATAAGAATGAATAAGTAAAATGAATAAATATTCAAAAAGAGGTGATAGAAAGGTCATTATTTGTAATAGATGAAATGGTTTTCTACCAGAATTTACAAAAATAAGTGAAACACTGCTGCTGCTGCTGCTGCTGCTGCTGCTGCTCCTGCTGCTGCTGCTAAGTCGCTTCAGTCATGTCCGACTCTGTACGACCCCATAGAGGGCAGCCCACCAGACTCCTCCATCCCCGGGATTCTCCAGGCAAGAACACTGGAGTGGGTCACCATTTCCTTCTCCAGTGCGTGAAAGTGAGAAGTGAAAGTGAAGTCGCTCAGTTGTGTCGGACTCCTAGCGACCCCATGGACTGCAGCCTACCAGGGTCCCCTGTCCCTGGGATTTTCCAGGCAAGAGTACTGGGGTGGGTTGCCATTGCCTTCTCAAATGAAACACTAGTGGAAGAAATTCCAGTAAGTTGGTAGTTGGTTGCAAAACATACCAAAATAATGGTTTTCATATACTGTAAAATATTTTAGCATACATTTAAAATAAACATACAGGTCTAATATAAAGAAAATAAGTATTTACCGAGGGGCATAAAGGAGACCTGCAAAACTGCAAGATGTGTTGTGTTTCTGGACTAGGAAGGCTCTGTGGTAAGATGTCAATTCTGTAGAAATTAATCCAAAGCAACACAATGAAAATAAAATTGCTAACAGAATTTCCTTCCAATGTGATTCAAATTTTCATCTGCAAGAATAAACATACAAGAAAAAAAAAAAAGAACAATATAGAAGGAATATCGGGGAAAGGAAACCTGTCCAACAAGCTAACAAAATGTGCTTAAGAAGCCACAATAATGTAAATGTTGGGCTGACATTTTGGGACTCATAGATCAGTGAAACAGAATTTAAAACCAGAAAAAGACCCAAATATGATGACTGTAGCATCTCAAATCAAATTAAATGATACTCTAAACACAAATCAAAAGAAGTCAAAACATGAAATATGAAAACTGGTACCACCAAAAAAAGCCCTTTAAATAGATTTCTAACAGAAACACACACACACACAAAGAAAAGACAAAGTGTGAGGAGAAAAATTTAATAAGACAGAAACAAATGTTACTCAAATATAAAAGAATTTTAAAAAAATAATGTGTTTCACTAGGAAAACATGCAAAATCATAAAGAGTGCATTTTTTTTATAATTGAGGGATAGTTGATTTACAATGTTGTGTTAGATTTAGGTGTACAGCAAAGTGACTTAGTTATACATACACATATATCCATCCTTTTCCAGTTTCTTTTCCCATACAGCTTATTACAGAATATTGAGTAGAGTTCCCTGTGCTATAGAGTAGGTCTCTGTTGATTATCTATTTTATATATAGTAGATTGTATCTGTTAATTCCTAAAACTCCTAATTTATCCCTTTCCCTCTTTCCATTTTGATAACCATAAATTTGTCTGCCATCTCTATGAGTCTATTTCAAACAGTGCATCTTTAAGAAATACAAAGGATGAATAGACAAAGAACAAATACAACATTTCTATTAACCTGAGAAATGCATATTAAAATAATAAAGGAAAGATATTTCCACCTGTCAAATGATCAAAGAAAGATAGTATCAAAGCATAATAACAGTAAATATTTGCGAAAGTGACTTTGCATTGCATTTAACCAATGGGAGGCATCAGCAAGAGACAGGAAGCAAGAGAGAGATTTTTCGAATTTTTATTTTCCGCATTTGGGCCGTGGTTTGCCATGCTACGTTTTTGTTCCACAGGCCACAGTACCTTCAAATGATCCTTCTCTCACAGTACAGCTCCCAGCACGGAGCTGGGACAGCTCCTGTCCCAGCTGTTCCAGGAACAGCTCCCTCCTCAGACTCAAGCCCCAGAGGCCTAGGGTGAAAAAGTTTTCCTGAGATACCTACTATCTAGAGGCATTGTACCTGCTGGATCCTCTAACCCTGGCCCGGCACCTCTGTAAAAGCTCCCTCTGTTAAAGTTCCTTTAATAATCCCCTTGAATGTGGTTTCCTAGCAGAACTCTGACTGATACACAACCCTACCATATGAACCTGTTTAAATCTCCATATGTGTATGCACACGCAGGTATAAATTTAGACTGAGACATAGGTAGAGACACCAAAAAAAAAATCAGAATGTCTATTTACAGAAATGTGTCAGGACAGATAACTTGGAAATACACACATGTATACAGATATATTTCTATGAATATAAATTCAATAGATAAAGAATGTAGGAAGAAATTAGTCAAAAATAGTGCCATTGCTTTTCTTTTTATTCAAAAACTTCATTTAGATGTTCGCTATACACAGAGTATATAAAAACTGCGTGTTAAAAAATAAAACTTTAAGAAATGGAGATAGAAATTAAAATTTACACAATCTCTGAGGGAAAGGACTTTATAAGTTCTACAGGGAGCTTGGGAGGGGAGAGTCTGAAAAAGATGAATCAATTTAACCTTTAAAAATGTAATTTCTACTGACCACAAATAAAACTAAGTGAAAATGTATACAAAAACAGAACTATGTACAAAAGACAAGCAGAAGATCAATATTATTCATATTTAAAGGACAATGGTGGGTGAGAAAAGGGCATGAAAAGAAAGTCTACAAAAGAGAAGGTGACAATTTTCATACCTCCATTCAAAACTTTCAAGCCTCACCTGTTGCAACACCTCCTCTACCCTATGTCTGTTTCTTTGGCTTAGAATTCTCATTCCTTCCCAGCCCGTTATCCTAAACCCCCACATCTCCATCAACTCTTGCCCTCTCTGCTCACCTGTGCAGGCAAACATCTCACCCGGCAAAACCCCAGCCAAGACCCCCCACCTCTATCCCTAGGCCTGCTCCCAAACAGCTGGTGTAGCTGGGAATATCACACAATTGCACGGACTCATCTCCCTTTAAATTAGTCACCAGCAATCTCATATGGCCCAGAAATCCCAATAACTGCCCTGGTAACCTTGCTTTCCTACTTAAAAACAAATTATTTATTAATTTATCTAGGCTGTGCCGGATTTTCATTGCTGTGTGGGCTTTCCTCTGGTTGCAGAGAACAGGGGCTACTCTCTAGTTCTGTGCACAGGCTTCTTGCAGTGCACAGGCTTCTGAGCCCTTCGTACTCTGTGCCAGGCATCTCTTGTTCCGGAGCATGGGCTCTAGGGCTCAGGGGCTTCAGTAGTCGAGGCATGCAGGCTCAGTAGTCGTGGCTTCCAGGCTCTGGAGCACAGGCTCCATAGTTGTGATGCCTGGGTTTAGCTGCTCTGCAGCGTGTGGCATCTTCTCAGACCAGGGATGGAACTTGTGTCTCCTGCATTGGTAGGTGGGTTCTTTACCACTGAGCTTACCAGGTAAGCCCTTGCTTTCCTACTTTTAAAGACAATAATTTCATGTGAGATCATGTCTACCAACTGGATCCACTTCAGTGTCTTGCATTCACTTTTCAATCTCCTTCCATCTTCCCGCTTTGCTGACCCACTCTAATAAATTTTTCATACTCAGGATGCCAAATTCCATAGATCTCTGTCAATCCTGATCATATTCAGCCTCTCAATTGACCATATCCTCCACGATGAAACACCCTTCTCTTCCGATTCCATGAAACTTCACCTCCTTTGTTTCTTACTTCCCTGCTTTCTCTATCTAGGTCTCCTCTTGGATAGCCTTCCCTTCTCTTTCTCATTACTAAAGAGCGTGGAGTTATTCCAGGCCTCTCTTTGGAGGTCTTTTCACTTATAATGGATGATCACACCCATTATTGTTTATTCCAATTTCAACTCTCTGCTATCAACCCCCCCAGATTTTTATCTCCAAAGCAGGTTTCTATCCTGACCTCAAGACTCATATCGCCCCTTGGATATCTCACGAATCTCTCACAGCTAATAATGTTCAAAACAGAACTCATTCTTTCTAAACCTCCTCCATCCAAGCTTGTTGCTCTACCTCTCAGTAAATGACACCTCCTTTAAACCAATAACTCCAACCAGAAATTTGGAAGTTATGATGATTGTTATTTCCCTCTTCCTTACTCCCCAAACCTAACTCCACCAACTCCTGCTGATTCTGCCTCCAAAATATATCTTAAACCCATCTTCTTCTGCTGAGTATCGGGCCTCATCCATGCCACCTCTCTTTCCCTTCTTGACTACTTTTGTAGCTTTCAACTGATCTCACTTTGACTCTTGCCCCTCCCAATCTATTCATTACACAAAGGCCAGGAAAAAATGTTCTTGAAATATATAATCCAAACTCTTCAGTGGCTTCCTATTAAAATTAGTGTAAAAATCAAAAGTCCCCACAATGATTCTACACACTCTGTCTTCTTGTACATTTTAGGCTTCATCTCATATCCTTTTCAATGACTTTTTCTCCTCTAGCCACTCTGTTCTTCTTTCAAGTCCTCAAATG
This sequence comes from Oryx dammah, assembly GCF_014754425.2. NCBI lineage: Eukaryota > Metazoa > Chordata > Mammalia > Artiodactyla > Bovidae > Oryx > Oryx dammah. Next base: position 12,787,695 of record NW_024070198.1, read on the forward strand.
TATCAAAACTTCCCACTTCAGGAAATTCACTTGTGTTTTTCTCTCTACTGAACTGGCTCTTTGCCAGTCTATCTCTTACTTATCCTTTAGGGTCTCGGCTTAAATGTCATTCCTTGAAAGAGGCTTTCACCGACCACCACCACCCTCAACCTCAGTTAGATCTCTCTAAATGAACTTATGGTTGCTAGGGGGGTGGGGGGATGGGGGAAAAGATAGGGAGTTTGGGATCAACATGTACACTCTGTGATATTTAAAATGTATAACCAACAAGGACCTTCTGTTTAGCACAAGGAGCTCTGTTTTATGTGGCAGCCTGGATGGGAGGGGAATTGGGAGGAGAATGAATGCTTGCATATGTATGGCTGAGTCCCTTTGCAGTCCACCTGAGACTGTCACAAGGTTGTTAATTGGCTGTACTCCAAAACAAAATAAAAAGCTTTATTTAAAAGTTTTAAAAAAATAAAAAAGTAAAGTAGGTCTGTCTAGTATACCATCTGGAGAAGGCCATGGCAACCCACTCCAGTACTCTTGCCTGGAAAATCCCATGGGTGGAGGAGCCTGGTAGGCTGCAGTCCACGGGGTCTCGAAGAGTGGGACATGACTGAGAGTCTTCACTTTCACGCGTTGGAGAGGAAATGGCAACCCACTCCAGTGTTCTTGCCTGGAGAATCCAGGGACTGGGGAGCCTGGTGGGCTGCCGTCTATGGCGTCACACAGAGTCGGACACGACTGAAGCGACTTAGCAGCAGCAGCAGCAGCAGCAGTATACCATCTTGTACCTTGCCTCTGTCTAGTTTACCTTGGTTTGTTATGAATCTATTTATATAATTATTTCTAGTATATTTTCCCACTAACCAGATCTTATCCTGCATGAGAATAGGTGCCAGGGAGTACTTGTTTGGCTCATCACTTTTCTATATTCTGCACTCTGCCAGCACCTGGCACGTGATCTTGGGCTTTTTTTCAACAACTGGATTAATGAATACACGAATCGTTGGCCCAAGCCTCACTTCTGTAACTCCCTTCTCAACCACCCTCTCTGCTCCACCACACCAATAGATTTCAACACATGCGTCCCTGTTCACCACCAAGTACTATACCTATAATCACACTGAAAAAACAGCCTCACTGAACTTATTTTGGATTCTTCTTCTTTACTTTCATTTATTTATTTTATTTATTTATTATTTTTGGCTGTGCTGGGTCTTCGTGACTGGAGGCAGGCTTTCTGTAGTTGTGATGAGGGTTGGGGAAGGGAGTAGGAGCTACTCTCTAGTTGCATTGTGTAAGATTCTCATTGCAGTGGCTTCTCTCGTTACAGAAAATGGGCTTCAGGGATCATGGGCTTTAGTAGTTGTGGCACGCGGGCTCTACGTGCAGGCTCCCTGGTTGTGATGCACAGGCCCAGTTGCCCTGCGGCATGTGGAATCTTCCCAGACCAGGGATTGAACCCATATCTGCTTCATTGGCAGGTGGATTCTTAACCATTGGACCACCAAGGAAGTCTTTTGTTGGGGTTATTAAATAAGCCAGTGCTCCATGTCGCTCCTGAGCCTTCACGCATGTTCATCCCTCTAAGTGGAATACTGCTTTCCTCACTTAGCCAAATGATCCAGCTCACATGATTAGGGCCAGTTAATGTTAGAGAATGAATCAAGAACCTGCTCAAATTGTTCCCACTCCCTAGGAAGGTGAAAGGATATCTGTTCCTACCTTCTTAAACTAATCCTTTTCAATGTGGAAAACACATATGGAAGACGAAATTCTAAAATGACCTGCTACTTGCTCCAGAATCACACTTTGCTGCTGAAAAGACTACAGATTTTACTCCATCTCTTACCAGTGGAGGAGAAATAAATAGACGAGTTTCTCTAAAATAGCTTCAAGGATAGTGCCAGTGCTATCTGTGTCAACAAAATTTCAGGTAAAGAAAAAAATCGATGGTTATGTAAGACGAGAGTGCCTAATTTTCTACATGGTCGATTGGCTCTTTCAGAAGCACAGCCTTGAAAGTATCCAGAAATCAATTGCTTGGGTAATGTATACTCCGCAACCTCAAAGTAGACACAGGGCTTAAATCACCAAATGAAAATGAGGGAGGCCTTCATAGGCACTGACCAAGCAAAGATGTGCCTGAGAACAGAGAGAAAATGAGAAGGGTTGACTGGCACATGCCAATACGAACTCAATCAGCAATGGTATTGCATGTCCCATTTTTTTTATACTATCAATGTTGCGGGCATCCCAGATTGGCTCACTTGGCATTCATCTCTACTTTTTCTTCCCGGTTTCCTCCAGTAAAGAAGCTTGGAACACTAAATTAATTACTTTCTCAGCTTCTAAAAGAACAGTTTTGGCTGAAGAAGCCTTCTCCATTCTCCCAATTGCTTACATCAAAAACTGGGAGTCTGACCCCTCTCTTGCACATCCCATGTTTGATCTATTAGCAAATTCGGTTTGCTCCGCTTCCATACTATACCCCAGATCTAACTATTTGTCACCACCTCCACCACTGCTCTCTTCATCTAAGTCAGCATGGTCTATGGCCTGAGCCACTTGCCATAGTCTCTGCCTCCATCCTTGTTCCCTATGATCTATTTTCCAAAGAACATCTCTGAAGTTACCTCTTAAAAAATGCAAACCTCATCATATTACTCCTTTGCTCAAAGCCTTCCAACATCTTTAAAGAATAAAAAACGAACTCCTTGCCATAACCTATAAGGCCTTGTATGGTCTGACTTCTAGCTATCTCATCAATATTCACGTCCACCACTCTCCTACATGCTCACTCTGCTGGCCTCCTTGCTGTTACTCAAACATGTCAAGCATGTTCCTCATTGCTGCTGCTGCTAAGTCACTTCAGTCGTGTCTGACTCTGTGACCCCATAGACAGCAGCCTACCAGGCTCCTCTGTCCATGGGATTTTCCAGGCAAGAGTACTGGAGTGGGTTGCCATTGCCTTCTCCGATGTTCCTCATTAGGGCCTTACTATTTATTGTTCTCTTTCCCAGGAACACTCTATTTTTTTTTTTGTGGCTGTACTGGGTCTTTGTGGCTGCACGTGGGCTTTCTCTAGTTGCAGAGAGTGGGGTCTACTCTCGTTACTGTGCAAGGGCTTCTCATTGTGGTAGCTTCTCTTGTTGCAGAGCACAGGTTCTAGGGTGCACGGGCTCAGTAGTTGCAACCTGTGGGCTCCAGAGCATGCACTCGGTAGTTGGACACACAGGCCCAGCTGAGCATGCACTCGGTAGTTGGACACACAGGCCCAGCTGCCCTGCAGCACATGGAATCCTCTCAGACCAGAGGTTGAACCTGCGTCCCCAAAAATGGCAGGTGGATTCCCAGCCACTGAACCACCAGGGAAGTCCTTCCTGAAACACTCTTCTGCCACATATATCTTTCCTTCATTGATTAGGATTTTTACTCAGTCATCATCCAATCAGAGGCACCTTCTCCAAATATTGTACCTAAAATAGCATTCTGCCCATACTTCTTACTGCATTGCACATATTACAACTCGACTTCATCATTGATATGAATTGGTTTATTTCTTTATTGTCTTTCCAACACTTACACACACTATTCTATTTACAACTGTATCTTCAGCATCTAAAAATGTGCCAGACATGTAGTAGGAACTCGGTCACTGTGTTTGTAAAATTAATAAGTTTCCCATAGACCTCTGCCCAAATTTGAGTTATCCTCTATTACCATTCTTTACCATATCTTCTACTTTTTCTAAGTTAATAAATATGACACACATAGTTTGTTGTCCATCCATCACTTCACCCTCATACCTTATTTCCATAACAATAAAACCCTGATTTTTTTTCAACTATAGAGTTGTTGATCTATCCCAGTCCCCAACAATAAATCATGATTTTCCTAAATCAGTATACTAATCCTATTCCACTTTGGAATAGACTGTTACATAGTAAACATGTCATCTGCTTTTTTTGCAAGGGAGGGGAAAATTAACTAAACTATTTCCCATCTTAAATAAAAAGTCTGAGCCTTACAAGCAACTATTATTTGTACCTGTCTCTTCCTTCCTTCTTAGAATATGGATCTGCAGATACAATGCTCAGAGCTGTGGCAGCTACCTTGTGACAATGAAGTGACAGGCATGAAGACTAAAAGTAGACTCAATGAGAATAATACAATGGAAAGACAGGAAAACCTAGGTCCTGGTGACATCACTGAGCCAGTGAATAAGCCTGTAACTGCCAGCTTCCAGTGCTCTTACTAAGGAAACAACAGATGTTCTTATAATTTAGGCTATTGTTAGTTAGGTTTTCCTTTATTAACAGCCAAATGAAATCTAATTCTTTCCATTCTTTTATGAATGAGTTTGTGAGGACAAATGTGTTTTTCTTTTATGTAGAACAATCTGGATAAGAAAACAGAAGGAAAGAGGGAGAGAGGAAAGGGAATGATAAACTCAGCTGACATGGATGAAATAATCCTGGAAGTGGAGTGGATTACAGGAAGGATAAAGAAGCAAATATACACATGTATTTTCAAATATCTTCCCCACTCATTACATAGTCTCAACTTCCTCCAATCTGTCTTTATCTGAGCCTTCCACTAATACATAAAGATCATGAACTAAGTCACTGCTTTCATAAATCTGTGGTGTGATTTCACGCCATCACACAGTAAAACCTTTAATGACTTCTCATAACCTATCAGATAATATTAGTTAGCATTCAATGATTTTAAAATTCAATCACACCAATTGAATTTATGTCCTATCGTGAATAGTGAAGTCACTCAGTCGTGTCCGACTCTTTGCGACCCCGTGGACTGTAGCCTACCAGCCTCCTCTGTCCATGGGATTTTCCAGGCAATAGTCCTGGAGTGGATTGCCATTTCTTAATTTAAATCTTCCCACTCAAAAACAAATAGATAAGAACAAACTCTCCTTATTCTTCTCCTATTCTTTATTACATCTAAGCCATGATCTCCCCATTCCAAACTGGTGGATAATGTAATAGACAAAGTAAGTGGGTCTTTAAAACACTAGCAAAGCAGAGGAGAGAGAAAATCAACCATAATGAATTTATCCAGAATTTGCAACCAGAAAAATGGAATAAACTGTTTAATTTCATCGTGCATACATGTTTTGTGCTTACAGTTTTAGAATTGTTTTAAATTGTATATGATATACATACATCATAAATTTTTTTCTAAAGGTTAAATCAGGCCTTGACCATTTAGAATGCATTTTCTCTCCTCCTCTCTAAATCTGGCTCCATCGTTTGAACACAAGTCAAAATCTAACCTTCTCCAAGTAACCTTGCCAGACTACAGTGGAGTCTTCTTTGAATGAATTTTTTAAATCTGTAGATCCAAGTTTTCTCTTAAATACATATGTATTTGTTTGTATTGTAAGCTGTTCTACTTAAGTTGTAGCTTACCTCTCTTATTATACTCAGAGTTCACTGCTCACAGGTAAACCCTTAGAATGCATTAAACTTTTTTTTCAGTCTCCCACATCACAGCTAGAACAGTGAGAATGCAATGAACACTTGTTTGAATGAAAAAAGTACACACCCTTGACCTACCAGTTTACATGACCGAGGTGCAGATGAGTGTTTGAACATAAATGTTTTATGTTTCAAGAGTTACCAACAATAGATTGGGTCAAAGATAAATCCTGGGCTAAGCTAGAAAGCAAGATACTATAATCAGCATCAATCAATGAAGACCCTCCTTTGGGAAGTTCTGTAGGACTCTACCAATTTTAACCTTGCAAAGTCTGGCCTAACAGGCAAAGGAAGAGCCACCCAGGCCCACTCCTCCTCCTTCACCCAGCACCACTTCTACCCCAATCACCGAATCAAAAATGCATGTTTTAAATGAGAATATTGACCAGCAATCAATTGCACTTATGCCATACCAAAATTGATTGCCATCCCATGCCTACCTCTTTGCTGCCTATGACAGTCTTATTACCTGCCTCAGTGACAGAAGTGGGCAGCCGATCTGCGTCTCCCTGCACGTCAGCATTAGTGAGCTATTCTGCTCCCTCTCTGTCTGGAAATCAAGGCCAGCTGCCTCCAAAAATGCCAAAGGGAAGGGAGTAGGAACTCTGGCACCCTAATTTTAAAACGATGTCAGTCTATGATGTAAAAGGAAGACTATCTTCTCCTCCAAATGTGGCCACTGTCTATTTCTTTACTGTAGTCATTAGCTGATGTCTTTGGCAGTGAACATATCAAGTAAGCTTTTCCAGGATGGGCTTGTAGCTTTGGAAATAAAGCTTCCAAAACAAAAAGTCAAACTTCTAATTGTTTCTCAGTTTGTACCCACACATCCACCAACACACTTCATTTTTTAAAATATTTTTTGTAGCCAAGAAAACCAAATTCATACTCCATTCTGTCCCCTTAATAATGGCAAGTCATTCAGATTTTTACTTCTTTTGGCCCGTTTACTTTCCCTTCTCAAATTAAAACCAAACAAAACAAAAACAACTTTTTTTGGTCACCAGTCATTACTGCATTTCCCGTTTTCCCTTTTCTGTTCTCTGGCTCCTTTTTCCTGTCCCCCTTTCTGAACAACAGAAATTTTAAAATAAAAACTGAATTGTGAGTAATCTATACTTGAAATTTTATAACTGGATATGAATAGAATTTGACTCAACAGATCATTTATTTCTTTATAAATCAGAGTATAGATGTATTTCGTATTCACTATAAGGTGTTTGGGGTTCTTTGGTAGCTCAGATGGTAAAGAATCTGCCTGCAGTGCAGGGGAAGTGAACTGAAGTGGCTCAGTCGTGTCCGACTCTTTGCGACCCCATGGACTGTAGCCTACTACGCTCCTCTATCCATGGGATTTTCCAGGCAAGAGTACTGGAATGGGTTGCCATTTCCTTCTCCAGAAGATCTTCCTGACCCAGGGATCGAACCTAGGTCTCCCACACTGTAGGCAGATGCTTTACTGTCTGAGCCACCAGGGAAGTTCAATCCCTGGGTCAGGAACATTCCCTGGAGAAGGGCATGGCAACCCACTCCAGTATTCTTGCCTGGAAAATCCCATGGACAGAGGAGCCTGGTGGGCTACAGTCCATGGAGTCACAAAGAGTTGGACACGACTAAGCAACTTTTATTTCATTTCGTAAAGTGTTTTAAGGAGAAATGGAAATTTTTTTTCTCAGGAAACTTCTGTTTTGGAAGGTTGCATACTCGTAGTCTTTAAATATCATGTTATGATATGATAATAAATATGAACTACCATAAACTTTTCTCTGCTGGATTCAATGACACAAGTTTAATAGGTAATCAGAGCCCAAATTTCAGTCAATTCCAATGTCAAATGTCTGATTATCACATGCTCTACCTAGTGAGTAACTAGCTAGAGAGTAAGATCTCAACTTGATTGCAGCAATGATATGTACAAATCACTGGATTTTCTATTTTTAACACAGTTAAAGAGTAACAGATTTGTTTTAAAAGGCCATGGAAAAATACCACAAAGCTGGGAGAGTTGAAAAATGCTAATACTTCTAATTACAAGTTAAGTTCCTCTCGAGATCCTGGGCTTGATTTTTCCTTAGGATCTCGGGAGGATGTAATATAATATATCAAACTACAGCAACAATAAATAGCTTTCACCAGTGTCTATATTATTTAAGCCATAGTTGTCTAGGGTAAGGATTAAGCCAAACAGATTCAAGCATTCCCTTGGTTTTGATTAAGTGTTTTCTCAGAATTAATCAAGATTTGAGTCCCAATTCTATCACTCAAGAGTTACGTGACACTTTGAATGCTTTTCTGGGTCTCAGTTTTCTTTTTTGTAAAATAGAAATAATAACCTACTCCACAGAGCTGGTATAAGAATTAAATGAGAGAATCTATATGAAATATCTATCTCAACGCCTAGAATCTAGTGACTTTCCTTTGACCCTCTCCCCATCTCTAGACATTCTTACTATTGTGAACCAATAGGGATGTATGGGGGGCTTCCCTGGTAGCTCAGCTGGCAAAGAATCCGCCTGGAATGCAGGAGACCCGGGTTCAATTTCTGGGTGGGGAAAATCCCCTGGAGAAGGGATAGGCTACCTACTCCAGTATTCTTGGGCTCCCCTGGTGATTCAAATGGTAAAGAATCTGCCTGCAATGCAGGAGACCTGGGTTTGATCCCTGGGTTGGGAATATTCCCTGGAGGAGGGCATGGCAACCCACTCCAGTGTTTTTGCCTGAAGACTCCCCATGGACAGAGGAGCCTGGCAGGCTACAGTCCATGTGGTCACAAAGAGTGGGACACAACTGAGTGACTAAGCATAGCACAGCACAGGGATATACATGAGCACCCCTTCCCCTCCTCTCCAGCAATGAGCGAATGAGTATCTTTCTGTTTGTAAGTGCTGTTGCAAAATATATTGTTTTGTGTGAACGTAATTTTATTTCTATAAATAGTATCATATATTTCATTCTATTTTTATTTAATTTTCTTTTGGTTTTGGCTTGGAGGAGTTGTTTTTTTTTATTATTTCTTCTTATTGTGGTTTGGGAAAAGCATAACATCTATTAACTATTAGTCCTTCACAATTCCTCTTCAAAGACAAACTCAAAGGCAAGATTTTCTGTCAGGTCTGCCTAAACTTGCTTGGAACAACTCTATCTGAAGAGATGAGATATACATGCAAAGCTAAGACATAATGAAAGGGTGTAGACCTTTTTTTTTTAATCATGTCTTTCTTTTGTTTTGTTTTTTTAAGGAGGTGGGAGGGTGGAATGGATGCCCCAGGTGTACAGGGTTGAGTTAATCCTATTCTTGCTTTACGGTACATTATCATCACTGGTCTGTTCAAGGCCTTGCCCTTATTTTATTTATTTCCTTTAACCCCCTTTCTTCATGCCTTTCTCCTTTATGCCCCCAGAGGCAATCATGCCAATGAGTTGAAAGAGTATCTTTTTGGTTCTTAAGTGCACTTACAAAATATATCATTTTGTGTAAATGATAATTACATTCCATTATCTTTGTATAAAGATAATTTTGATTTATCTAAATAGTATTTTGCTACATCTTTCCATTTCTTTTATTTTTTCACTCTACACTGTACTTTTTAAGTTCCTCTACACTAGCATGTAAAAATGTGCTTAGCTATTTCTGCTTATTCTGATGTGGAACCACATACCCAGCCACTTTCCCAGGAATGGACTCTTTTTTTTATGATAGCATTTTTTAAATTTTCTGTTTATCTTTTTTTAAATTAATTAATTTATTTTAATTGGAGGCTAATTACTTTATAATATTGTAGTGGTTTTTGCCATACATTGACATGAATCAGCCATGGGTGTACATGTGTTCTCCATCCTGAACCCCCCTCCCACCTCCCTCCCCATCCCATCCCTCAAGGTCATCCCAGTGCACCAGCCCTGAGCACCCTGTCTCATGCATTGAATCTGGACTGGTGATCTATTTCACATATGATAATATACATGTTTCAATGCTATTCTCTCAAATCATCCCACCCTCGCTTTCTCCCACAGAGTCCAAAAGACTGTTCTTTACATCTGTGTCTCTTTTGCTATCTCACATATAGGGTCATCATTACCATCTTTCTAAGTTCCATATATATGCATTAATATATTGTATTGGTGTTTTTCTTTCTGACTTACTTCACTCTGTATAATAGGCTCCAGTTTCATCCACCTCATTAGGACTGATTCAAATACATTCTTTTTAATAGCTGAGTAATATTCCATTGTGTATATGTATGACAGCTTTCCTAAATTCATCTGCCGATGGACATCTAGGTTGCTTCCATATCCTGGCTATTGTTCTGTGATGAACATTGGGGTACATGTGTCTCTTTCAATTCTGGTTTCCTTGGTGTGTATGCCCAGCAGTGGGATTGCTGGGTCATATGCCAGTTCTATTTCCAGTTTTTTAAGGAATCTCCACACTGTTCTCCATAGTGACTGTACTAGTTTGCATTCCCACCAACAGTGTAAGAGAGTTCCCTTTTCTCAACACCTTCTCCAGCATTTATTGTTTGTAGACTGTTTGATAGCAGCCATTCTGACTGGTGTGAGATGGTACCTCATTGTGGTTTTGATTTGCATTTCTCTGATAATGAGTGATGTTGAGCATCTTTTCATGTGTCTGTTAGCCATCTGTATGTCTTCTTTGGAGAAATGTCTGTTTAGTTCTTTGGCCCATTTTTTAATTGGGTCTTTTATTTTTCTGGAATTGAGCTGCAGGAGCTGCTTGTATATTTTTGAGATTAATTCTTTGTCAGTTGCTTTGTTTGCTATTATTTTCTCCCATTCTGAAGGCTGTCTTTTCACCTTGTTTATAGTTTCCTTCATTGTGCAAAAGCTTTTAAGTTTAATTAGGTCCCATTTGTTTATTTTTGCTTTTATTTCCATTACTCTGGGAGGTGGGTCATAGAGGATCCTGCTGTGATTTATGTCAGAGTGTTTTGCCTATGTTTTCCTCTAGGAGTTTTATAGTTTATGGTCTTACATTTAGATCTTTAATCCATTTTGAGTTTATTTTTGTGTATGGTGTTAGGAAGTGTTCTAGTTTCATTCTTTTACAAGTGGTTGACCAGTTTAGGAATGGACTCTTACTGTACACCTACTGAAGGAGTCTTTTGGGCCTAGAAAAGAAAACAGCAGTTTCAAAGGCCCTTGCCGAATCATCTAACTTCGGAGAAAACAAAACAGAAATTCAGGTCCCGCCCTGATGCTCCAGGCCAGTTGCATCTATCTGGGACTTATCACCCCCTGTCCAGAAACCTTCCACCCCCTACACCTGCCCAGAAGACTTATCACCCCCTGCCCAACTAAAAATGCCATCTCAACTAAAAAATACCCAAAGCATCCTGCCTGATTAACGTTTCCCTTATCGCTTCCACAAGCCTCCCTACAAATATGGAGCCTCCCTGATCCCTCTCTGAGCTCAGCCTGGTCGTTACGCGGACTGTCGGCCCTCCTTGCTTAAATAAAGGTAACCTACTTCTGTTGAGGTCGTCTTTCCTCTTTCTGCCTCGGCCCAAACTATACCTTACACCTACCGGTACAAATAATGCTGAAATTAAAATTTTTATATGAGTTCCCACATTTACCTATGTGGGATTTCCTCAGCATGCATGCCCAGGAACAGAACCACTATATACTAAGATACATAACTTTTAATTTTATCAAGTACTGGTGGATTATACCTGTATACTGGTTCCAGCAGTACCTGAGAGTTCCTGTAACTCTAAGCTTGGCCTGATACAGCTTTCTAATAAATGGAAACTGATATTTCACTGTTTTAATTTCTCTGATTATTGATGCAGTTAAGTATTTCTTATACATGCATTATATGGAAAATAGGAAAGAGGAAAGTAGAAGAAATGACAGATTTTATTTTCTTAGTCTCCAAAGTCACTGATGGTGACTGCAGCCACGAAATTAAAAAACACTTGCTCCTTGAAAACTATGACAAACCTAGTCAGTGTATTAAAAAGCAGAGACATCACTTTGTCAGCACAGTGATGTCAAAGTTATGGTTTTTCCAGTAGTCATGTTCTCCTCAAAGTCATGAGAGTTGAACCCTAAAGAACACGAAAGAACCTATGCTTTTGAATTGTGGTGCTGGAGAAGATGCTTGAGAGTCCCTTGGACTGAAAGGAAATCAAACCAGTCCATCCTAAATGAAATCAACCCTGAATGTTCATTGGAAGGACTGATGCTGAAACTGAAGATCCAATACTTTGGCCACCTGATTTGAAGAGCTGACTCATTGGAAAAGACCCTGATGCTGGAAAAGAATGAGGGCCGGAGAAGAAGGGGATGACAGAGGATGAGATGGTTAGAGAGCATCGCTGACTCAACAGACATGAATTTGAGAAAACTCCAGGAGATAGCGAAGGACAGGGAAGCCTGGCGTGCTACAGTCCAGAGGGTCACAAAGAGTCGGAAACGACCTTGTGACTGAATAACAAAGCGTTTCTTCATTTGCTTGCTAGAGTTTCCTACACTGTAAGTTAGACAACTCATGTTCTTATCCTTTGCACATTTTCTTATTAGAATTGTTGTCTTAGTCTCCAGAACATTACGTGTTTTGAAAACTGGTCAAATCATTCCCTGCCATGGAAACATTAGGGTCTTTTCAATTAAAATAGCACAATCTCTTTAGTAAGCTACTGCTACTGCTAAGTCGCTTCAGTCGTGTCCGACTCTGTGCAACCCCATAGACAGCAGCCCACCAGGCTCCTCTGTCCCTGGGATTCTCCAGGCAAGGACACTGGAGTGGGTTGCCATTTCCTTCTCCAACGCGTGAAAGTGAAGTCGCTCAGTCGTGTCCGACTCTTTGCGACTCCATGGACCACAGCCTACCAGGTTCCTCCGTCCATGGGATTTTCCAGGCAAGAGTACTGGAGTAGGGTGCCAGTGCCTTCTCTGTTAGTAAGCTAAGTATCTACCAAATAATGCTTCCCAGCTTTAAAATCAGGAGTTTGGTTGCTAGAGACAAAAAAGGGAAGGCAAAATTAAAGAAACATTCAAAATTTCATTTCTCATAGTAAAAAGTTATGTTATAGTATTAGTACAATGTTTGTGCTAAGAGCCATATCAATAAAATTGATACTTTTCTCTTAGAAAGCATTTAGAAAAATTTATTTATTAAATAACACTTGAATTCTGAATATCTGGAATACAGCTATGGAAAGCAATTAGTATCACATATCCAATTTAGAAGATAACTTCACTCTGCACTTGCTCAAAACCACTGAAATTATGACTCACCTCTTGACTTCCCTTGTGGCTCAGACAGTAAAAACGTCTGCCTACAATGTGGGAGATCTGGGTTCGATCCCTGGGTCAGGAAGATTCCCTGGAGAAGGAAATGGCAACCACTCCAGTATTCTTGCCTGAAGACTCCCATGGAGGAAGGAGCCTGGTAGGCTACAGTCCATGGGGTCGCAAAGAGTCAGACACGACTGAAAGACTTCCCTTTTCTTAACTCTATATGTAGAGATGCACATGATGTCTTTATGCATTTAATGCAGAAAATGCATGCTGCAGGGGAAGAAACTACGCTTAGCAACTATTTTGTGCATCTGTGATATGAAATGGAAAATGTATGCTGGATTTATTAATGATGGAGTACCAACTATATTACAGCAAGAGATGTGTTGCTATCCCAATAAAAGAAGCAGCATCTAAATTCAGATCCACAGCACAACAGGAAATCTACATATACCTGGGGGTCTTCACTCATTGTTGAAGAAAACAGTAAGCAAAAAAAAAAAAAAGAAAAAGAAAGAAAATAGTGGCAATTGTGCCAAGGAACAAGAGCAGCTAATGAATATTACTTCAAATTTGCAGTGAGAAGAGATATTTTAAAGAATAAAACTTTTTTCATGCTAAAGTTTGCCAACTGATCACACAAGTGTTTAACATGAAGACTGAGAATAAAATTTTGGTCTAGATTCTGATAATGCTAGTGAACTACATTTTTTAAGGTTTCAGATGGCTTCCTTAAGCTGTATATCTCAGAAACATGCCTAGTATTTTAACTTCCCAGAAACTTTCATTTTAAGATGTTGTTTATAATGCTGGAGTTACGGTACTGAGATTTCATAAGAAATCTGAATTGTAGTGAAAGTGATTCAAAGTCAAGATTTTCATTCTGCCAATCCGTGATTCTTTTTTTTCCTCAAAGAAAAGAATCTATGGTCTATTGGGTGTCTATTTTAAAACTATAACCAGATGTTGCAACAGATTATCAAGAAATATTTCTTAGAGCCTCATACAGTAAAAGAGTGTGTTATTAGACAGCCAAGTGTTTGAAACATTTGAAATGTTAGCATCTGACCGAGAAAAGAACCAAATGTGCTGTTCCGAGAAAAGTCTCTCCTACACTTTTGGATCTCTGTTCAACCCCCAAATTCAAAACTATCTGACAAAGTCAGCAAACATTTGTTCCCACTTCTGATGACTTATAATTATAAATTAGCATCTTCTAATTTAGAAGAAAATAAAGAGTAAAAAAAGAGACTATGTGCATATAACAACCTATAGTTTAAGTCATCCATGATCAAGCCAATCAGAGATTATTATCAACAATTTCAATATGCCTTATTTTTAATGCTAATAGATTTTAAGGCTAAATTTGATGATTTTTCTCTATATATGAGTCATGGGAGTGGGTATTTTTTACTATACTAACCTATTTTTATAAATAAGAAAACTAATTTAGACAAGTAAAATGAGAAGAGTCATGTCAACTTTACACAGAAGCAGACTAAACTCAGGTCTTCTCACCCCTAATTCACACTTAATTCCTTCTCAGAACTGGAGCCTTTGGGGTGAATCTGGTATGTGTGTGTGTGTTAGTCACTCAGTTGTGTCCAATTCTTTGTGACCCGATGGACTGTAGTCCACCAGGCTCCTCTGTCCCTGGAATTCTCCAGGCAAGAATACTGGAGTATTCTTTCTCCAAGGGATCTTCCCCACCCAGGGATCAAACCCAGGTCTCCTGCATTGCAGGCAGATTCTTTACCATCTGAGCCACCAGGGAGGCCCCAAATCTAGTATAGCACAATGTTTTTGTTATTTAAGTCATCAACCTAAAAGAACACTCATCCTGGAACTCTCACTGGGTTGATGACTACTAGCTAACTGAACTTCCGACATCACCACTAGATGCTCATTTTTTAGCTATCATTGTGAAACTTCCTGCCATCCTGAAAAATTGTCTTCTTCCTGTTCCTTGAAAGAGCATTCAGTGCAGCTCAAAGCAATGTATATTTGGGTCCCACGGCTCTCTATTCTAATGGCACTCTATTCCCTGGATCATATACAAAGGATCAGTTTCTCTCCCTACCCCACAACTTGCCTTCTCTCCCCCAGCTCACATAGGAAGTGGCCATAAGATCAGGATGCATCTGAATACATTTTAATATTTGTTTTTAAGCCTCAAACCAGCATCACATTTTGCAGTTGGGCTAAAGGTTCACGTTAGTGTCACTGAGTCACGTCCGACTCTTTTTTGACCTCATAGGCTGTAGCCTGCCAGGCTCCTCTGTCCATGGGATTTCCCAGGCAAGAACACTTGAGTGGCTTGCCATTTCCTTCTCCAGAAAGTGAAAGTGAAAGTCACTCAGTCATGTCTGACCCTTTGCAACCCCATGGATTATACAGTCCACAGAATTCTCCAGGTCAGAATACTGGAATGGGTAACCTATCCCTTCTCCAGAGGATCTTCCCAACCAACCCAGGGTTGAACCCAGGTCTCCTGCATTGCAGGTGGATTCTTTATCAGCCCCAAAGTTTATTCAGTTCAGTTCAGTCGCTCAGTGGTGTCCAACTCTGCCACCCCATGAACTGCAGCACGTCAGGCCTCCCTGTCCATCCCCAACTCCAGGAGTCCACCCAAACCCATGTCCATCGAGTCGATGATGCCATCCAACCATCATCCGCTTCTCCTCCTGCTCTCAATTTTTCCCAGCATCAGGGTCTTTGCAGTGAGTCAGCTCTCCACATCAGGTGGCCAAAGTATTGGAGTTTCAGCTTCAACATCAGTCCTTCCAATGAACACCTAGGACTGATTTCCTTTAGGATGGGCTGGTTGGATCTTCTTGCAGTCCAAGGGACTCTCAAGAGTCCACTCCAACACCACAGTTCAAATGTATCAATTTTTCGGCACTCAACTTTCTTCATAGTCCAACTCTCACATCCATACATGACCACTGGAAAAACCATAACCTTGACTAGATGGACCTTTATTGGCAAAGTAATGTCTCTACTTTTTAATGTGCTATCTAGCACGAGTGCAGCGGCTGCAACGGTGCACGAGTGTGGCCAAGAGGAGCTACCCTGAACCAGAGGTCAGGGGCGGCAGCCAAGGTTCATCAGTTCAGTTCAGTTGCTCAGTTATGTCCAACTCTTTGCGACCCCATGAATTGCAGCACGAGGGTCTCCCTGTCCATCGACAACTCCCACAGTTCATTCAAACTCACGTCCATCAAGTCGGTGATGCCATCTAGCCATTTCATCCTCTGTCGTCCCCTTCTCCTCCTGCCCCCAATCCCTCCCAGCATCAGAGTCTTTTCCAATGAGTCAACCCTTCGCATGAGGTGGCCAAAGTACTGGAGTTTCAGCTTTAGCATCATTCTTTCCAAAGAACACCCAGGACTGATCTCTTCTAGAATGGACTGGTTAGATCTCCTTGCAGTCCAAGGGACTCTCTAGAGTCTTCTCCAACACCACAGTTCAAAAGCATCAATTCTTCGGCACTCAGCTTTCTTCACAGTCCAACTCTCACATCCATACATGACCACTGGAAAAACCATAGCCTTGACTAGGCGGACCTTTGTGGACAAAGTAATGTCTCTGCTTTTTAATATGCTGTCTAGGTTGGTCATAACTTTCCTTCCAAGGAGTAAGCCTCTTTTAATTTCATGGCTGCAATCACCATCTGCAGTGATTTTGGAGCCCAAAAAAATAAAGTCTGACACTGTTTCCACTGTTTCCCCAACAATTTCCCATGAAGTGATGGGACCGGATGCCATGATCTTCATTTTCTGAATGTTGAGCTTTAAACCAACTTTTTTACTCTCCTCTTTCATTTTCATCAAGAGGCTTTTTAGTTCCTCTTCACTTTCTGCCATAAGGATGGTGTCTGAGGTTATTGATATTTCTCCTGGCAATCTTGATTCCAGTTTGTGCTTCTTCCAGCCCAGCGTTTCTCATGGTGTACTCTGCACAGAAGTTAAATAAGCAGGGTGACAATATACAGCCTTGACGTACTCCTTTTCCTATTTGAAACCAGTCTGTTGTTCCATGTCCAGTTCTAACTGTTGCTTCCTGACCTGTATACACATTTCTCAAGAGGCAGGTCAGGTGGTCTGATATTCCCATCTCTTCCAGAATTTTCCACAGTTTACTGTGATCCACACAGACAAAGGCTTTGGCATAGTCAATAAAGCAGAAATAGATGTTTTTCTGGAACTCTCTTGCTTTTTCCATGATCCAGCGGATGTTGGCAGTTTGATCTCTGGTTCCTCTGCCTTTTCTAAAACCAGCTTGAACATCAGGAATTTCACGGTTCACATATTGCTGAAGCCTGGCTTGGAGAATTTTAAGCATTACTTTACTAGTGTGTGAGATGAGTGCAATTGTGTGGTAGTTTGAGCATTCTTTGGCATTGCCTTTCTTTGGGATTGGAATGAAAACTGACCTTTTCCAGTCTTGAGGCCACTGCTGAGGTTTCCAAATTTGCTGGCATATTGAGTGCAGCACTTTCACAGCATCATCTTTCAGGATTTGAAATAGCTCAACTGGAATTCCATCACCTCCACTAGTTGTTCGTAGTGATGCTTTCTATAGCCCACTTGACTTCACATTCCAGGATGTCTGGCTCTAGGTGAGTGATCATACCATCCTGATTATCTTGGTCGTGAAGATCTTTTTTGTACAGTTTTTCAGTGTATTCTTGCCACCTCTTCTTAATATCTTCTGCTTCTCTTAGTTCCATACCATTTCTGTCCTCTATCGAGCTCATCTTTGCATGAAATGTTCCCTTGGTATCTCTAATTTTCTTGAAGAGATCTCTAATTTTTCCCATTCTGTTGTTTGTCTCTATTTCTTTGCATTGATTGCTGAGGAAGGCTTTCTTATCTCTTCTTAGAACTCTGCATTCAGATGCTTATATCTTTCCTTTTCTCCTTTGCTTTTCACTTCTCTTCTTTTCACAGCTATTTGTAAGGCCTCTCCAGACAGCCATTTTGCTTTTTTGCATTTCTTTTCCATGGGGATGGTCTTGATCCCTGTCTCCTGTACAATGTCACGAACCTCCGTCCATAGTTTATCAGGCACTCTATCTATCAGATCTAGTCCCTTAAATCTATTTCTCATTTCCACTGTATAATCATAAGGGATTTGATTTAGGTCATACCTGAAAGGTCTAGCGGTTTTCCCCACTTTCTTCAATTTGAGTCTGAATTTGGCAATAAGGAGTTCATGATCTGAGCCACAGTCAGCTCCCAGTCTTGTTTTTGCTGACTGTAGAGAGCTTTTCCATCTTTGGCTGCAAAGAATATAATCAATATGATTTCGATGTTAACCATCTGGTGATGTCCATGTGTAGAGTCTTCTCTTGTGTTGTTGGAAGAAGGTGTTTGCTATGACCAGTGCGTTCTCTTGGCAAAACTCTATTAGCCTTTGCCCTGCTTCATTCCGTATTCCAAGGCCAAATTTCATATTTCATATTCCATATGAAATTCCATATTCCTTGGAATTTCATATTCCAAGGCCAAATTTCAAATTTCACCAAGGTTCATAGTGAACACTATTTCAGTCTTTATAAAATGAGTAAAGCTGTTTCCACTAGGTGGCTGTCTTTACCAAGAACTGTAAAAGCCATGACCACTGGTAGCAATTTGCAAATTTTAAAGCCTACCTTTTACAGAGAACTATATACAGAGCCATTTAGTAGATCTAATAATGCAAAGCTTCTATGATTCCATTTTTTTAAGCCCCCACTTTGGAAAAAGTCAGTAAATGTTAAAAACATGATATGCTTTTTAAAAAATACATAAATTTTGTTTGTTGCTAGTTGAAATTTTTTTATTTTTTCTAATTGAACCTAAGATACTGTGTAAATTTTAGGTGAAAGTGAAATCCCTCAGTTGTGTCTGACTCTTTGTGACTCTAGGGACTGTAACCCACCATTCTTCTTTGTCCATGGGATTTTCTAGGCAAGAATACTGGAGTGACTTGCCATTTCCTTCTCCAGGGAATCTTCCCAACCCAGGAATTGAACTGGGGTCTCCTGCATTTCAGGTGGATTCTTTACCAGATGGGCCACAAGGGAAGCCCGAGAATACTGGAGTGGGTAAGCTTTCCCTTCTCCAGGGGATCTTCATGGCCCAGGAATCGAATCAGGGTCTGCTGCATTGCAGGGAGATTCTTTACCAACTGAGGTATCAGGGAAGCCCACCAGGGAATCCCAGATTTATGCTGTAAGGTTAATTTGTTATATTGATATATTGTAATACAATTGCCATTGTAGCAATAATTTAGCACCTCTAACACATTATGTGATTCTTTTTAGTGGTTGGATCAGTTAAGTTCCAGTCTCTTAGCAAGTTTGATAATTATAATACAATATTGTATCTGTATTTACCAGACTGTGCTAATGCACAGATTTCCAGAACTTGTTTACTATTCATTGCAAGTTTGTAGACTTAAACAACAGCTGAAAATTTTCTTAAGGAAATAAGGGATTTTACCCAGAATAAAGACTGAGAGACATATATAAATGTTTTCTCTTTGTAATGTTGTTCATATTCTCTGATCAAAAAATACTCGTTGATTATAGAAATTAAGTGTTTGGTATTTGGGAGAAAAGATTGGCTATTGCCATTTATAGTTGACATTCGTTTTACATTTCCCACCTCCCACCCTGGTCAATAAAGATACTTTTAAGTTAAAACATAATCAATTCAGCAAAATTTATCATATGCTTGAATTTCTACTCTGATCATCAATGAGATTGTTTGTTCCCCGTCACATGCTTTGCTATTGATTACTATTTGATTTATTTGATTAGCATAAAAATTGTATACCTTGTAAACTTATTGAACAATAACTAAAAAGAAGTACACAAGTTTTAAGTGTATATTCAATGAAAGTGAAAGTGTCCAACTCTCTGTGACCCCATGGAATGGATCTCCAGGGAATCTTCCCAACCCAAGGATTGAACCCAGGTCTCCTACACTGCAGGCTGATTCTTTACCAGCTGAGCCACAAGGGAAGCCCAAGAATACTGGAGTGGGTAGCCTATCCCTTCTCCAGCGGATTTTCCCGACCCAGGAATTGAACCGGATCTCCTACATTACAGGCAGATTCTTTACCAACTGAGCTATCAAGGGTATGAGTGAGTGAGTGAGTGAAGTTGCTCAGTCGTGTCCGACTCTTTGTGACGCCATGGACGGTAGCCTACCAGGCTCCACCGTCCATGAGATTTTCCAGGCAAGAATACTGGAGTGGGCTGCCATTTCCTTCTCCAATCAAGGGTATAGTCGATACATTTTTACAAAGTGAAATGAATATAAATGTTTTTGTTTAATTGTAGATTTCATCTTTTTAGATTTTGTTTGCTATTTGTTTGGTTATACTCAAGTTATCAGCTCCTAGATCAAGAAATAGAACACTACAGCCACCCAGAAGCCATTCATTCTCCCTGCTGGTCACCTGCCCACAGTGGTGACCGTTACTGACTTCCAATGCTATATATGCCTCTTGCCCGTTTTTAAAGCTTACATGAGTCTTCTCAATTCTTTGGCTTCCCACTGTGTGTGTGGGTCTCATCCATGTTGTTTCCACTGCTGTATATCACAACTTTTTATTCATTCTGTTATTAATGGATACGTATGTGTTATGCCCAAGTCGCGAAATCTCCCAACGACCACCAGGGAGCCGATATCCGACGCAAAAGCAAGAGAGGTTTTATTACCAAGCTCGAGCTGGGGCTCCCACCGATACCACCGCGCGGCTATAGGGAGGAGCCCCGGGTCTTGGATTACATTGCTTATATAGGGAGTATACTTGGAAAAAAGGATTTCTAGGCAGGGGGACGTCTGATTGGTCACTTTCTTTCGAAGGGTTGTGTGTTGGTTCTTGATTGGTCCCTATTGTCTAGGTAGACCACGAGTTCCTGAATGTTAAGTCAGGAGATTTTGGTCTGGGGTCCGATTGGCTCGTGGGTGGTGGGGTGAGGTCAGAGGATTTCCAAAGGCTCTTTTCCCAGAACCTTACAAAATGGAGTTTTTCTGTTAACAAAATGGAGTAGCTTAGATTCTTCAGTATGTTTTTCTGTTTGAAACTATTATGAATAGAGCTTCTATTCAGTTCTTGAATGACAATGCATTTCTTGGGGTAAGTATCTGCCTAGAAGTGAGATTTGCATATGTCATGGGATTTGCATACATTCAGCTTTGAAAGACAATGCCAGTTTACTAAAACGGTTGTGCTAGTCTACACTCTCACCAGCAAGATATAAGAGCTGCCATGTTCTATTTCCTCCCCAGCACTTGGTAGTTAGTCCTTTTATAGTGTAGCCATTCTGATGGGTGATATCTCATTGTGATTTTAAACTGCATTTCCTAATGAAATTATTTATATGCTTATGGATTAAGAATGTCCCAATCTTTTTTTTTTTTTTCATTTCTCTATAGTTTTTTATATCATTTTATTTTATTTATTTTTGGCTGTGCTGGGTCTTCGTTGCTGCCTGGGCTTTTCTCTAGCTGCAGAAAACGGGGACTACTCTGGATGTAGTGCACGGGCTTCTCACTGCCGTTACGTCTCTAGCTACCAAAGCCCAGGCTCTGGGCACAGGGGCCTCAGTAAGTTGCAGCACTCGGGCTCAGTAGTCATGATGTGCAGACTCTAGAGCATAGGCTCAACAGTTGTGGCAAATGGGCATAGTTGCTCTGCAGCACGTGGGATCCTCCCAGATCAGGGGCTGAACCCGTGTCTCCCATACTGGCAGGTGGACTCCTCGTCACTGAGCCAACAGGGAAGCCCTATTGTCATTTTAAAAATTAATTTGCATAAGTTCTTTATACATCTGAGGCTTGTCGAATCAGTGGTCAGATACAAATATATTGTAATCATCTCTTCCCATTCTAGGGTTTAACTTTTTACTGTCTCAATAATCATTGATGAACACAATCCAATTTGTCATCTTTTTTTCTTTATTGTTGACACATTCTTTTTTTTTTTTTTTTTTAATTTTTACTTTACAATTCTGTATTGGTTTTGGCATAGATTGACATGAATCCACCACAGGTGTACATGCGTTCCCAGACACATTCTTGGAGTCCTGGTTTTAAAATTCTTTGCCTATTCCAAATTCATGAATATATTATTCTATGATTTCTTCTTGGAGATTTATTATTTAACTACTTATATTTAGATACAATCTATCTGCAGTTGCTTTTTGTGTATGCTGCCACGAAGGGACAAAAACTCAGTTTTTCACATAGATATCAAGTTGTCCCCACGCCATTTATTAAAATGACCATCATTTCACTATTGTACAATAATTTTGTCTTTGTCACAAACAAACTATATATATTGTTGTTGTTGTTGTTCAGTCACTAAGTCATGTCCAACTCTCTGCAACCCCATGGACTGCAGCATAACAGGCTCCCCTGTCTTTCAGTATCTCCCAGAGTTGGCTCAAATTCACATCCATTGAGTCAGTGAGTCTATCTTAACCCTCCCAGCCTCTGTCATCCCCTTCTCCTCCTGCCCTTAGTCTTTTCCAGCACCAGGGTCTTTTCCAATGAGTCAGCTCTTTGCATCAGGTGGCCAAAGTATTGGAGCTTCAGCTTCAGCATCAGTCCTTCCAATGAATATTCAGGATTGATAGCCTTCAGGATTGACTGGTTTGATTTTCTTGCAGTCCAAGGGACTCTCAAGAGTCTTCTCCAGCACACAATTCAAAAGCATCAGTTCTTTGACTCTTGTGTATGTGTGTGTATCTGTAGATAAGTATGTATATATAATATATACATTAGGTATATATGTGTATATGTTTATTTCTGGACTTTCTATTCTCTTTCATCTTTCTATTTTTCTCTCCTTGGGCCCATTATCTTCATTATGGTAACAATAAAACAAGTCTTGATAACTGGTAGTGTAAGTCCCCAAGCCTTGTTTTTCTTCTTCTAGGTTCTATTGACTGCTCTTGGTCTTTTACATTTGCAGATAAATTTTAGAATCAACTTGTCAATTTCTACAGAGAGAATAAGAACATCTACTGGGATTGTTTTTGGAATTGGATTAAATCAATAAGTCCATTTGGGAGAAAACTGACATTGTTGGTGGCTTTATTTTTTTTTAACTTTTATTTTATATTGGAGTATAGCCAATTAACAATATTGTGATAGTTTCAGGTTAACAGCAAAGGAATTCAGCCATACATATACATATATCCATTCTGCCCCAAACTATCCTTCCATCCAGGCTGCCACATAACATTGAGCAGAGTTCCATGTCCTATAAGGTAGATCCTTGTTGGTTACCCATTTTAACTATAGCAGTGTGTACTTGTCCATCCCAAACTCCCTAACTTATCCCTTTCCCCTATCCTTCTCCCAGGCAACTATATGTTCACACTCTAATTCTGTGAGTCTCTTTCTGTTTTGTAAGTAAATTTATTTGTATCATTTCTTTTTAGATTCTACATATTACTGATGCTAAATGATGTTTCTCCTTATCTGTATGACTTATTTCACTCAGTATGACAATCTCTAGGTCCACCCATGTTGCTGCAGATGGCATTATTTCATTCTCTGTAATGGCTGAGTAATATTCCATTGCATATATATAAAACTCAGCAGTGGCCACAGGACTGGAAAAGATCAGTTTTCATTCCAATCCCAAAGAAAGGCAATGCCAAAGAATGCTCAAACTACCGCATAATTGCACTCATCTCACACGCTAGTAAAGTAATGCTCAAAATTCTCCAAGCCAGGCTTCAGCAATACGTGAACTCTGAACTTCCAGATGTTCAAGCTGGTTTTAGAAAAGGCAGAGGAACCAGAGATCAAACTGCCAACATCCGCTGGATCATCGAAAAAGCAAGAGAGTTCCAGAAAAACATCTATTTCTGCTTTATTAACTATGCCAAAGCCTTTGACTGTGTGGATCACAATCAACTGTGGAAAATTCTTCAAGAGATGGGAATATCAGAACACCTGACCTGCCGCTTGAGAAATCTGTATGCAGGTCAGGAAGCAACAGTTAGAACTGGACATGGAACAACAGACTGGTTCCAAATAGGAAAAGGAGTACGTCAAGGCTGTATACTGTCACCCTCCTTATTTAACTTCTATGCACAGTACATCATGAGAAACGCTGGGTTGGAAGAAGCACAAGCTGGAATCAAAATTGCCAGGAGAAATCTCAATAACCTCAGATATGCAGATGACACCATCCTTATGGAAGAAAGTGAAGAAGAGCTAAAAAGCCTGTTGATGAAAGAGAAAGAGGAGAGTGAAAAAGTTGGCTTAAAGCTCAACATTCAGAAAACGAAGATCATGGCATCCAGTTGCATCACTTCGTGGGAAATAGATGGGGAAACAGTGGAAACAGTGTCAGACTTTATTTTCTGGGGCTCCAAAATCACTGCAGATGGTGATTGCAGCCATGAAATTAAAAGACGCTTACTCCTTAGAAGGAAAGTTATGACCAACCTACACAGCATATTAAAAAACAAAGACATTACTTTGTCCACAAATGTCCGTCTAGTCAGAGCCATGGTTTTTCCAGTGGTCATGTATGGATGTGCAAGTTGGACTGTGAAGAAAGCTAAGCACCAAAAAATTGATGCTTTTGAACTGTGGTGTTAAAGAAGACTCTAGAGAGTCCTTTGGACTGCAAGGAGATCCAACCAGTCCATCCTAAAGGAGATGGTGTTCACTGGAAGGACTGATGTCGAAGCTGAAACTCCAGTATTTTGGCCATCTGATGTGAAGAGCTGACTCATTGGAAAAGACCCTGATGCTGGGAAAGATTGAGGGCAGGAGGAGAAGGGGATGACAGAGGATGAGATGGTTGTATGGCATCACCGACTCAATGGATATGGGTTTGGGTGGACTCTGGGAGTTGGTGATGGACAGGGAGGCCTGGTGTGCTGCAGTTGGTTGGGTCGCAAAGAGTCGGACATGACTGAGCGACTGAACCGAATTGAACTGAATATGTCAATGTATTTGTAAACAAAAACTACATCTCCCATGGATATATGTAAGGCTGAATCCTTTTACTATTCACCTGAAACTGTCACAACATTGTTAATCAGCTATACCGCCAGTACAAAATAAAGTAAAAAGTAAATCTTGCTGCAATTTATGTCAGAGTATTCTGCCTATGTTTTCCTCTAGGAAAACCCAGCCTTACACTTGGGTCTTCCATCCATTGTGAGTTTGTTTGTTTGTTTTGGGTGTTGGGGAGTATTCTGGTTTCATTCTTTTACATGTAACTCTGTAATGGCATAAGGCTTCCCTGAAAATTCAGTTGATAAAGAATCCGCCTGCAATGTGAGTGACCTGGGTTTGATTCCTGGGTTGGAAAGATCTGCTGGAGAAGGGATAGGCTACCCACTCCAGTATTCTTGGGCTTCCCTTGTGGCTCAGCTGGTAAAGAATCCACCTGCAATGTGAGAGACCTGGGTTTGATCCCTGGGTTGGGAAGATCCCCTGGAGAAGGGAAAGGCTACCCACTCCAGTATTCTGGCCTGGAGAATTCCATGGACTGTATAGTCCATGGGGTTGAAAAGAGTCAGACGTGACTGAGCGACTTTCACTTTTACTGTAATGGCATATATGGGAAAAGGATCTAAAGAGCATGGATATATGTGTGTATATATATATGTGTGTGTGTGTGTGTGTATATATATATATCACTGATTCACTTTGCTGTACACCTGAAACTAACACAACATTGTAAATAACCTGTTCCAGTTTTTAAAAGTTTTTAAAGAAAAAACTATATCTCCCAGAATTCCATTCCCTGATTGCTTTGCTTTTTGGTGGGAAAGAGCCACAGCAGACTCTTTTTTTGGCCTGAGACTTGGAGGGCAGAAGTGAGGCAGTCATATTTTTCATGTTCAAAATTCCAGAGCGGGCATTGTTAGAGCTCATGCACAATACCACTTATCCCTTGGCTCATTTTGTTGGGGTGGAAACAGCAGTTCAGCCTGTGATTACTCTAACTTCCTCTGAATCCTCTTTCAGCTTCTCTGACTCCTTGGCAGTGGGCACCAGTATCTCCTACAGGATGCCCACATCATCAAGGTTAGAGGCAGAAAGAGTTGAGTTCACACCTGTGCTCATGTGTTCCAGCTTGTCCTTGTTCTACCCACTTATAGACATCCTCTCTTCTCCTATAGAGATTTCAAGGTCCAGCATGAGACACAAAGACAACAGCTTTACAGAGACTCTTTAATCAGCTTCCACATCATGTAAGGTCAAATTTCTATAACAAATCTCACATATATACACATAAACATAGATACACATGTGTGTATATATAATATGTGTTATTTATTCATCATCTTAGTGATTCTGCTTTTCCGATTGATCCCTGATTGATACATTTTTATAAATTGAGTCTTCCAATTCATGAACATGATATTGATTTCTGTTAACTTGATCATTTTAAATTTCTTTGAATAATGATTTGTAATTTTGTTTATTTATATTTTATTATTTAGTTTTGGCTGCACTTACTTATTTTTGTTGCTGCACACAGGGTTTCTCCAGTTGTGGCAAGCAGGGGCTACTCTTCACTGCAATGCATGGGTTTCCCATTGAGGTGACTTTTCTTGTTGCAGAGCATGGGCTCATTAGTTGTGGCCCCTGGGGTTAGCTGCCCCACGGCATATGGAATCTTCCTGGATCAGGGGTCTAACTTGCGTGCCCAGCATTGGCAGGCGCATTCCCAACCCCTGGACCACCAAGGAAGCCCTGATTTGTATTTTTCAATTAAGGTCAATTCAGTTCACTTTTTTTTTTTTTTTCCATTTAAAGTAAGTTAGAAGTGTTCCATCTTTTGCTCTTTCCTGGAAGAGTTGTATAAAATAGTATTTCTTTGTTAAATATTTGGGAGAATTCACCCATAAGGCCATGTGGGGCTAAAGACTTCTTTATTGGAAGGTTTTAAATTATCGAATCAACTTGTTTAGATGTGAGACTATATAACATGTGTTGTATATATCATCTTATTATATTTTTAATGTTTATAAGATCTGTAGGAATTTATTTTATTCCTGACATTTAAATTTTGTGTTTTCTCTCTTTTTTTCCTTGACTTATCTTGATAGAGGTCTGTCAAATTTACTAGTCTTTTCAAAGATCCAACTATTTTTTAATGTGATTCATTTATGATAAAATAACTTTGCTTCTAGGATTACCAGTGGCCCATGCTTTCTCCAATTCAGGACAATACTTGTCAGCATCTCATATAAACTCTATATTGTCACACCCCATGGTCACATCCCTGTTCTCATCTTACTCATTTTTGACATAGAAGATATTCCTAAAAATAACCTTCTTTCCTTACTTCCTTATCTATTTCTCTCCAACTCACTTGGTGTTTTCTTCCCTCTTCAAAGCTGCCTGGGGCTGATGGTCTCTCATCCCTTCATCTGTAAGCTTTCTCAGTGAGTCGTTTCAGCCCATCATGTGCTGCTGACTCACGAATCTGTATCTGCAGTCCTACCTCTCTCTGGAGCCCTGGTCTTTTACAAACAACTGCACACTTGGTATCTCTCCACAGATATCAGATACCTATATCACATCTAACATACCCCATATATCTCTTGACGTCGTCTCCCAACTTAGTTCTATGTGTTAAGAAACACCAGAATTCACAGAGTTGCTGAGATTCCAAGCTTGATTCAAAAGATCTAACTTTTTGCTCTGTTGGTTTTCTCTATTGTGCATTAGTTACATATTTAATTATTTCTGCTCTTATCTTTATGTACTCTTCTACTTTTATAGGTTTGTTTTGCTGTTTTTTTCTAATTTTTCAAGATAAATATTTAGATTGTTCATTTTCAGTCTTTCTTTTCTGATTATGCATTTAAAATTATATATTTCCCTATAAGCAGTTTAGTAGTAGCTGTGGATAGTAACATGTAATATTTTCATTATCAGTCAATTCAAAATACTCGCTAGTTTCCATTATGATTTTCATTTGATCCATGATTTATTTAGAATTATATTGTTTAATTTCTTAAAGTAGGGGTTTCTGTAGTTAACAGTTTCTTATTTCTAATTGAATTCACTATGGTCAAAGAAAACACTCTGTTTTATTTCAAACCTTTGAAATTTTTATAAGGTAAGCTTTATTTATTTTTTTTTTTAAGGTAAGCTTTATAATCCAGCGTATGGTCAGTTTTGATAAGTGTTCCAAATGCACTTGAAATTAATGTGTGTTATGTTGTCATGTGTGAAGTTCTGTGTATGTTAGTTGTTTTGTTAATCACATTATATACTTACTGATATTGTGTCTGCTTGTTCTAACCAATACTGAGAGATCCCTGTTAAGGTATTTCACTGTGACTATGGATTTTGCTGTTTTGCATGTTAGTTCTGTCAAATTTTTGCTTCAGATAATTTGAAGCCATCTTATTGAGTATACATAAATCTAAAATTGTATTTTCCTGAAGGATTCACCTCTTTAAAATTATTAACTGTTTCTCTTTATTCCTAGTAAAGTTTCTTGCTGTAATGTGTTCTTGTCTGATATTGATGTAGCTACATCAGTTTTCTTTTCATTAATTATTTTTAATTCTTTTAATTTCACATTTTCTGTGCTCTTATATCAAGGTGTATTTCTTTTAAGCAGCATATAATTGGATTTTGCTTCCTATCCAATATGAGAATCTTTTCACTGGAACCTTAAGTTCATTTATATTTAATGTAATTAAATGTACTCTTAATAATTAATATATAATATAATGATGTCTTCTATTTTATAACTTATCACATCTAAATACCCCATATATCTCTTGACATAGTCTCCCAACTTAGTTCTATGCTCTCCCCATCTTAAGAAACACCAGAATTCACAGAGTTGCTGAAATTCCAAGGTGATTCAAAAGATCTAACTTTTTGCTCAGTTGGTTTTCTCTATTGTGCGTTAGTTATGTATTCAATTATTTCTGCTCTTATCTTTATGTACTCTTCTACTTTTGTAGGTTTGTTTTGCTGTTTTATATAACACCCAGATGGTTTTATCTTTCATTTCTTATTTTCGTTTAGTTTAGTCAAGCAATGCTATATTATTTTTAATATTAAATAACACTATATTTTCCAACTATTAGTTACTTATACTTTTAAGCTATTCTTTTAGTGGTTAGCCTAAATATTGTAATTTATTACAGTATGCACTAGTTTCCTAGGGCTGCCATAAGAAAGTACTACAACCTAGATGGCTTAAAACAACAAAAATGTATTCTGTCATCGTTCTGGAGTCTAGAAGTCTAAAAACAAAGGTGCCAGAAGGGTTGATTCTTTCTGAAGGCTCTGAGGGAGAACTATTCCATGCCTCTCCTCTAGATTCTGGTGATAGACAGCAATCCTTGGCATTCCTTGGTTTGTAGATATATCATTCCAATCTTTACCTTCATCTTCATATGACATTCTTCTCATGGCTCTGGGTCTTCACATGACTGTTTTCTTACAAGGATACTATACTAGAATAGGATTCTACTAACTCCAGTATGACCTTATCTCTATTTCACTCATAGTTCTCCAATGACCCTATTTCCAAATAAGATCCCAGTCTGAGTATCTGCAGTGAGCATTTCAACAGATCTTTTTGGAGAAACACAATTTAGCCCAGAACACAGCCTAAAATTAATTATTACTTTTATTATTTCCCTGACAATGCTAAGACTTTCAGTTCAGTTCAGTTCAGTCACTCAGTCATGTCCGACTCTTTGCGACCCCATAAATTGCAGCACGCCAGGCCTCCCTGTTCATCACCAACTCCCGGAGTTCACTCAGACTCATGTCCATCGAGTCAGTGATGCCATCCAGCCATCTCATCCTCGGTTGTCCCTTTCTCCTCCTGCCCCCAATCCCTCCCAGCATCAGAGTCTTTTCCAATGAGTCAACTCTTCACATGAGGTGGCCAAAGTACTGGAGTTTCAGCTTCAGCATCATTCCTTCCAAAGAAATCCCAGGGCTTATCTCTTTCAGAATGGACTGGTTGGATCTCCTTGCAGTCCAAGGGACTCTCAAGAGTCTTCTCCAACACCACAGTTCAAAAGCATCAATTCTTCGGTACTCAGCCTTCTTCACAGTCCAACTCTCACATCCATACATGACCACAGGAAAAACCATAGCCTTGACTAGAAAACGGACCTTAGTCGGCAAAGTAATGTCTCTGCTTTTGAATATACTATCTAGGTTGGTCATAACTTTTCTTCCAAGGAGTAAGCTAAGACTTTAGAACACTTTAACTCAATTTACCATTTCCTGTCTGTTGTATTATTGTTATCATGGATTTAATTCCACATATTTTCAATTGTAAACAACATTGCTATTCTTTTATACACTCATAATCCTTTCATTTATCCATATACTTAGCTTTTTCACTGCCTTTCACTTTTTTTTGCATTTTCTTTTCCATCTTGGAGCATTTGCTTTTTCCCTTAGTCTGATGGAACTATAGTTATATATGTTTTACACCTATGTACTATGTCCTTTATGTTCAGCAGTACGTGAACCGTGAACTTCCAGATGTTCAAGCTGGTTTTAGAAAAGGCAGAGGAATCAGAGGTCAAATCGCCAACATCCGCTGGATCATCAAAAGAGCAGGAGTTCCAGAAAAACGTCTATTTCTGCTTTATTGACTATGCCAAAGTCTTTGACTGTGTGGATCACAATCAACTGTGGAAAATTCTTAAAGAGATGGGAATACCAGACCACCTGACCTGTCTCTTGAGAAATCTATATGCAGGTCAGGAAGCAACAGTTAGAACTGGACATGGAACAACAGACTGGTTCCAAATAGGAAAAGGAGTACATCAAGGCTGTATATTGTCACCCTGCTTAGTTAACTTCTATGCAGAGTATATCAGGAGAAACACTGGGCTGGAAGAAGCCCAAGCTGGAATCAAGATTGCTGGGAGAAATCTCAGTAACCTCAGATATGCAGTTGACACCACCCTTATGGCAGAAAGTGAAGAGGAAACTAAAGAGCCTCTTGATGAAAGAGAAAGAGGAGAGTGAAAAAGTTGGCTTAAAGCTCAACATTCAGAAAACGAAGATCATGGCATCTGGTCCCATCACTTCATGGGAAATAGTTGGGGAAACAGTGGAAACAGTGTCAGACTTTATTTTTGGGGGCTCCAAAATCAGTGCAGATGGTGATTGCAGCCATGAAGTTAAAGGATGCTTACTCCTTGGAAGGAAAGTTATGACCAACCTAGATAGCATATTCAAAAGCAGAGACATTACTTTGTCCACAAAGGTTCGTCTAGTCAAGGCTATGGTTTTTCCAGTGGTCATGTATGGATGTGAGAGTTGGACTGTGAAGAAAGCTAAGCACCAAAAAATTGATGCTTTTGAACTGTGGTGTTAAAGAAGACGCTTGAGAGTCCCTTGGACTGCAAGGAGATCCAACCAGTCCATCCTAAAGGAGATCAGTCCTGGGTGTTCTTTGGAAGGAATGATGCTAAAGCTGAAACTCCAGTACTTTGGTCACCTCATGTGAAGAGTTGACTCATTGGAAAAGACTCTGATGCTGGGAGAGATTGGGGGCAGGAGGAGAAGAGGATGACAGAGGATGAGATGGCTGGATGGCATCACTGACTCCATGGACGTGAGTTTGAGTGAACTCCGGGGGTTGGTGATGGACAGGGAGGCCTGGTGTGCTGCAATTCATGGGGTCGCAAAGAGTCAGACACGACTGAGTGACTGAACTGACTATATCCTATTTATTACTGGTGAAATTATCCTTCTCTCTTTTTTAAAAAAAAATCTTTTTAATTTATTTGGCTGCACCAGAGCAAGACCTTTAGTTGCGGCACATGGGATCTAGTTCCCTGACCAGGGATTGAACCCGGCCCCTGCCTTGGGAGCATGGAGTTTTAGCCCCTGGACCACCAGAGAAGTCTCCTGTCCTTTTCTTAATCTAGTTCTTCCTTCTTTTTCTCTGTTTTTATGACTATATTTATCAATATTATATTAAAATTTTTTTACTAGTATCTATAATTCTGAATCACCTGTCTGATCCTGTCTGGTTTTCCCCTTATGTTTTTGGTTATTGTGTCCTATTTCTTGGCATGCCTAATATTCTTAGTTGATGGTCAGAGATTGTGTTGAGAAGTTGTAAAAATTCTGGATGATGAGGAACTCTCTAGAGAGTTCACGATTTCCTCTGCTAGGCAGGCTGAGTTAGGACTGATCACCTTAATCCAATCACATGTTACCATGTTAATTCACTTCAGTCGTGTCTGACTCTTTGTGACCCAATGGACCGTAGCCTGCCAGACTCCTCTGTCCATGGGACTCTCCAGGCTGAAGTGGGTTGCCATGCCCTTCTCCAGGGGATCTTCCCAACCCAGGGATGGAACCCACATATCTTATGTCTCCTGCATTGGCAGGGGGGTTCTCTACCACTAGCACCAGCTGATGCTGCAGTTTTAAAGCTCTTCCTTCATCACTCCCACCTGAGGGCACAGGCTGCTGTTGTTCAGTTGCTCATTCCTGTCCTACTCTGTGACCCCACAGTCTGCAGCACACCCGGCTTCCCTGTCCTTCACCACCTTCTGGATCTTGCTCAAATTCATGTCCATTGAGTCGCTGATGCCATCCAACCATCTCATCCTCTGTCTCCTCCTTTTCCTCCTGCCCTCAAACTGAGGCCCAGCATCAGTGTCTTTTCCAATGAGTTGGTTCTTAGCATCAGGTGGCTAAAGTATTGGAGCTTCAGCTTCAATATCAGTCCTTCCATTTCCATTCAGCATTGATTTCCAAACCAAATTTCCATTAATTTCATTGACTTGTTTGATCTCCTTGCTGTCCAAGGGACTCTCAAGAGTCTTCTC
Source organism: Oryx dammah (assembly GCF_014754425.2). Classification (NCBI taxonomy): domain Eukaryota; kingdom Metazoa; phylum Chordata; class Mammalia; order Artiodactyla; family Bovidae; genus Oryx; species Oryx dammah. Next base: position 12,820,284 of record NW_024070198.1, read on the forward strand.
CAGCACCACAGTTTGAAAGCATCAATTCTTCAGTGCCCAGCCTTCTTTATGGTCCAGCTCTCACATGTGTACATGACTACTGGAAAAACCATAGCTTTGACCAATGGACCTTTGTCAGCAAAGTGACGTCTCTGCTTTTTAATATGCTGTCTAGGTGTGTCAAAGCTTTTCTTCCAAGGAGTGTCTTTTAATTTCATGGCTGCAGTGACTGTCCACATTGATTCTGGAGCCCAAGAAAATAAAATCTGCCACTGTTTCCATTTTTTCCCCATCTATTTGCCATGAAGTGATGAGACCGAAAGCCATGATCTTCATTTTTTGAATGTTGAATTTTAAGCCAGCTTTTTTTACTCTCCTCTTTCACCTCCATCAAGAGGCTCTTTAGTTCCTCTTTGCTTTCTGCCGTTAAAGTGGTATCATCTGCATATCTGAGGTTGCTGATATTTCTCCTGGGAATCTTGACTCTAGCTTGTGATTCATCCAGCCCAGCATTTCACATGATGTACTCTGCATATAAGTAAAGTAAGCAGGGTGACAATATACAGCCTTGAGGTACTCCTTTTCCAATTTTGGACCAGTCTGTTGTTCCATGTCCAGTTCTAACTGTTGCTTCCTGACCTGCATACAGTTTTCTCAGGAGGCAGGTCAGGTGGTCTTGTATTCCCATCTCTTTCAGAATTTTCCACATTTTGTTATGATCCACAGAGTCAAATGATTTGGCATAGTCAGTGAAGTAGGACATGTTTTTCTGAAATTTCCTAGTTTTTTCTATGATCCAGTGATGCTGGCAATTTGATCTCTGGTTCCTCTGCTTTTTCTAAATCCATCTTGTACATCTGGAAGTCCTTGGTTCACATACTGTTGAAACCTAGCTTGAAGGATTTTGAGGATTACCTTGCTAGCATGTGAAATATATATGAAGAATGTGCCCTCATTTTCTCCTGTGAGAACACTAAAATCACAATGATTGCTGAACAATCATTGACAGAAGGATGTTGGAACCCACCAAAAAAGATACCCCAGGTCCAAGGACAAAAAAGTCACAACGAGATGGTAGGGGAGCCGCAATCAGATTAAAATCAAACCCGAAACTCGCCAGACACTTTTGGAGAGCACAGACAAAACCATGGGCACACCAGGACCCAGGGGAAAGGAGCAGTGACCCCCACAAGAGACTGAGCCAGACCTGCCTGAGTGTCTGAGAGTCTCCTGCAGAGGCATGGGTCAACAGTGGCCTGCTGCTGGGACAGGGGCACTGGCAGCAGCAGTCCTGGGAGGCACAGCGTGTGGCATAAGGCCTCCTGGAGGAAGCTGCCATTAGCCCCACCATAGGGCCTGCAGACCTACCATAGAGCCGCCAGGCAAGCGACTCACAAAGTGGACAACAATCATACCAAAGAAGCTCTCACACTGTTGGTAAGGTTCTAGGCCCCACATCAGACTTCCCAACCTGGGGATCCAGCAAAGGGACTGGGAATCCCCAGGGAATCTGACTTGGCAGGTTGGCGGAATTTGATTACAGAACTTTCACAGGACTGGGGGAAACTTAGCCACCTGTCAGAGCTCCCTCTAAAAGCTTGGGTAGTTCCCCAGGGTCCCTCCTCCATGACTTGAACTCTAATCCTTGACTGCTGAGTAGCCTAGGGCAGTCAGAAACTCCACTCTGCTTTTCAGAAACCGTCTGCCCAGCTTCTTAGCCTCCTATATTTCACAGCTTCAGAATTCAAAAAACTGCTTTAAGAAAAAAAAAAACCCTGACCAGTTGGATTCAGTTTTCTGCCCCTTCCAGCTCTAACTTGTTTCTTTAGGTGCACAGGATTATCAAATACTCAGATGGCTGGTTTCTCGGCCTTGCAGCTGCTGTTCTTTGCCCAAGACTTATTGCACATTCAGCCACATTCCCTGAGACCAGAATTGTGAAATATCCCTTGGAAAAACATGTCTGCACAATGTCAGTTCAACTATCCATGGTTTTTCCCTCTCCAGAATCTTGACCTCTCAAGTTCGAAGTTGGCTTAGCAGCTTTCCCAATACCCATAAAAAGATTTTATTTGTTGTTGCTATTTTATCCAACTTCTCTCTAGTTGTTCTAAAAGAATGCATTTTTTGATGTATGGCAAAAACCATCACAATATTGTAAAGTAATTATCCTTCAATTAAAATTAATTTTTAAAAAATGAAATGTAAGAGAAATGAAGTTAAACAAAAAAGAGCAATCAATTCTATCAATAGAAATTCTATGAAATAAATTACAGTAAAATTATGCCATAAAAAGAAAGAATGCATGCTTTCTGCCAAAGTTACTCTATCATGCTAAAAGTAGAAGCTCCAACCAGAGTTTAAGAGCTTCCCCTTCAGTGAAGCTACGGATTATGCTTTAGAAAGTTAGATTGCTCAATAAGAGAGGGTTACTCTCTCTCTTCTTTAAATCAGATATATGATGGTCTCTAAATTTAATTAACTATATAGTAATTAGTGTGTCCTTTGGCAAAATGTGAATTTAAATTAATTAAGAGAAATATTCATTGGACTATTTTCTCAAGAAACAAGTAAGAAAAATAAGTATACAAAATAAAAACAAACGTAATTAATAAAGGACACTGAAAGCAAACTTTATTCAAGATCGAAGCAAAAAGAGAATTTGGCAAGGTTTTCATGGAAATGGAAGATAAATAAATTATACAGTTGGTACTCAATCGGTGTTCAAAAAAAAAAGCAAAATGTTAATTTTATTCATATTGGTATAAATAAACTAAAATATTTATAAAACAAAAATAGAATACTTTTTAAAGTGTTATACCTTAGTAAACTAATAACAGAGGTTTCTTTTTTTACCTCAGGGATATAGAATTGAATTAATATTACTTTCATGGCAAGTTATCATTATCCATCTAAGTTAAGCCTAATTAACATTTTTAATGTATTTATTCTCTTTTTCCCTTATTTCTGTCCCCAGTCTCCAATTCTATTTTCTTTCTACATCATAAGCTCTGTCCCTCATGTATTAATATAATGTATGGCCTTACAGTCTACTTTCCATACATGTATTATCCTTGAAAATATGTGGTATTATTTTGTGTATTTCTTAAATTACAAACATGAAACTATGCTATCAGCTGCACTCTTTCTCAGCTTTTGTACAATCTTGTTTATGAGGTCTATCCATGTTGCCCCATGAAAATTCAGTTCATTCCTTCTGGTCACCACACCATATTCAATCGTATGCATATATATTTTCCTTATCCATTCCCTTATGAAGGACACATAAGTTGTCTCCAGCTCTTGGCTACCATGAGCAACTGCAGAGAACATCCTGAGCATGTCTATTTGGGCCTTAGGTAAAAACTCCTGAAAGGAACTGCTACATCATAGCATATACACATATTCAACTTTATTGAATATTGACAGTCCGCTCTCTAGAACAGCAGCATTGTACCACCCCACCATAAACAGTTTCCTAGTATTTCCACCTGCTCCTAATATTATCTGATGATCTAATGAGTATACATCAATCTCTCATCTTAATTCACATCATAAATGTCAGTCTTTCCCACAATCATTAATCAATAAAAGCTATTTTAATTCGAATTCCAGAATTTTTGAGGAAACAAACATTTTCATAGCCCGCCAGCTTCCTCTGTCCATGGGATTCTCCAGGCATGACTGGAGTGGGTTGCCATGCCCTCCTCCAGGGGATGTTCCCAACCCAAGGATTGAACCCACGTCTCCTGAGTCTCTTGCATTGGCAAGTGGGTTCTTTATCACTAGCACCACCTGAGAAGCCCCAATATATATGTAAAAAAATTAATTCCACATATAGAAAAATCAGTTTTATAAAAGAAAAGAGGAGGAAAGTTAACCTACAAGATATGAAAGTATATTACACAGTTACAATAATAAAAACAGCTGCTTCTATTGCAGGAATAGACCATTGAAAGAGAACTGAAATTAAAAAACAGACCATGGGTATATGGGAATTTTGAAAATAATAATAACAAGAACATATGGAAGACAATATTGTCACAATTCTTCCTTTCATTTTGGCCCTTGTCATAGTTTCACTGGGCTTCCCTTGTAGCTCAGTCGGCAAAGAATCTGCCTTCAGTGCAGGAGACCCGGGTTCGATCCCTGGGTTGGGAAGATCCCCTGGAGAAGGAAATGGCAACCCAATCCCGTATCCTTGCCTGGAAAATCTCTCAGAGGAGCTTGGTGGGCTGCAGCCCATGGGGTCGTCGCAAAGAGTCAGGCACGACTGAGCAACTAACACTTACTTATAGTTTCACTGGGGCTTACCAGATGGCTCAGTGGTAAAGACTCTGCCCACCAGTGCAGGAGCCAAAGGAGACGTGGGTTCCACCCCGGGGTCAGGAAGATCCCTTGGAGGAGGAAATAACAACCCACTCCAGTATTCTTGCCTGGGAAATCCTGCAGGGGAACCTGGCAGGCCACACTCCATGGGGTCACAAAGAGTCAGACGTAACTGAGTGACTCGCACTGTCACTTTCTTTCACTGATTTGGCCATGGGACTTGCTTTGGTCAATGGAATGTGAGGGAATGTGACATGAGCAGAGGCTTTACATGTGTCCCATGGCTTGGCTTCTCTTGTATATCTGCCACCTGCCATGAAACACACACACAGATGATACACATATCACAGAAAGAGCTAACACAAATAGTAATAACCAACACTTACTATAAACTTTTTATTTACCAGGTACTGTTCTAAGTGCTTTAGTTGTAACAACACAATTAATTACTTACCCCAGTCACCTCATGAGGTAAGTGCTATTATTATCATCATTTTACAGAAGAGGCAGCTGAAACATAGAACTTGCATAAGATTATAGAATGAATCGGAATTCTAGGTAATACCACAATACAGAGGGGGAAATGGATTGCTTACTACATGCTATTGGGAAAATAGTTTATCCTATTAATTTTGATAATTTCACATCAATTTTTAAAAAGGTAAATTTGATATTGATCAAAGGCCTAAGTGTGAAATGCTAACAGAATGAAGGAATATATCTCTATGATCTTTGAGAGTGGAAAAACTTGTTTAAAAAGGCCCCAAAAGCACAAATCTTAAAGTAAAAATGAAAGGCTCTGACTACATTAAAATAAAGGATTTTTAAAAATAAGAAAACCATAGAAAAGTTAAACATCCAGGGATCCCATTTGCAGAAGATATTTGTAATGTCAACAACAACAAGGTTTTACCAACTAGGCCAGTGGTCAGCAAGCTTTTCCTGTAAAAACCCAGATATTCAATATTTTAGGTTTTGGGAATCAGACTGTTGCAAATACTCAATTCTGTTATGGTAAGAGAATCCCATGGACAGAGGAACCTGGCAGGCTACAGTCCATAGGGTCGCAACGTGTCAGACACGACTGAAGCAAATTAGCATGCACGCACGCACAAAAGCAACCACAGACAAGCCATAAATGAGTGAGCATGACTGCGTCCCAGTAAAAACTGAACAAGTCCCATATGATATCAGCAGTGCAAGAGGATTCTGGTTTCTGGTTTCTCCATATCATTCCCACATCGAACTTTCTACTTCTGTCATTCTGATCAATATAAAGTGGTAAGTCTGTTGTTTTAAATTTTCTAGTAACCACATTTTAAAAGTAAAATAGAAACTGGGTAAATTAATTTTAATGATAAATGTTCTTTAACCTAATATATCAAAATATTTTCATTTTAACATGTAATATTAATGAAATACATTTATGCAGATGTATTTTAGGTTTAAGTCACATCTCAATTCAAACTAGCTAAGGGCAACCTTAGAAGAAACTCAATGTAAAGTCAGAATTTCTAATTTCTATTACCCTGGATCCCTGAATGACCATGTGGGGAAAAAAAACCTTCCCTCCATACAGCCTGTGTGTATTAGTCACTCAGTTGTGTTCGACTCTTTGCAACCCCATGAACTATAGCCCACGAAGGCTTCTCCGTCCACGGAATTCTCCAGGCAAGAATACTGGAGTGGATTGCCATTCCTTTCTCCACCATACAGCCTAATCACATAGAATTTATGTATGTAAGAAATAAATTTCTATTAAGCCACTGCAGTTTTGATTGTTTGTATCCCTGATGAATATAGAAATTAGAACATGGAAGTTGGGTGTTGTAAAAGAAAATCTAAATTGTATGGCATTGGCTTAAACGTGGAGAGGTAGTGAGGAAAATACTATGATTTGGGGAGAGTGGATATCCCATTCATGCAATGGTGGGATCCCTGGTGGTTCAGATGGTAAAGAATCTGCCTGCAATGCAGGAGACCTGGGTTTGAACCCTAGGTCAGGAAGATCCCCTGGAGAAAGGAATGGCTACCCACTCCAGTAGTCTGGCTTGGATAATTCCATCGACAGGGGAGCCTGGTGGGTTACAGTCCATGGGGTTGCAACGAGAAGGACACAACTGAGCAACTAACATACATACACATAAGCAATAGCAAAATATTTGGCAAACTACTGTCTGAGATACCTTGAAAGACAAACCAGGTATCTATGAGGTCCATAGCTTAGGGGAAGACATTGGGAAAACAAAAAGTTAACTAAATGTTACAGTTCTTACTGATTATATTTAGCAAATTATTAGAAAACAAATGATCTCAGGTAAAATTTAGCTAATTTCAAGCAGAAATAAAAATGAATAAAAAGAACCCAGAATATGGGGCCTAGGAGGATTACAAAAGCTAGACAGAAGGAAATAGGATTGAGGAAACTCTTATGGAACCAAGGTAAGACTTGGCCAGGTAGCAGAGAATAAATTAAGATGGTGGTTCTCCTTCTCAAGTCTTATGGCCTTAATGTAGCTATAATTATATTAAGAGAAAGAGGCATGGCATCAAGGAAGCAAAAACTAAATTAAGATTGAGAATTACGTCTGTGAAAGAATTAGCTGTGGTTACAGGCCCAAGCAATTGACTAGAAGCAAATTGGCCAGAAACCTATAATGTTTTGGAAGGAATTATTTGTCTAGAACCAAAAACAGAGTTAAAAATAGAATCTACTAAAAATGCATTGAAGGAGCTTCCCAGATGGCTCAGTGGCTAAGAATCTGCCTACCAAGCAGGAGACATGGGTTCAATTCCTGGGTCAGGAAGATCCCCTGGAGAAGGAAATGGCAACCCACTCCAGTATTCTTGCCTGGGATCACAAAAGAGCCAGACACTTAGCAACTAAAAACCAACAGCAAAAAGCATTGACTCTTCTAGTCTTCAACCTTACAGTCTTCAAGTTTACATAGGTGCAAGCAGGCTGAGAAAACTATGTAATCCCCAAGAAAAGTTTACTCCTCAACTGCCTCTTCAACTACAGCCGTGAAGGAGGTCTGTGTCTGTGTGTCCTCATCTTTTCTTGTAAGGACTTAAGTGATTGTATTTAAAGTGAAAGGTGAAAGTGAAGTCGCTCAGTCATGTCCAACTCTTTGCAATCCCATGACCATGGGATTCTCCAGGCAAGAATGCTGGAGTGGGTTGCCATTTCCTTCTCCAGAGGATCTTCCGGACACAGGGATGGAACCCAGGTCTCCTGCACTGCAGGCAGACTCTTTACTGTCTGAGCCACCTATCCTAATCCAATATGACCTCAACTTAATCACATTAGCAAAGACCCTATTTCCAAATTAGGTCACATTCTGAGGTTGAAACTGGACATGAGTTTCGAAGGGACAATATCAGTATAGTCTATCATCTGGTTCCTCTGAACTTACATCCATCCCGTGTACAAAATACATTCACTCATCCCACAGACCCCCAAAGTCTTAACTCACTGCAACATTAAATCTAAATCCAAAATATTGTCAACTCATAATGATTCCAAATCTTGTCATCTAAATCAGATATAGGTGACACTCTGAGTATGGTCCATCATGGGACAAAATCCTTTTCTGTCCACAGACCCATGAAACTAGAAAACAAACTGTCTGCTTTCAAAATACAATGATGGAACAGTCAGGGGGTAGAAATTCCCATTCCTAAACTAGGGGAAAAAAATACATTAGGAGTACACAGATTACCTTTCTAAAACAGTTCACCACCCAGAAAGACAAATTATATTAGGTTTCAAGGCTTAAGAATAATCCTGTGTTGGCTTGATGTTCTGTACCCTCAGCCCTTTTAGGTGGCAGCCCCACCCTCTCTGGCCTCTGCATTCACAGCTCTGCTCTGAGAGGCATTCTTCCTTCCTTCACCCTGTCTCTGTCCCCTTCTGTCCAGGCTGGCAGTGTTTCTGTTGGTGCAAAATTCTCCAAAACCTTGTCAGTCTTCCATGAGTGTCAAGAGAATCCATCAAACACAAGGGTTCCTGGATAACCTTGTCTCTATTGCTGGTTGCTGCTGAGATGGTTGATAAGATCCATAAGTCACAGACACCTGATTGCTACAGCAAAGTGTTGTCCACTCACACCCTTGGCCCTATTCCAGAGTATGCTACCTGGGTAGACTAAGAATTTTCCAATTCACCATTTGCAGGTTCTGTTTTCCTTAACCTTTTATGTCTCAAATTTACATCTTCTCTTATTTTGTATGTGTGCATGCTAAGTCATTTCAGTTGTGTCTGACTCTTTGTGACCCTATGGACTGTAGCTCACCAGGCTCCTCTATCCATGGAATTCTCCAGGCAAGAATAATGAAGTGGGCGATCTTCCTGACCCAGGGATCGAACTCTTGTCTCCTGCATTACAGGCAGATTCTTTACCTGCTGAGCCACCCAGGAAGCCCCTCTCTTATTTTCTGTAAGTGAAAAGGCGAAACTAGTCTCCACTTTCTACATGTTGCTTGGAAATCTGCTCATGTTCACCTCTTTTTTAAAAAATGTTGTATTTTTCTTTTTTAAATTTTTCTTTATTTATGCTTTTTTGGCTGTCTTGGGTCTTTGTTGCTGCACGGGTTTTTCCTCTAGTTGCAAGTGGGGGCTACCATCTACTTGCAGTGTGCAGACTTCTCAATGCTGTGACTTCTCTTGCTGCGGAGCACAGGCTCTAGCTCCTGTAGTTGCAGCTCTTGTGCTCTAGAGTGTAAGCTCAGTCGTTGTGGTGCACCAGCTTAGTCACCCCATGGCAGGTGGGATCCTCTCAGACCAGGGACAGAACCCACGTCTCCTGCGCTGACAGGCAGACTTTTCACCACTAAGCCACCAGAGTAGCCCCAAGTTCATCTCTTATAAATTATTTTCACTCAATAGCAGAACATAATTCAGCCAAGTTTGTTGTTGCTGTATTAGAAGGATTAGCTTTCCTATAGTATTCAATAACACATTCCTCATTTACGTCCGGGACCTCACCAGAACTATTCTATCATTCATGTTTCTAATAACATTCTGTTACTGATATCTGTATGCCCTAAGAGAAGAGAAGCTTTCTCTATAGGGTTCTCTTCCTTTTGGACATTCATCAGAATTATGTTTTACTTCTTTTTCTACCAACTATCTCTCAAGGCTATCTAGGTTTTTTTCTAAGATGCACTTAAAAATTCTTCCAGCCTCAAAAAGGCTGGAAGTGAAATCATATAGTCTTTGTCTTTTTGTGACTGGCTCATTTCACTTAGCATCATGTCCTCAAAGTTCATCCCTGTCATAGCATATGACAGGTTTCCTTTTTTTTAAACTGAATGGTATTCTCTTGTACGTAAATACCACATTTTGTTTATCCATGCATCTGTTCATGAACATTTGGGTTGCTTCCTCCTCTTGGCTATTGTGAATATTGCTGCTATGAACATAGGTGTGCAAATATCTGTTCAAGACCCTGCTGTCAATTCTTCTGTGCATAGGCCCAGAAGTAGAATTCCAGGATCACATTGTAATTCAATTTAAAACTTTTTGAGGAAATGTCACACTGTTTTCCTTAGCAGTTACACCATTTTACAGTCACACCAGCAGTGCACAAGGGTTCTAATTCTTCACGTCCTCACCAACACTTCTTATTTTGGTTTTTGCTTTTGGGGTTTGATAGTAATCATCGTTATCTGCTGCATGGCAAAATCACGATGGTGTGATCACTCACCTAGAGCCAGACATCCTGGAATGCGAAGTCAAGTGGGCCTTAGGAAGAAGCCTCACTACAAACAAAGCTAGGGGAGGTGATGGAATTCCAGTTGAGCTATTTCAAATCCTAAAAGATGATGCTGTGAGATGCTGCATTCAATATGCCAGCAAATTTGGAAAACTCAGCAGTGGCCACAGGACTGGAAAAGGTCAGTTTTCATTCCAATCCCAAAGAAAGGCAATGCCAAAGAATGTTCAAACTACCACACAATTGCACTCTTCTCATATGCTAGTAAAGTAATGCTCCAAATTCTCCAAGCCATGCTGCAGCAATACATGAACCGTGAACTCCCTGATGTTCAAGCTAGTTTTAGAAAAGACAGAGGAACCAGAGATCAAATTGCCAACATCTGCTGGATCATCAAAAAAGCAAGAGCGTTCCAGAAAAACTGACAATTCCAAAACCTTTGACTGTGTGGGTCACAATAAACAGTGGAAAATTCTGAAAGAGATAGGAATACCAGACCACCTGACCTGCCTCTTGAGAAATCTGTATGCAGGTCAGGAAGCAATGGTTAGAACTGGACATGGAACAACAGACTGGTTCCAAATAGGAAAAGGAGTACGTCAAGGCTGTATAATGTCACCCTGCTTATTTAACTTCTATGCACAGTACATCATGAGAAACGCTGGGCTGGAAGAAACACAAGCTGGAATCAAGATTGTCGGGAGAAATATCAATAACCTCAGATATGCAGATGACATCACCCTTACGGCAGAAAGTGAAGAGGAGCTAAAAAGCCTCTTGATGAAAGTGAAAGAGGAGAGTGAAAAAGTTAGCTTAAAGCTTAACATTCAGAAAACGAAGATCATGGCATCTGGTCCCATCACTTCATGGGAAATAGATGGGGAAACAGTGGAAACAGTGTCAGACTTTATTTTGGGGGGCTCCAAAATCACTGCAGATGGTGATTGCAGCCATGAAATTAAAAGAGGCTTACTCCTTGGAAGGAAAGTTATGACCAACCTAGATAGCATATTCAAAAGCAGATATATCAATTTTCCAGCAAAGGACCATCTAGTCAAGGCTATGGTTTTTCCAGTGGTCATGTATGGATGTGAGAATTGGACCATAAAGAAAGGTGAGTGCTGAAAAATCGATGCTTTTGAACTGTGGTGTTGGAGAAGACTCTTGAGAGTCCCTTGGACTGCAAGGAGATCCAACCAGTCCATCCTAAAGGAGATCAGTCCTGGGTGTTCTTTGGAAGGACTGATGCTGAAGCTGAAACTACAGTACTTTGGCACCTCATGCGAAGAGTTGACTCATTGGAAAAGACTCTGATGCTGGGAGGGATTGGGGGCAGGAGGAGAAGGGGACGACAGAGGATGAGATGGCTGGATGGCATTACTGACTCAATGCACGAGTTTGGGTGAACTCCGGGAGTTGGTGATGGACAGGAAGGCCAGGCGTGCTGCAATTCATGGGGTTGCAAAGATTCAGATATGACTGAGTGACTGAACTGAACTATGGCAGAAAGGGAAGAAGAACTAAAGAGCCTCTTGATGAAAGTGAAAGAAGAGAGTGAAAAAGTTGGCTTAAAGCTCAACATTCAGAAAACGAAGACCATGATATGTGGTCCCATTACTTCACGGCAAATAGATGGGGAAACAGTGGAAACAGTGTCAGACTTTATGTTTTGGGGCTCCAAAATCACTGCAGATGGTGATTGCAGCCATGAAATTAAAAGATGCTTAATCCTTGGAAGGAAAGTTATGACCAACCTAGACAGTATATTAAAAACCAGAGACATTACATTGCCAGCAAAGGTCTGTCTAATCAAGGCTATGGTTTTCCCAATGGTCATGTATGGATGTGAGAACTGGACTGTAAAGAAAGCTGAGTGCCGAAGAATTGATGCTTTTGAACTGTGGTGTTTGAGAAGACTCTTGAGAGTCCCTTGGACCACAAGGAGATCCAACCAATCCATCCTAAGGGAGATCAGTCCTGAGTGTTTATTGGAAGGACTGATGCTGAAGCTGAAACTCCAATACTTTGGCCATCTGATGCGAAGAACTGACTCATTTGGAAAGACTCTCATGCTGGAAAAGATTAAAGGCAGGAGGTGAAGGGGACAACAGAGCATAAGATGGCTGGATGGCATCACCAACTCAATGGACATGAGTTTGAGTAAACTCCTGGAGTTGGTGATGGACAGGGAGGCCTGGCGTGCTGTATTCCATGGGGTCACAAAGAGTCAGACATGACTGAGCGACTGAACTGAATTGAATTATCCTTATCAGGGTGTGGTAATATCTTGCTGCGGTTTTGATTTGCATTTCCTTAACAGAAAATTAGAAATTCTGTATTTTTTAAAAATGGCGACTAATATTTCTTTGCAATACCACTTACACTCACTATATGGAGTCGTGTCCAACTCTTTGAGACCCCATAAACTTTACAGTCCATAGAGTTCTCCAGGCCAGAATAATGAAGTGGGCAGCCTTTCCCTTCTCCACAGGATCTTCCCAACCCAGGGATCAAACCCAGGTCTCCCGCTTTGCAGTTGGGTTCTTTACCAGCTGAGCTTAGGGAAGCCCAGTTCTACAATACCAAGGGTTAATGAGAACAGAGATTTTTAAAAGTCCTACACTTTCCTGGTAGCCATGTACATTATAAACAATCTCTTTGGAGAACAATTTGGCTTTATTTTGTAAAATGAGCATTTGCTGCCTATGACTGAGTGACTGCTCTCATGGGTAGTCCATTCCTACTCCTGCAGTTTTTCAAACCTTTTGTCACCACTCATTTGTATGTTCTGTGATCACTTAACTGGGAGTCATAACTAGCATTTTTGTAAACACTGAAGAGGTAAATATCATTTCATTATTTTGTGAAACTTTTGTTTTATATATGTGAGCATGTTTACTGGTTGAATACAGCAATCACCTTTCTTATGCTATGAATAATGGTCAAAAAGTTCAAACACTTCTCATTTTACACGTATGCACCAGGAGAATGTGTAAATGTTTGCAGCAGTACTTTAGAACAAAACTTGGAAACAAATCAAATAACCAGTAGACTTCTAAGTCTGTGGTATACTCACAAGACAGCTCTATAAAACAATAATGACTGCTTGAGACTTACAAGCATCACAAGTGAAAAAAGACCTCATAGACTGATACTTTCAGAAAGCTCAAGAACAAGTAAAGGTGAACAATATGCTGCTGAGGAATACACACATGGTAAGGGATTAATAACTACAAATTAATAATTAGAGAATAAGAAAATTAGGGAATACACTTGGTAAGTAGATGATGGCACCCCACTCCAGTACTCTTGCCTGGAAAATCCCATGGACGGAGGAGCCTGGTAGGCTGCAGTCCATGGGGTCTAAGAGTCAGACACGACTGAGCGACTTCCCTTTCACTTTTCACTTTCATGCACTGGAGAAGGAAATGGCAACCCACTCCAGTGTTCTTGCCTGGAGAATCCCAGGGACTGGGGAGCCTGGTGGGCTGCTGTTTATGGGGTCACACAGAGTCAGACACGACTGAAGCGACTTAGCAGCAGCAGCAGCAAGTAGATGAAACATGGAAGAAAAAATGATAGATTCAATACCATTGGTGGTGTACCAGTTCTTTAGGTGGATTCACAGATACTTATCATTATGCAGCATAATTTAAATCTATACTTATCGTGTGCATATATAATTATGTAATTTACACATTTATAAAAATGCCCCCATCCACATAAAGCCTCTACCTTTTAGCACAATAGTGAGTTGATGATCCCAAACAAACGAACGAACACTGAATTTGAAAAAAAAAAAAAAAACAGGTTAAGAAGTTAAGACAACACAGGCGGGAGGCGAGCTGGGGAAGATGCTTGTCTGCATGCCAAGGGTCACATGTACCCGTTAGGTAACCATTTGTTGTTGTTCAGTTGCTAAGCCCTGTCCAACTCTTTGCAACCCCAGGACTTCAGCATGACAGGTTCCTCTGTCCTCCACTATTTCTGGAGTTTGCTCAAACTCATGTCCATTGAGTTGGTGATGCTATCTAACTATCACATCTTCTGCCGCCACCTTATCCTTTTGCTTCAGTTTTTCCCAGCTTCAGGGTCTTTTCCACATGTATGTAACCATAGTTTTAAACAGTTTCTTAAGACCAGGGCATAGGTTAGGGAATGATCATGAACAGCTGTTATCACTTACTACCTTAGGCATGAGAGTTAATTATGTGCTTTTCTTGCTTTTACGGCAAAAAGAAAAGAAATCACAATTAATTACACTTTGTCAGAGATGTGTATACCCAGTATATGCACACTTCAGCCAAGTCAGCATAATATATAGACTCATGACGGGTCCTTTAGTCCTACGCTATTAACTATGGAAAGAGTAATTCATGTAAGCCATACCTCTCAATCATTAATTTAGAATTGGAACAAACTTTCAGTGCTTTCCTAATTTTCTTCACATTATCTTGGGGCAACTCATCCAAACTTCCCATCAAGCAATTCATTCACTTCTGAGAAGTGGTTCACAAAAAAACAAAACGGCAGTTGCGGGGAATGGAAGAGACAGTGGCAGGGAGAAAACCCCAGGACAAAGGGGTTGTGGGAGCTGAAAATATGGAAAATGTCCACAGTAAGAAGTCCAAAATAACATCCAAAATTGGGGGAAAACTTTCAAAGGTTCTTTTCTGTGCAATAAGGAAATTCAGATTAAGAAATCCATTTTTTAATAAAGACATTAAGCAAAACATTAAACTTCAGCAAAACCCACCACAAAGATGGCGATGAGACGAAGCCCCTACTCCACCCGCGGCCAGAGGCGCTCGCCTCACATTTCCCACAAACCCCTCGGCGCGGCCCGCTGGCCAAAACCTGTCCCGCCTGCCTACCACCACCGCGCACGCGCGGCGCGACGTCACGTGCGCTCCCAGGGCTCAGCGGAGCTGGCGGGAGGGGCCTTGCCAGCTTCCGCCGCCGCGTCGCTTCTGAGCTCGAGCGGCGGGTTCTCCGTGCCTCCGCCGCGGCGGGGCAGTCGGGGGTCGCGAGGCCGATCGAGGGATGCGAGGTGGCGCGGCCATGGGACTGCGCCGAGCCCGGTGACAGCAGGGAGCCGAGAGGCCCAGGCCCTGAGCGCGTCTCCTCCGGGGAGCCTCGCCCTCCTGCTCGCGGGGCCGGGGCTCCTGCTGCCGTTGCTGGCGCTGCTGCTGGCGGCGGCGGCGGCCAGAATAATGTCGGGCCGCCGCTGCGCCGGCGGGGGCGCGGCCTGCGCGGGCGCGGCGGCCGAGGCAGTGGAGCCGGCCGCCCGCGAGCTGTTCGAGGCTTGCCGCAACGGGGACGTGGAACGAGTTAAGAGGCTGGTGACGCCCGAGAAGGTGAACAGCCGCGACACGGCGGGCAGGAAGTCCACCCCGCTCCACTTCGCCGCAGGTAAGCGGGACCAGCGCCGCCTTGCCTCGCCCAGACCCCACCTGCGCACCCGGGTTCGCAGGCCCGAAACCAGACACAGTGCTCCTCTCCCCCCGGCCTTTCCCCCTGGGACTCCGGTCCCGGTTCTCTTGATGTAGTCGAATGGGAGGTGAGGAGTCCCCTAGGTTTTAGGGGGTGAATGTGCCACAGTCACTGGAAGTTGTTAATGGTTTGTTTTTTTTTTTCTTGCTTTGTTTTGTTTCGACAATACCTGTACCCACTTCCGGTCTTACAACCCTAAAAGGCCTCTACAGGCTAGAAGGAGTAGGGGACGAAGTAGATAGACCTTGTGAATTTTAAAGGCCAGTTATCTCCCAAACCTATCTTTCTTGCACTTTCCACTATAACTCTTAAAAGTCCTTTGTGTTACATTCTTGAGGCTTTTGTCAAATGCAGGGATGTAATTTAGGAGGATCAGCTTAATGGTCCATTGACACATTAGCATTAATGGGTTTACGTGGGTAGCACTCATTGGCAAGTTTCTGGAGACGAGCTGGAAATAGTCAAGTTTGGAAGAACTGAGGTGTGGCTTAGGCTGGGTGCGGGATGCGTGAGGGTAGTCTCTGCCAGACACAAGTTGGGATGGAAAGTAGTATAATGCCAGCAAAGATGGTGCAGGGACTCTAGCTTGGGTCTAGATTTTAAATCGGAAGTAATCTCGCCTCATCCTGAGATTTAGATCGTTTGAATTACACACATACACACATATTTTTATATATGTTTACTAGGTTCATTTTATGATAGGTGTATTAAGTTTAATTGAAGAATATAAAAACTAGAGATGGGACACAGCTCATTTCTATGAAGCATTTATACTTTTCTCTTGGAAGGATTGTGATTGCACTCTGGAATGATGCGCCGAGAAACAAAGATTTCCTTGTTCACAAGCATTGCTTTTATGCTTTCAGTGGGAAATGTGTTTGTCTTAACCTGTACCTGATTTAGAATGTAAATACTACTGGGAAGTATGCTTTCTCCGTCAATTACAAATTTGTTGGGTTCCCGTTGAGGAGCTTTGGAGAAGGTTTGGAGGACCATTGGTGGGAGAACTAGAAACAGCCTGTAGGCAGTGGAAAGAGAGAAAAATACTAAAGTCTAATCTCACGTTTAGCTAGTTTTGCCTAAAATTTTGATGATCACCGCTGTCTCTGACTTGAATTGTCCTGCTTGTCCATGTAGTCAACATTTAAGCAACTGATTTGGGAAACTGTCATAACGGACTGATACATAATCCAAAGGGTAGTGTTACTCAGATTCTGTTTGCTTGATCTGTGGGATAAAAATAACCAAAGAAGATCTTAGTTGCTACCTTTCAAGAATTTGTTGTATTAATGAGTTCATATCTGAAAATAGTAATATTTAGAGCCTTAAGGTTATGGATTAGCTTCCTATTGACCTTGTTCCTCCCAACCATCCCACCCTGAGCTCTGTCCCAACATCAAAGCACTTTTTACCAAACTGAAGTGGAAAACTTTGTGGTTTATTCAAACTGAAATGGAAAACTTATTTTAGGAACCAGTTACGCCTCACAATTTACCCAAATTATCAGGTACAGGTTATAAGATTAAGAATTTGAGATATAAAAGTAATAAAAATTACTAATGGTCTATATTAAACCAGAGTTTTAAAGCGCTGCATTTAAACCCAGGTGTAAAAGGAATTTTAATTAACTCTGTAAATTCAATCTGAGTTACTACTTAAGATTAATGAGAGAGAAACTTCTTGCTCAAATTTTTAAATAAATGCATCCAGCTGCATTTTTTCTTAATATGTGGAAAATATATTTTATAAGCTCTTTGTAGGTAGTGAGTTATTAGTTATGTTAACATGCACGTCAGCATGTCATTGGAAGTTCAGTGTAGGTGGGATTATGTAACAGCCTGACTGAGCAGTGTCCTGTGTTTGTACATTATAGGGTAAGCTGTAGGGGAACTTTTTTTTTTTAAGCCAATTAAAACTTGGACATTTTATGGGAGGTGGACATTTTATTTTGTCTTTTTGTTTCAATTCCAAGGAACAGGAATGAGAGATCGGTGCAAAGGAAAATGAATCACGATAGAACAGTTTAGAGAATTTGGTCTGTCTTTTCATTAGTTCAGTTAAAGAATAATTGCTAGTCTAAAGGAGTTAAGTTCTTGTGTCAAATGGAAAAAATAATCAGATAAACAGTAACTTTTCTATTATCAGACTAGATTCCATTTCTTAAATAAGTATGTTTCAAGAAGTCACTGCTTGTCAGAAGTTTCCTCTTCAATCCCCCTGCCACCAGCCCCTTACCTATCCCCTCCCCTCAACACATACACACAGGGTGTGAATGAGTTTTTTGTGACACATTACAAAACTTGTAGAGGCAAGTTGGTGGTAGGAAAGCTGCAGCTCTAATTTTGCTAAAAGCAGTAACATCTGAAATTCTTGACAGTATAATCCCCTAGAAAACAAGCAGGTTTCAGTAAAGGAGATTGCTTCTCTGAACTTGCTTCTGAAAAAATGAAGAGGGCCAGAATCTTTGGGAGAAGGTCATCTTTTTGTCCATCATAGCCAAAGAAAGAAATGCACAGCCTTCTCAAGAATCTTAGAACAGGAGAACAGAATTTTCTGGCTTGAGAATCTTAAATATGCTTTAAGATGTGCAGAGAATTGTTCAATGGAAAAAAAAAATGTAAAATATTCAGTTCAAAGAATTCAGGTATAGAGATGGTAGAAAGAGATGATATATATGTATGGATATAGTTGTAGTTGGAGAAGACAAGTTGAAAAATAACTTGCATTGTTAGAGTTCTAGTTAAAGTAACTTTTGTTTTGTACTTAGTATGTTACTTTTCTGTATTTATAGTATGTTACTCAGCCATGTACTTTGGGCTAGTCAGACTTCAGTTGCTACATGCAATTATGTATAAAGTATGTATATGAATTGCATATAAGGTTTCCCATTCCCCCACACCAAGTGTGAACTAGAGCACCTGGAATTTATTTTACAATCGGAAACCTACTTATTCTAGAGAGAAAAGAAGACTGAGGCTAAACAATGTTGCTATCCACATATGTGGAAGAAGTCAAGTAGACAAAGTGAGAGGGTATGACTTGTGTGGCCTTTGCAGTCAAAGCTAGGGGCTAGTAGGTGAAAGGTTACAAGGAGTCAGACTGCCTTTAACAATCTACTGAACTGTGGGATTGGCTGGGAGCCTCCTTACAGTGGTTGAATTGGGCCCTTTGAGAGGTGTGGAAAGGATTTCTGTATAGGGAAGGCAATTGGACTGGTAGGTCAGAATCTGACTTGTATAAAAAAGTGAAATGATTTCTCCAGTTGAAGATGTTAATAACTTAGCTGCCAAGGGGCTTCCCTGGTGGTTCAAATGGTAAAGAATTCGCCTGCAGTGCAGGAGACTCAGGTTCAATCCCTGGGGCGGGAAGATCCTCTGGAGAAGGGTACGGCTACTCCCTCCAGTATTCTTGCCTGGAAAATTCTGTGGACAGAGGAGCCTGGCAGGCTACAGTCCATGGGGCTATAGAGTCAGACACACTGAGCAACTGACACTTTTACTTTCAGCTGCCAAAGACGTAATAGCTTTTGTGATTACCACTGATACCCTTTCCCAAAGTGGTGCTATTGAAGCCCTCCATTAATGTTGCAAAAGCATTTCCTTCTTTTGGCTGTAGGCCAACATCATAATTATGGGAGACCCACAAAAAGTACCCCCATTTCTTACCTAGGGCTAGAATTATAGACTGTTTTCAGGATTGTTTTTTGCTGTGGGGGATAATTCAATCCTGTATCAGTAGAAAACCCCTGTATCAAAGACCAGTCTATTTCAGACTTCAGAATTTTTTTTTTTTTTACTACCAGATCTCTGTTATAGTATATTATCAACACTTGAGTTGCATCTTTTTCCTCAGCTGTTGGTGGATTTAGAGATAGGCAGTAGACTTCAGTAGCAACCACTTTGGAGTACTTGTTTCAATATTTCTGCACTCAGATTGTTAGACTTTCATCACCCCAGAGGCCATGGCATCCTTTCCAGAGTTTCTCCTACTCTGACCAGACTATTTGTCCCAAGTTGAACTAGACAAAGCCTTCTCCTGTGTATTCCTCATTCTCAATAAATATGTGCAGAAAGTACTTCTTTCTGGATCTTAGTAAAGTTATTAGGTGGGTACAAAAGTAATTGTGGTTTTGGGCCATGAAATTTAAATCATCATAACTAGGCTCAAACACATGCCTATTAATAAAAATAGAAACCATTACAATCAACACATTTTTGCCAGTGAGAAATAAGTTTATTCCTGTAGTGTAAAAATCCATACTTAGGGGTTTGATGAGCTTTTGGAAAGCATTTTCTGCCTCCTCCTGATTGTGGAAGTGTTTTCCCTGCAAAAAGTTGTTGAGATGCTTGAAGAAGTGGTAATCAGTTGGCGAGAGATCAGGTGAATATGGCGGATGAGGCAAAACTTTGTAGCCCAATTCATTCAACTTTTGTAGCGTTGGTTGTGTGAGGTGCGGTCAGGCGTTGTCACGGAGAAGAATTGTACCCTTTCAGTTGACCAGTGCCGGCTGCAGGCATTGCAGTTTTTGGTGCATCTCATTGATTTGATGAGCATACTTCCAGAGGTGATGGTTTCAGAAAGCTGTAGTGGATTAGATGGGCAGCAGACCATGAAACTGACCATGAATTTTGGGGGTGCAAGTTTGGCTTTGGGAAGTGCTTCGGAGCTTCCTCTCAGTCCAGTCATTGAGCTGGTCCTCTCCGGTTCTTAAATAAAATCCACTTTTTCAGTCTGATTGAGAAATGGCTCTTTGTTTTCGAGTAGAGTAAGAGAAGAAAACTCCTCACAGTGATGGGCTGTTCTTTTTATTTGCAGTCAGCTCATGAGGCATCCACTTTTTTTTTCATCTTTCCGATTTGCTTCAAATACCAAACAACCATAGAATGGTTGACGTTGAGTTGTTTGGCAACTTCTTGCGTAGTTGTGAAAGGATCAGCTTCGATGATTGCTCTTGCTTGGTCGTTGTCGACTTCTGATGGCTGGCCACTACGCTTCTCATCTTCAAGGCTCTGGTCTCCTTAGCAAAACTTCTTGAACCACCACTGCACTGTGGTTCTTGGGCCATAAGGCATTGTTGATGTTTTGAGTTGTCCCCACTGCTTTATGACCCAGACCCATGTTGAACTTGAATTAAAAAATTACTCAAATTAATTTTTTGTCTACCATCATTTCTGTAGTCTAAAGTAAATATAAAATAACCAGCAAGTAGTAAGTCATTAGCAAAAAAAACATAAAAGAAGACATGTGCGTTAAAATGATGTATAACATAACCACATTTATTTAAGAATGTATTCCACTATCAAATGGCAAAGTTCAACAATGTAAAACTGCAATTACTTTTGAACCAATCTAATAATAGTAAATGAAAAGTATAAAATGATAGCCTTTAAAAAATCTGACAAGAGTCCTGGCTGTGTAAGTCAAGCTGAAGGCTGCTTGATTAAACATTCCCATCTTCTGGATCACAGGAGCCTTCTCTCTTTCATGGCATTTGTTGATATTTTCTTTTTTTTAATGTTTCCTTCTGACAAAGCTCTGTGTGATGCCTTGGGTTGGCAACACATAACTGTCATTGAATATTGGACCAGCTGTATCATCAGTGGCTCATTCTATCTTCATGCTGTAAAAAGGGAGAGATGGGGGCTCTCAGTGAAATTTCCTGAGTCTAAGTTGGTTTCTCTGTAGCGACTTCCAGTGCTTCATAACTTTTTGGAAGCCATTCAGATGAAAGCATGTTTCCAGTATAGCAGGAAAATATGATACTGTTAACAGTAGTCATGGTTGGCAAGACAGCTCGTGGGACTGCAGAAACTGATGGCATCTGGATGGTAATGAAACAAAAGGGAAATTGAATAGACTACTTTCTTAGTTGTCACAAATCATTAACTTCATATTTTCTGTGGAGGTTGTTTGCTTACTGTTCTAGCCAAAGTATCAGCTATACACTAAATAAATGTTTATTAAGTCCTCCTATATATCCAGTACTGGCCTTGTCCAGTGAACAGAAATGAACAGGACATCTTGCTAGCTATTTTATTGATCAGCAAATTTAGTTTCCAAGTAAGCCTGTTTTGTTTCACTGTCAGGGCTCTATAGTGAATTCAAACTCAATGTATGATTTCATCAGGATTTTCATGTTTGAAGATGAGTGCTATTACATAATTGTAAAATAAAATCACAATGTAACCTGAGCAGCCATAACCACTGACTGTAGGCTTCTGATTCCTTTGTAAAGAGATCCTTAGGATATGGAGCTGGTTATCGACTCTAAGGCTCTAAGGATATTCCTGTTCATGTTTTACCTGGCCAGTGAGAGCGTGATCAGAACATACCTTGCAAAACTGTTTTTTTCTTCCAAAAATGAGTACATAACAGAAATGCTTTGAATTGTTCTTGAGACTGTAAGAATGGGGATTGTATCAGGGATTAGCTCTTAGAGTTTGGGAAGCCACTTAAATCTAAAGGTTTAACCAAACTTCCAAAAGTAGATTGTAAAATTTGAAATAGCTCCCTACTGACCCCTTCTAAATAATTCCTTTCATGTCAAGAAGTGACTTCAAACACTCAAACCTCAGACTTTTTATCTACTCTCAGAATAGCAGCATGACCTCTATACACATATTATAGTATTTACACTGTGACTTGGAAAACATGGTGATCTCTCTGTCAGTCTCCAGATGGGTTTCAGACCTCTTAATGGCTAGGAAATCATGTTGTTACAGTTGTTGAGGTGAAAGTCCTCATCCGTGTCTTGGACTGTTGGTAATTATGTAGATAAAATCACCTTAACCCTTTCTCCCCATATCTCCTCCCTAGCTAAAACTTCAGTTTCAGTATTTAATCAAACACATCAGTATTGATTCTCTCTTGTTATCTCTGGTTTGAAGCAACCATCTTCTTTTCTCAGTGGTGTTTTAACAAAAGGCTGCTCTTGATCTTTGTTCAGCTTGCTCACTAATCCTTTGTAACAGATAGCTTCCTGACAGTATCTCATAAAACAGCTAGATGTTCTGCTACAGCTATTTCTGTGCCCACCTCACACCCCTTTTTTGGGAAGTTACTCTGTGAGTCACCATTTTGACTACTTCAGACAACATTACCACTGAAGAAATAGTGATGCTTCTCAGGGTCCTTGAGTACATCAAGTAACTTTCCAAAGAAAGAGATATCTTTACTAACTTTTCTTTATTCTGATTCTTTTTCTCTTATTCCCCAACTGAAGTCTTTAATAAAACCTTTTCTTCCAGGTGGATGCTGAGTGGCTGGAATAGCTGAACTGCTGCTGGGGGCAGCTGGGGGTGGCTCACTTGGGAGGACAGTGTGATCAGCAGTGCCCAGGCTACGATAAGGAATATTCCGGTCAGAGACCTTTCTTCCTGGAAATTTTCCTTCCTGGCTTTTGCAGTGCTATTCTTTTCTAAGTTTTACTTCTCAGTCTCCTTTTCTCATACCATGATGTATTTTTTCAGCAAATATGAACAGATTTTTTTTGTTGCTGTGTGCCAGGCAGTGTGCAGGACACTGGGGAGGTAGGGATGAATTAAGATAGATGTTGACCCTCCTGTTATAGAGTTCAGGAGATTAGTACTGAACAGTAATTACAAGTTTTAATAAGTACCAGAGGATACTGCTGTGAATAGCAAAGGCAAAACCCTTGTGTTTTTTCTGGAGCTTGAGTTCTAATGGAGGAGAGGGGGAAACCAACTGAATTGATTGTATGACTGTGCAGAATGGACCACTTTAGATAGAATGATCAGGGATGGTCTCTTTAAGGTGGAGACATTAGACAGTGAATAGAAATGCAAAGAACAAGGGAGAAGGAGGCCAAGCAGACAGGCAGCATATGCTAAAGTAAGGTTAGCACACTTGGTGAACCGAAAGAAAGCTGGATCATGGAAGTGTAGGACAAAAAAAAAAAAAAGAAAGCTGGATCATGGTTCAGAAAGGGACAAGTGGTTTGAAATGAAGTTAGAGAAGTAGGTAAGGGCCAGTTCAGGCAGCAGGCCTTGTAGGCCATGGTAGCAGGGTTGAATTTTGTTCTAAGAGTGTCAGTGGGAAGCCAATGAATTACCTTAAATGGGGGTATGATATGAGGGTTGTTTTTAAAAGATCGCTGGGAACAGTGAAAATGTGAGGCCCGATTAAGGAGACGTTTGCAGTGGTTCAGGCTGGAGACATTTGGGCGGGGGCGGGGGGTGGTTGGGCAGTGTCAGTGGAATGAAGAGAAGTTAGGGAACGTGTTGAGTTTGAGATGCCTTCAAAATACCCAGGTGAAGGTATGTCTAGTAAACAGTCTGGAATTCAGGTGAAAAATCTGGACTGGAAATTTCAATTTGCAGGTCACGTATCTAGGTGGTGTTTAAAGCCATAGGAGAAGATGAGGGAAAACAGGGAAGAGAACTGAGTCTTGAGGAGTCCCAGCATTTAAAAATCAGGAGGAATAAGCAAGAAACCCCTAAGGAGGCAGGACATGGCCGAAACTTGAATTTCTCACCTTCTGCCACAGAGCTCTTTAGTCTGTAACCTCCCTGTCTCAGCTGATGCTGACCCCACTCCTCCATTCCTCAGTCCCAAAACCTTAGAGTCAGCCGTGACTCCTCCCTTGCCCCCACCTTCTCTTAACCTCCTCACCCTCTCACCCTTAGCCTCGCCCTACATCCAGTCTGAGAGCAAACTATGGTGGCTCTACCTTCAGAGTACCCAGAACCTGTCACTTAATATTCTGACAGGTGCCACCACATTATGGTCCAAACTACCATGGTCTTTCATTGGTTTCTAACCTCAGTTCAGTTCAGTCGCTCAGTCGTGTCCGACTCTTGGCGACCCCATGAATCGCAGCACGCCAGGCCTCCCTGTCCATCACCATCTCCCAGAGATCACTCAGACTCACGTCCATCGAGTCCGTGATGCCATCCAGCCATCTCATCGGTTGTCCCCTTCTCCTCCTGCCCCCACCTAAACCCCCTTAAATCTTGTCTCAACCCAACAGCCAGAGGGTACTTTTCAGATAGGTCGTATCATTTAATTTACCAACTCGGAATCCTACGATGACACTCCCTTTTTCCTCACAGTAAAAAAGCCAGAATGTGTGGGTCCTGAAGCCTCTGTAGCTGGTCCTCATTACTTCTGACCTCACCTCCTCTTCTGCTTCCCCTTGTTCAGCTCCATTTATTCTAGCCTTCTGTCGGTCCGTAGGGCTAGTTCTCTCTCCTTCAAGTCTTGGGTCAGATGTCACCGTCTCAGCAAGGCCTGTGGTGACCTCACTGTTGTACCTTATGGCCCCCTCCGTATACACACTCTGATCCCTTCTTTTTTTGCTGGATCTTCGCTGCTGCTCGGGCCTTTCTCTGGCTGTGGTGCTCGGGCTTCTCACTGCGGCGGCTGTTTGCAGAGCGTGGGCTCTACCTTATGGCCCCCTCCATATACACACTCTGATCCCCTTTTTTTTCTTTTTTTGCTGGATCTTCGCTGCTGCCTGGGCCTTTCTCTCGCTGTGGTGCTCGGGCTTCTCACTGCAGCGGCCGTTTGCAGAGCGTGGGCTCTAGGGCCCTGGGCTCTGGCAGTTGCAGCTTCTGTGCTCCAGAGCGCGGGCTCGACAGTTGTGGCGCGTGGGCTTCGTTGCTCCGCAGCACTGGGTCTTTCTGGGTCAGGTATTGAACTTGTGTCTTCTGCACTGGCAGCCTGATTCTTTACCACTGAGCCACGAGGGAATCCCCGATCTCGTCTTCTCTTTTTCTAATTACCTTCTAACATGCTTACTTTGTGCATTTGTTGTTCATCTCCTCCACCTCCATGGAAGTTCCTCAAAGGCAGATATTTGGTCTGTTCTGTACACTAGTAAGTCAGAGGCACCCCGAAAAGTGTCATCACATGGTTGATTCCCTGATCATTTGGGTTTTTTGTTTGTTTAAGTCTTGATTGAATTTGTCTCAATATTATTTTTGTTTTTCATTTTGTTTTTGTTTGGCTTCAAGGCTTATGGGATCTAAGCTCCCCAACCAGGGATCAAACTTGCACCCCCTGCATTGGAAAGTGAAGTCTTAACCACTGGACTACCAAGGAGATCCCTCCCTGATCATTTGTTAAATGAACAGATGAGGCAAGAACCAGAAAGGTGTGATGACATGGAAACTCAGAGATATTTTTCACAAGAGAGGGATTAGTCAGTTGTCAAGTCAGTTACCAGTTGTTGCTGAGAGATCTAGTCAAATGAGAACAGACGTGTGTCCTTTGGGTTTGGCAACATGGAGGTTGTAGGTGGCCTCGATGAAAGCAGTCATAAAGAAGAAGCCAGACTGGATTTGGAAGAGGAGTAAATGCGAAACAGAGAATTAGGGACAGTCTGTAGGGTTTCCCTGGTGGTTCCGATGGTAAAGCATGTGCCTACAGTGCGGGAGACCTGGGTTCGATCCTTGGGTCGGGAAGATCCCCTGGAGAAGGAAATGGCAACCCACTCCAGTACTCTTGCCTGGAAAATCCCATGGATGGAGGAGCCTGGTAGGCTACAGATGGTGTCCCAAAGAGTTGGATACAACTGAGCAACTTCACTTTCACTTTCTTAGAGGGTTGAATATGCAGGGGAGCAGAGAAATGGGCATGTGAATTCAAAGAGAATATTTTTAATAAAATGGAACATAAAGAACATGCTTAGACACTGTTGGGAATGATCTGGTGGAGAGGGAGAGATTGATGTGGATAGGAATACCTTGAGAAGGTGAGAAAGTGTAAGATGAGAAGGGATTGATCTTTGATAAGAAACATACTTCTTTCAACAGAACAGAAAACTAGTGTTCTCTAGTCAGCTTCGTTTTCTTGCATGGCTTCAAACACCATCTTTACGGTCAAGACTTCAAAATGTCAGTTGTTAGTTCATACTAATTTCCTTAGTTAGAAATACACAGAACCTTCTACTTATTGGACATTTGTCCCTCAAACAGATGTCCAAAAGCATTTAAGCATTTCCAAAAACAAATACTTACCTAATAAACATCCTGTTTTCCTTTATATTTTGGTGTCCGACTGTCATCTTCTTTCCCCAAATTAAAGAAGTTGTCAGATACTGTCAGTTTTCTCTTCTCTTTAGTTACTCCTGGCAACATTGTATGTAATAGGAAAAGAGTAGAAACAACCCAACTATTCATGAGAAAGGAACTAGTTTAATTTTGGTTGTTGTTGTTCAGTCACCCAGCCATATCCAATACTTTGCAACCCCAGGCCTCCCTGCCCCTCAGCATCTCCCGAAGTTTGCCCAAGCTCATGTCCATTGCATCGGTGATGCCACCCAACCAGCCACCTCATCCTCTGATGCCGTCTTCTCTTTCTGCCCTCAATCTTTCCCAGCATCAGGGACTTTTCCAATGAGTCAGCTGTTCCCATCAGATAATCAAAATACTGGAGTTTCAGCTTTAACATCAGTCCTTCCAGCGAGTATTCAGGGTTGATTTCCCTTAAGATTGGTTTTATCTCCTTGCTGTCCAAGGGACTCTGAGGAGTCTTCTCCAGCACCACAGTTGGAAGGCATTAATTATTTGGCAGTCTGCCTTCTTTACTGTTCAGCTCTCATAACCATATGTGACCACTGGGAAGACCATAGCCTTGACTGTCCAGACCTTTGTTGGCAGTGTAATGTCTCTGCTTTGCAACACACTGTCTAGGTTTGTCGTAGCTTTCCTGCCAAGAGGCAAACGTCTTCTGATTTCATGGCTGCAGTCACCATCCACAGTGATTTTAGAGCCCAAGAAGAGGAAATCTGTCGCTGCTTCCACCTACCGCCCCCCCATTTGCCATGATGTAATGGGACCAGATGCCATGACCTTAGTTTTTTTAATATTTAATTTTAAGGCGACTCTTCCACTCTCCTCTTTCACCCTCATCAAGAGGCTCTTTAGTTCCTCTTCGCTTTCTGCCATTAGAGTGGCAGGTTGAGGTTGTTGATGTTTCTCCCGCCTATCTTGATTCCAGCTTGTAACGTATCCAGCCTGGCATTTCGCATGATGTGTTCAGCATATTGATTAAACAGAGTGACAGCAGACAGCTCTGTCATACTCCTTTTTCGATCTTGAACCGGTCAGTTGTTCCATATAGGGTTCTAACTGTTGCTTCTTGACTCACATACAGGTTTTTCAGGAGACAGGTGAGATGGTCTGGTATTCCTATCTCTTTAAGAGCTTTCCACAGTGTATTACAATCCACAAGTCAAAGGCTTTGGCGTAATCGATGAAATAGAGGTAGATGTTTTTCTGGAAATTGCCTAGCTTTCTCTGTGATCCAGTGAATGTTGGCAATTTGATCTCTGGTTCCTCTTCCTTTTCTAAACCCACCGTGGACATCTGGAAGTTCTTGTTTTGCATAATGCTAAAGCCTAGCATGCAAGACTTTAAGCATGACCTTGCTAACATGGGAGATGAGTGCAATTGTCTGATGATGAGAGCATTCTTTGGTACTACCCTTTTGGGAGAATTAGGATGAGGATTGACCTTTTCCAGTCCAGTGGCCACTGCTGGGTCTTCCAGCAGTGGAGGTAATGAATAGATTCAAGGGATTAGAACTTGTAAGTAGTGTGCCTGAAGAACTATGGATGGAGGTCTGTAGTGCTGTACAGGAGGCAGCCAACAAAGCCATCCCAAAGAAAAAGAGAAGCAGAAAGGCAAGGTGGCATCTGAGGAGGCCTTACAAACAGCTAAAGAAAGAGAAGAGAAGAAAACAAGGGAGAAAGGGAAAGGCACATCCAACCAAATGCAGATTTCCAAAGAACAGCATGGAGAGACAAGAAGGCCTTCTTCAATGAGCAGTGTATAAAACTAAAAACAACAGAAGAAAGACTAGAGAGCTCGTCAGGAAAATGGGAGCTATCAAGGGAACATTTTGCCCAAAGATGGGCAAAATAAAGGACACAAACGGTAGAGACCTAGTAGACGCTGAAGAGATGGAGAGAATACATGGAAGAACTGCACAGAAAAGGTTTAAATGAACCAGGTTACTAAGATGGTGTGGTCAGCCACCCAGAGCAAGACCACCTGGACAGTGCAGTCGAGTGGGCCTTAAGAAGCACTGCTGTTAAGGCTAATGGATGCGACGGAATTCTAGTAAAAACCCTAAAGGATGGTGCCATCAAGGTGTTGCACTCAATATGTCAGCAGATCTGGAAGAAGATTCATAAGAAAGGAAATAGTTTTTAAATTGTTTTTTTTTGTTCAGTTGCCCAGTCATGGTCTTTGCGACCCCATGGACTGCAGCACGCCAGGCTTTCCTGTCCCTCACTGTCTCCCGGTTTGCCCAAGTTCATGTCCATTGCATTGGTGATGCCCTAAAACTAGTTTAATTTTGATACTTGAAATCAATAAAATGTGTGGCTATCAGAGTTGATTTGTAGGATATTATTAGCTTTTTTAAAAGGCAGATGCAAAGCAAGGTTTTAAAATATATTCATTAGTAGGCAATTTGCTTGTCCTTCAGTGACCATTCATATTTTACAGCAGTGTTTCTCATACTATTTCTTTGAGATGCCTCTGAAGTAGAGGGATAATTTCGTTTGGGTCTTTGAGGAGAAGAAGGCAGATTCAGCCTGAATAATATTATTTTAAATTGAATTCAGTTAATTTGCAACTCTGTGAGTGCCAACTGTGTACTAGGCATTGGGTATTCTTGCAGCAAACAAGACACATTGGGATTTTACATAAGATTTCATTAGGAAGTGTTCACTCAGAAAGGCTTATGCACCTCCACGTTCACTGCAGCATTTTTTCTTTTCTTCCTGTTTTTTAAAATTGAAGTATAGTTAATTTATAGTGTTGTGCTGGTTTCTGGTGTGCTGCACAGTGATTCGGTTTTGTGTGTGTGTGTGTATATAAATTCTTTTTCATATTGTTTTTCCATTATAATTTATTACAAGACATTGATATAGTCCCTGTGCTATATAATAGGTCCCTGATAATTATCTGTTTTATAAATACTAGTTTGAATCTGCTAATCCCAAGCTCCTAATTTATTGATCCCCGCAATTCCCTTTTGGTAACCATAAATTGTTTTCTTTGTCTGTGAGTGTGTAATTCTTTGCAACCCCAGTGAACTGCATAGCACTCCATACTCCTCTGTCTTCCACTATCATACCATATTTTAGAAGTGATACTTGATATTTGTCTTATCCATTCCTCTGTCAACGGACATTTAAGTTGCTTCCATGTCTTGGCTATTATAAATAGTGCCATTGCAACATTATTTACAAAAGCTAAGACATGGGGGAAAAACCTCAGTGCCTGTCAAGGTATAAATGGATAAAGAAATTGCGGTGTATATACACGATGGAATATAATTCAGCTGGAAAAAAATGATATCTTGCCATTTGCAATAGCATGAATGGACTTTCAGATATTAAGCTATGTGAAGTTAAGTCCTGGGGATGTAATATACAGCATGAAGACTATAGTCAATAATACTGCGTTATGTATTTGAAAGTTGCTAAGAGAGTAGATCTTAAAAGTTCTCATCACAAGAAAAAATACCTATATGTGGTGGTAATGTTAACTAGATTTATTGTGTTCATTTTGCAGTATATACATGAAGGAAATGGCAACGCACTCCAGTACTCTTGCCTGGAGAATTCCGTGGACAGAGAGCCTGGTGGGCTGCTGTCCATGGGGTTGCACAGAGTCGAACACGACTGAAGTGACTTAGTATGCATGCATGCATGCGGTATAGACAAATCATATCACGTTATACACCTGAAACTAATATAACCTTATACATTAATTATGTCTCAGGTTTTTTTCCTAGACAAAAAAAGATTTCCTTTAAGTCTGTTGCCTGAAAGCAGCTTGAGAAACACTGTAGTCTGTAGGACAAAATCCAGATACCACCTTAGTGTGGCTTAAAAGATTCTTCCTTTTTTGACTTCTGCCTACTTGGCCATTCTTTGTCCTAGCCACTATAATGATTTGCTCTTTCACACTTGTGTACATTTTGTCTCTTCTGCTTGAATTGCTGTGTTCTTTCCTTATTTAGCTTCTTCCCACTCCCTCTTTTCTCCTAACCTCTCTTCTCTTCTCACCTTTCTTCTCTCTTCATTCTAGTGATCTCTTCATTTTTAATGGAAGCCTTCAGCTCAAGTGTGGATGATACTGGACTCTTCTCTGGGATTGTCCTTCCTGTTCTCTGCTTTCCACTAATTTAGATAGTCTCTTCTTTGAGCTCTAGTAGCATTTTATATATTCCTCTTTTATGAGTTATAGTATATTGAAATTACTAGTTCTAATTGTTTTTCCACATCCTAAATTGTAAGCTCTGTGAAAATAGGAGATCAGTCCCAGGTGTTCATTGGAAGGACTGGTGTTGAAGCTGAAGCTCCAGTACTTTGGCCACCTGATGCGAAGAGTTGACTCATTGGAAAAGACCCTGATGCTGGGAAAGATTGAGGGCAGGAGGAGAAGGGGACGACAGAGGATGAGATGGTTGGATGGCATCACCGACTCGATGGACATGGGTTTGGGTGGACTCCGGGAGTTGGTGATGGACAAGGAGGCCTGGTGTGCTGGGGTTCATGGGGTCGCAAAGAGTCAGACATGTCTGAGCAACTGAACTGAACTGAACTGAGGATAGGAAGAGTGAAAGACTGAGAACAGGGGGAATCAAAGATACCCATGTCTCTGACATAGAGCTTAGCAATATTTAGACGAAACAAAACAGTCAATGTCTTCAGTCATCTAACTTTTCCCTCAGCTACAGCCAGACCAGTCCCAGATGTACCCCTTGGAAAGATTATGTTTTTGCTTTCTCATTCAACTCCATTTTGGTCTTAGAAGGACTGCATTCAGTCTTGATAGTTGTAAGAATATTCTGGTAAAATTTCAGATGAGTGAAAAGGTCTGCTCTCTCTATCCCAATACTCATATATATCTTCCCATCTGCTTTAACATATATCTGAAGTCCTTTTCCTTTAACAATTAATTGTAAAAAGATTTTAGGTGCTATTATATGTAAGAGATTGAAACTCATCGGTACTAAACCTGTAAACCATTATAAACGAGTTGTCAGACTTCTTCGGGTTTGTTTGGTCCGGGGGCAGTTGCAACAGAACTGTGGGACATGGGTTTTTAAAGGAGGCCTCTTGCTAGGCAGAGTTGCTTGTGTTGTGCAAGTGGCAGAGTAGGCGCTCCTTCAAAGATACCTCATGTCACACTTTTGGCTAGTATCACCTCTCTTTGTCTTCAGTACAAACTTTCTGTTGCTTTCTCATAGTCCCCCAATTCAGTAGAAATGTTTTATGAGATGGGATGTGGGAAAGGGAGTCTAGCAAGAGTTCGTCAGTGTATACTTTGAATACTTGAAAATGTATGCATACAAAATACGCAGAACCCATTATTTGCAATTAGGAATGCTATTGTAGAGTGGGAAACCTTTGAAATTCGGGCTTTCAGTCACTAATTACATAACCTTCCTCTGAAGTTAGTAGTAGTACTGCCTAATGCATCAGAGAGACCCTTTGGCTTTCTCATTAAGATTAGTTAGTGATGTATTTCATCAATGAATTTTTGTATCTGTTAATGTTTTGCATCCCAAAACACTTTAGTATGATGTGTGTTTATTGCTTCTATCTTGATATGTTTTCTTTGGAGAACTTAAATGTGGATGATTTATTTTCTTCCAGGTTTTGGTCGGAAAGATGTAGTTGAATATTTGCTTCAGAATGGCGCAAACGTCCAAGCACGCGATGATGGGGGGCTTATTCCTCTTCATAATGCATGCTCTTTTGGCCATGCGGAAGTGGTCAATCTCCTTTTGCGACATGGTGCAGACCCAAATGCTCGTGATAATTGGAATTACACTCCTCTCCATGAAGCTGCAATTAAAGGAAAGATTGATGTTTGCATCGGTAAGACTGTTTACATTCCAGAATTTTGCAGAAATAGTTTGCAACTATTCTGAATCTAAATTGAATATATTTGTTAATGTGATCAAATTTTGCCAGACTGAATTTAAATATTTAAGAAGACTTAATGATTAACCTAGTCACTGTTTACTGAGTGTCTTTTTGAACGTGGTACTGAGCTTAAAATTTTTAGATGATAGAGTAGTACAGAATTTCTCTTCTTCGGAAGTGTGGGTTCCCTTGGGACTGATACCCACAAAGAACCAGATGAAGGCATGGTGGACGTGAACAGTGTTAGAGGATAATAGTGCAGTGAATGGGCTAGAGTTGAGTCACTCCTTTATAAGTCTTCCTAGGAAGTATTGGGGAGAAAGGTTGCAAAGGGAAGTGTATTGACTACTTCATAAGGAGCTTTGAATTCCAGATTAAGGAGCTTTTTGTGTGGATAGTGTGGAATCATTGATAACTTTTAAGGAGGGGGCAGTGTGATGAGAGCAGTGTATTTAGAAAGAGTGATTTGGTAGAGGGCTGAGTGGGCTGCATGATACTAGGAAGACTAGGAAGCTGTAGAATAACGCAAATGAAGAAGGATGAAGGCGTGAACTAGGATGGTTGTGGGAGAGTAGAAATGGTAGCATAAGTAAAGAAGTGTTTGGAGAAAAAATTGCCAGTCATGTAGGATACTTTAATGAAATAGAATTTGCCTAACAGGTTAATCACTGACAAAAAGTTACATGTGAGAAGGCTGCTTATTTGAGAGTTGTCATTAACCCAGTATTGACTTTTCTGAGCCTAAAGAGTCAGAGATTTTCAAAACAGGGACATTTAAAATCCTTTCTATCTAGAAAGCCAGTTCCATGCACTAGGAAAGGTCTAGGGAACCTATTTTGTTCTCTCTCCCCTCCAACCCAACCTCAAATCACTTTATACGAAAGTCATGAGCTTAGTTTGAATTAGGTTAGGTAATTTATAAAGATAAGAAAGATTACCTAGTAATGTCTGTCCAGTTCTCCTTTCCTATGTGTTACCTTTTTTGGTTTGTTTTTATCTTTTGTGTTATCTGTCCTCTGCTCAGAATCCTTTTCTGTTAATGTGAGTTTCAGGCCTATTGATACTTAGTTTTAATGATGTAGAGTTTTTCAAATGTAGTTATGTATCTGCACGGTCTAGTGTGGGCTTCCCAGGTGGCGCTAGTGGAAAAGAACCAGCTTGCCGGTACAGAAGACGTAAGAGATGCAGGTTTGATCGCTGAGTCGGAAAGATCCCCTGGAGGAGGGCGTGGCGACCCACTCCAGTATTCCTGCCTGGAGAATCCCATGGACAGAGGAGCATGGCGGGCTATAGTCCATAAGGTCGC
The DNA here is from genome assembly GCF_014754425.2 of Oryx dammah. Classification (NCBI taxonomy): domain Eukaryota; kingdom Metazoa; phylum Chordata; class Mammalia; order Artiodactyla; family Bovidae; genus Oryx; species Oryx dammah. Next base: position 12,854,023 of record NW_024070198.1, read on the forward strand.
GAAGAGTCAGACATGATTGAGCTACTTAGCACATACGCACACACGTCCGGTGTGGTAGTTGAAATCTTGTAATGTGGCTAGTTCAAATTGAGATGTACTATAAGGGGAAAATACATACCAGATTTCAAAGTCTTTGTATGAATAAAAGGAATACAAAGTTACCTCAGTTTTGTATGGATTGCAGTATTAATGTACATATTGAAATAGCAATATTTGGGGTATATTGACTTAAATAAGACATGTTAAAATTATCCTCTTTTTGTTTTCATAATCTGGAAGCTGCTAAGTTGCTTCAGTAGTGTCCGACTCTGTGTGACCCCATAGATGGCAGCCCACCAGGCTCCCTCGTCCCTGGCATTCTCCAGGCAAGAACACTGGAGTGGATTGCCATTTCCTTAAGTGAAAAGTGAAAGTGAAGTCGCTCAGTCGTGTCCGACTCTTAGGCGACCCCATGGACTGCAGCCTACCAGGCTTCTCCGTCCATGGGATTTTCCAGGCGAGAGTACTGGAGTGGGCTGCCATTGCCTTCTCCGAATCTGGATGCTAGAAAACTTTAAATTACATATGTGGCTCACATTTTTTTTTCTTTTGGACATTGCTATTAGAGATAGGAGTACAGTGGAATGAACAGGAGCTGAGCTTCCCTTTCTGCATGTATTTACCTGTCTTTCCCCAGCTTTTTTTATAGAGTGTGCTGGAGTATATTTATATAATCAAATAACATTATGTACAGAGTATAGCACAACTCTTCTCTTTTTAATGTGTTTTGAGTTATAATGTGGAAAGCTTTGATTGGGGGCTCATTAACCCTACAGAGTAGTTTTCTCTTTCTCTCCCTCCCCTCCTCTCTTCCTTCCTCTCTCTCTCTGTTTCTTCCTTCCTTCTTTCTCAAATTCCACAAATCCCTATTCTTGGGCTATTCATAGCTTTAGAAAATTCATTTTTGTTATTATGAGTAATCTTTCTGACTTAAGCAGTGTTCTTTTGATATGAGAAAACAGAAAACAAGCTTTCAAGTAAACTTGCCTTTTAATTCTCTATCTGTCCTTGGTCATTTGTTTAACAGAGGAGAATCTGACATTAAACTCAGCAGACATATTTAATGTGTCTTAATACATTAAATAATGGAATATTTTATATAGTTTTATCTTTAAAATACAGCATTTTTCTACTATCAGGATATATAAAGTCTTAAAATAACTTTGAGATGCCTTAGGGCTTCCCTGGTAGGAACCAAAATTTTTGAGAAAATGATTTACTAAAATCATATTGTCAGAATTACCATTTTGAAAGATAGTGTTTCTATTTTGTAGTGCTCTTACAGCATGGTGCTGAGCCAACCATTCGAAATACAGATGGAAGAACAGCATTGGATTTAGCAGACCCGTCTGCCAAAGCAGTGCTGACTGGTAAGTCTGCAAGCTCTCTTTGGGTATTCCGGGAACAGTATAACACATGAGCTTCCTAGATGGACATTCAGTTTCTTGCAGTTAATGATCTCGATTAGGTTTTTTAGATAGTGTCAGTTCAGTTGCTGTTCTTTTCTATATCTGAATAGTTGACATTTGATTCTTGTCTAAGAAAAATAAAGCCTTTTTTTTTTTAATAGCTTTTAAATTTTGTGATTCCTACCTTTACTGGGGCCAGGGGTGGTAGATAATCGTGTGTTAGTAACCATTCTCTTGCATTTCCAAACAAGGTTCTGGGTTCACCAATCTCAGAACCTTGAAGAATGGCAATTATTGTATTCTGCTGGGACATATTGATGTCCTGGGAACCTGTTAAGATATATAAGACTGTCGTCCCCTGGTTTAGGTTTATCTTAGACTGTCAGGCTTTTTTAAGTAGTAATATGAGCTTCCCTGGTGGCTCAGATGATAAAGAATCTGCCTGCAATGCCAGAGACCCAGGTTCGATTCCTGGGTCAGGAAGATCTGGAGAAGGGAATAGCAACCCACCCCAGTATTCTTGCCTGAAGAATTCCATGGACAGAGGAGCCTGATTGGCTACAGTCCATGGGGTTGGAAAGAGTTGGACATGACTAAGGGACTAACACTTTCACCTTTTTTTCATCTACTTCACACATTTCTCCCTTAACAGAGATTTCCTCTGAAGCAGCAACTCTCTGCCATATTAATTTTTGGACTCTTATTTACTGTGTGATTACCATTAAAATTATGTCTAATAGTCAAGAGCCCGAGGGGCTCTGCTGTAAGCTTTTGTGCTTGGGCTGTGATCTTTCTTTTGGTAATACTGAGAAAATTTAGACTAGTCCCCCCAAAAAGTTCTAGAAAAGTGAGCTATTACTGTAACTGACAATTCAATATTTATTTCTTCCTTCCCTGTTCCATGCTATTCCCTATTTGCTTTTTTTTTTTTTTTTAATTTAATCTTGGGGCACCAAAAAAGCATTGCACAGCAATCAGTGTACAATTCATATTGTGGACACCAGTTTGGATTTCATTTAAGTGAATAAATAAACACTATTCTGTTAACTTAAATTATATTGATTTTAAAGTCTTTGCTTGTTTTCATTGGTAAATATAAAAGCTGTAGGCATAAAGAGTTTATATTTAGTCCTGATTTTAATTTTATTTATAAATTTCTTTGATACTGTTACATTTTTATACAGATTTTGTTCTGTTGTGATTTTGAATGAAGTTGTGGAGGCATTTTGTCTGTTAAACAATACTGGTTTTAGGAAATTTGAGGGGCAAAAAGAAAAGGAAATTTTCACCCATAGTCAATCCCCTAAGACACACTTTAGTAAAATTTTGATTTATTTCCTTCTTGGCTTTGCTCTTACTGTGTATATTGTTTTCATATAGTTGTAGTCATGTTTCATTGTATAGCATTGAATCTCTTTTCTTCACTTTTGTAGCAAAGGTATTCCATGTTCTTCATATAAATATTTTAAACTGCAGTGTTCTGTTAATTAACCATTTTCCATTTACTGGAATTTATTTCCAAATTTTTGTACTTTAAACATAGGTCAGTGAGCATCTTTATGCATAAAACTGATCCTAGTTTTGTAATTAATTTTTTTTTAATTTCTGCTCTTCTTCACAGGTGAATATAAGAAGGATGAACTCTTGGAAAGTGCCAGGTGTGTTATAAATGTGTACCATAAATATTTTACCATATAATTTTAATTATTTTATTTTACAATAAGCAAACTCCAAAAGAGAATGAATTTTTAATGGTCACATACATGTCTCCAAATAGGATCTGATGAAGAAAACAAATTGCTAATACATTTTTTTGTATGCTAGGAGTGGCAATGAGGAAAAAATGATGGCTCTGCTTACACCATTAAATGTCAACTGTCATGCAAGTGATGGCAGAAAGGTACTTCCTTTTGCAACTAAGTTTTGTGTAACATGAAATTATGTTTGTCTTTTAACTCAAAACATTTGCTGAAAATGCTCCTTTTAAGCAATAATTTGGGTTAATTCTTAATCTTAGTAAAACTTTGTTAATAATAAATGTTTAGTTAGCTTCCTGTTTGCAATAGTGAACTTATAAACGTGTATACTGTGCTTTGGTATATATGTTGGATTTTGTAAAACCAAGTTATTACTATCATTTAGATAGTAATAAGTTATAAAGTAAATTATAAAGTTTTTTTTCAATTTCTGGTTTTATATTTGGATTTTTACCTTTTTATGTATATTTTTTAGCTATTGAATTTCACTGATTTGTCTGTTTAATATTTCAGTCAACTCCATTGCATTTGGCAGCAGGTTACAACAGAGTAAAGATTGTACAGCTGTTGTTGCAACATGGAGCTGATGTTCATGCTAAAGATAAAGGGTAAATCAAGCATTTGAACAAAAATGAGAATTTTTTAAATGTTTCTGTCCTCATGATAATCTCTGTAATAATCTTGTAAGAATCATATTTTTTACTAAACAGCATAAAACATTTATTGAGATCTTGTAATATGCAGATTGCTCTGAGAGAACAGGGAATTATAAGCCATTAAGGCCACCACCCATAGGGCTTATACTATGTTTTAGGAGGCATGAAAAGACACCTAACAATATAAGTTCTCTTGTAGGTGTGAGGTGATAAATAGAAAGGGCTAGTACTTATAGGAGATTTTAGGAGAGAATGCTCAGTGCTGGGTGCAGTGGTTGAGAAATCTTTCCATGGAAGGTGATACTTCACCTGGACTCAGTTCAAGAAAACAGAGTTTAGGAAACATCACTCTGTGCAAGAGAATGAAGGATCTTAAGCAAGGGGAATGGTTCTTCTAAAAGAGGAGTTTTGAGGAAAGCACTCTGGCAGCAATGTGTTGAATAGGTTGAAGAAGGAGACTAGAGGCAAAAGAACATGAGAGTGAGCATTGGGGGGGTCCAGGCCTAATGAGGCCTGCAGCAGTGGTGGGGGGGAAGGGGAGTGAAAAGAAGGCAGAGCGGCAGGAGATGCTGCAGTGCGAGAGTGTGTGAGATGTGCTGACCATCTGGATGGGATGAGACAGGATAAATGAGACCATTACATTTCATATTCTGAAGCCCAATGCATGAGACCCAGTGGTACACATACTGAAATTCAGGAAAGTTGTTTGTGGGGGAAACCACTGAGTTCAGTTTTAGAAGTCTTGGTTTTATGAGATGATGATGGAAACTCAGGCGGCGTTAGCTAGTAGATAGGGCTCAGGTAAGAAATCATGTAATCAAAACGGTGAGGAAGGCTGTGAGACTTGACAGAGAATTCTGATAGAATCAGACAGACGTAGCCATGAGTGGCCACCTCTTAACAAAGGACATCATGGTGATTTCTGTGGTGATTAGTGAGTGATTCCCAAGGTGGAGCAGCTTAAAGATCTGTCAGGATTTTAAGGTTCTGTTGTACCTTCCTGTTCAGAAAATTCTTCCTCTATTGCCATCATGAAGGAATTGGGTTTATGTTAAGGAATATAGCAGTTTACCTTACAGAATCTTTAAAAAAAGTTTCAAAGAAGACCCAGCATTTGAGTTCTGAGTTTGGAAAAGATAGTTCTGAGTTTGGAAAAGTCAGTGAAAATTGTTCAGTCATGTTCTACTTTTTGCGACCCCATGGACTCTACAGTCCTTGAAATTCTGTAAGCCAGAATACTGGAGTGGGTAGCCTTTCCCTTCTCCACAGAATCTTCCCAGCCCAGGGATTGAAACCAGGTTTCCCGCATTGCAGGCAGATTCTTTACCAGCTGAGCCACAAGGGAAGCCCAGAAGGTGACATAAGCCATTTGCTATTTAAGTTTAAGTATGTAAGCTAAAGCATAGGGAATGTGTAATAATGCAGGGTTTTTCCCCTTCTCGTATTATAGAGATCTGGTGCCCCTGCACAATGCCTGTTCCTATGGTCATTACGAAGTAACTGAACTTCTGGTCAAGGTTAGTTCTTGTATACTTTCCTTACAGTGTGTATATGTTTTTCTTTGTGTTTTTAGTGCTTGGTAGATATAGAAGTATTTATAATCATTATAAAATGTGGAGTTTTGATAGGTCATCTGACTTCTTTGAGATTTTTAAAACACTATACATTTTTTAAATATAAAATAGCTTTCCTGTTTTGTGAATGTCAGACTAAGTGGTTCTTTAATTTGTAGCTAAAAGTGCAGTTCAAAGTTCTTGAAAATATCAGAAAGCAATTTTTAGTGAACCATATATTATTACAACCACTAGTTAGATTTGCAGGGCCTGCCTAGATGTGTTGAAACAGGCTTACCTGGTAAACTTCACTTCTTCCAGTATACTGGGCAGAACGATGGGCGGCTGTTGTTTAACGGACAGGTTCCTAGAACTGGCAAAAAACTTCTTCTTTTGCTCCCTGTTGGATGAGAAGAGAGGCTACATACTCTTTTTGAGAGTGGATTCAAGGATGTTACTCACACCCATTTCTTTTTGTCCCCTAATTTCTACATATGTATTAGACCACATTGTTTAGTCTTCTCTCTGCATCCATTCTGCCGTTGAAACTTTTCCTCATTCTGTCAGCAGCTGTCATGGGAAGGACCTGTGTTTCCAACACCTCTATGCTTCCTCTTGGGCATGTGCTACCACTAAATATATTTTCCCACAGAAACAACTTAATTATAGTAATTAGATACTCTTAAGTGGTCCATAAGCCTTTATAAATGTGACCATAATATTATACATTTAATAGTAATGCTTTTGCTTATTGTAAAACTGAATTGAACTCAACAGAATATTTGGAATGTTATTGTGGATAAGAATGAAGCATCAGATAGATTGCAGGTCTCCCACACTGCATGTGGATTCTTTACCAGCTGAGCCCCCAGAGAAGCCCAATGGTCTCACGGATATATACATTTGTCAAAACTTATCAAACTATATACTTAACAACTATGTATTTTGCCATATATAAAGTATACCTCAGAAAAGGAAAAAACAGTTCTTATTAAATCTGAAGTTTCATTTGTAACTTTTTTAACAATAAAAGAGTTAAATAGGTACTTGTGGGTAGGCTTAGCAACTAGTGATTCTTTTTCTGTGGGAGAGAAATGTATTCTCTTTTTGAAGTAACTGGGTTGAAAAGTAACCTTTGGGGACATAACCTTTTTAAGCTTGCATGATGAAAATTACACAGTACTAATATTCTAAGTTCTCTTAAAAGTTGAGCACTAAATACATGCTTTACCCACCCCACCACCAGCATGGTGCCTGCGTAAACGCAATGGACTTGTGGCAGTTCACTCCTCTCCATGAGGCTGCTTCCAAGAACAGAGTTGAAGTGTGCTCTCTTCTCCTGAGTTACGGCGCAGATCCAACACTGCTGAACTGTCACAATAAAAGTGCCATAGACTTGGCTCCCACCCCACAGTTGAAAGAAAGGCTAGCATGTAAGTATAAAATGATGAATGTTCAGCTAAACTCTTGTACCAGTGACCTAAAACTTTCTGCTGCTTGGGTTTTTTTTGCGGGGGAGGAATTTTTAAATCATAGGCTATTTTCCTTAGCCATGGGTATGTATCGTTGTTCTTACTAGCATATTTAATCATTAACTCTTAAGATGCTGTGAAAGGAAAGTATATTTGTATTTTGCTTTTTTCAAGGCAAATGCTTGTTGTGTTAATCTTACAGATGGTAGGCTTTTGGAAAGAAAGAATTTGAGTTTTGTTCTTGTCTTTGATGTGACTTTCTAGTTATCTGTCATGAAGTTTTTAGGTGTTACTTGTAGGATTTCTATCTTGTAAACATAGTCCCCAGAATGTACCATCTAATATTCTTTGGTATCTGGACAATTCTGTGCTTTTCTGTTTATAACTGAAGTAGAGATAGTGGTGAGAAATAGCCACCTAATTCAGGTATGTATTGTTATACATGAATAGGAAACTTGTGTTAAACTGGAATTATTCTGGAATAATAAAGGAGAATGGGTAGTTTCACAAGACTGATGAATAAAAGAGAGGAATCTTGAGAAAATGCCTCATTTCTAAGTGGCTCTTAGAAATATCCAGCTTGTTTAATCGCCAGTGTGTGAGCATAACCATCTGCTATTGCTGTAATGTTAATATGGGGACTGTGATCTCCTTTTCTTTTATTTCTTTACTGAGAAAAATTCTGTACTTTTGGAAAATTCTCACAACTCTGCTCTGGGAATATATTGCAATAATCCGTATACCAGACCAAAATAGACTTTGAATTGGCCATCTTGTATACTCGTGGGAATGAATTGAGTCATAACCAAGGGGCACTGGAGTACCACTATCTCCCTTTCCAAGGGTTATATTTGGAGACTATCTTTCAAGCTTCAGTCTGGCTACTTTGGTAGATAATTTTGAAAATAAGTTTAAGAAAAATACTATGTCTCTTTTACAAGGTAAGTTTCATAAATTTGATCATTTTTATGCCAATTTAAATGCTTCTTCTTCATCTAGATGAATTTAAAGGCCACTCCTTGCTTCAGGCTGCACGGGAAGCTGATGTTACACGAATCAAAAAACATCTCTCTCTGGAAATGGTGAACTTTAAGCATCCTCAAACACATGAAACAGCATTGGTAATGATTCAGATTTAAGTCTTTAAAATGAAATAGCCAGAAACATTCTAAGTTAATCATAATGCCCTGCTTCTTTTGGTGATACTGGATAACTGACATAATGTCCTACTTTTAATAATAGTATTGTTCTAAAAATCTGTGCTTTTTAAGAATTAGTGCCTCTGGATATATAAAGAAAATATTTCAAACAATGCAGAAAAATAGACAGCCTCATCCCCTCAATGGCAACCCACTCCAGTATTTTTGCCTGGAGAATTCCATGGACAGAGGAGCCTGGTGGGCCACAGTCCATGGGGTTGCAAAGAGTCGGACACGACTGAGCGACTAACACATCCCCTCAAAAGGCAATACAGTTGTTCATTTGTGCATCCTTCTAGACAAAAATTTTATCACATACTGGCATATATTATATGTGACTTTTCTATTATAATCATATCTCATTTGCTTTTTTTATTATAAAAAAGCATAAGTGTTTATGATTGAAAATTTGGAACTCACTGAAAAGTTAATCTTGCCGTCAAGATAAAAACCACCTGGTTCTCCTTTTGTTATTGTATTTTTTTTTTTCAAAATTAGATCTAAGTCTGTATATGTTCCCTTTATAGTTGTGAATAAACTATCTGTGTGAGTAGAGTCAGTTTCCCTGATGGAGGTAATGTCAGCTCTCTGGTTCTGTAACAGAGTAGATGAGAACTGGGCAGTGTATGGAAAAGCAGTAAGAAAAAAACGGAAGTGACTAAAGATAAGTGTTAGAAGATCAGAAGGAGAGTGTGGTAATCAGAGGCTACTTTAGAAGTAGAAATTTAAAAGGAGCAAAGCTTTGTGAGTCGCAGAATGTACTTTCAATGAGGGAAGATGACAATAAGTAAATTAATGTCTTTGGGGAAGATTTAATTGTAGCTTCCTTAACTTTTATGGCTAATGTTCATCCTTATGTCATGATATAGGGCATGAAGTTTATTTAGGAACCTTTCTATAAAGCATTTTAGGCCTTTTTGCTGCTTTACCAAAAAACAGAAATCCATGTTAAAATAAAACAGCATAGTTGCAGACTGATAAGAAGTAACAGTGCAAAATTTAAATCATAACAGCATCAAGATGGTACAGGGGAATTTGGGAAAACTGACATGGGAAATTTGCCAGTCTGGAGAATTAATTCTACATTTTGTTTCCCCTTAGGCTTTCTGCTATTAAACTGCTCATTTTTGTGATTAGCCTTAGAATACAAGGAATTAACTGTTGGTAGACATTGTATTGCAGAGGCAGTGTCTTCTGAGTTTCGAGGTCCCAGGCCCTGCCGGTAAAAGGATGAGGCAGAAGAGAAAGGGTGCAGTTTGAAATGGATAAGTTCAAGAATTCTTGAATAGAAACTATTTTCCATTCTCTGTGCCATCCTGATAGATGTCCTTAGACTCTTATTCAGAACATACCAAAAGAGCTGTATTCACCAGTTAGAAACGATGTTATTAAGGGCAAAGGAATGAGTTTGGTGATAGCAGCAGTATCAGAATGAATCTGAAGCAAAGCCATGAAGATCAGATAAGCTTTATAATTAGCAACAAGTTAAAATCAGACACATTCATGTATACTGTGTTTAGAGGTATGTGCAAGTTACCTTGACAGTTATCCAGAAGTTTTATTCCATAAATTCTCAGGTTTCAGTTTTAACTTAACGTTCATACATTGATTAAGTCATTCACTCACTGACATTTATTGAACACCTGTTGTGTATGAGTATAATCCTGGATGTTGGGGAGATAAAGATCTGCGACATGACCATGCGGGTTTTACTGGGTTTATGACTGGCGAATCCCTGCCTCCTGTCTCCCTTCCTCCCTGATGCATCATAGACATAGATCCTGAAGCCTCCAGCTCAGACTGTATCAATTTCCACCACCAGTTTTACCAAACAGGTAATCCAAGGTCCTTATTCTGCTAGAGCAACTCAAATTGAGAAAGAAATACCACCTAGTTTGTCAGCTGTTCCGGCAGTGTTTTTACCAAGCAGAATCCACAGCTGACAAACACTGTGCTATTTCTTCATTAAAGAAATCCCGACCTTTGCAGTGTTTTATTAATCTTTAAAAAATAACATAAACACCACGCTCTTTGGGAACAGTTTTGAAAGGACTGTTGATCACAGTTTAAGGTTTTCATCACAGCAGTGGTAGCTTTTGCAGAGATGTAGGGCAACTATAAAGCTTGATCAAAATATTTAATAACATATCACCTGGTAAATAGGATTTTCAGGCCCTGTCAGAATTTGGTAATCATTGCACATTCTATCCAATAGAAAGTCTTTGAAGAGCAAAGTTAAGTCAAAAGTGAAACAAAGACATGAAATAACTAACATCTTATTTTTGGTTGGAAACACGAGTATTCTTAAAAATCAGTTGTATAGTCCTTGATTAATGCTGCAATTTAAATTATTTAGCATTGTGCTGCCGCATCTCCATATCCCAAAAGAAAGCAAATATGTGAACTGTTGCTAAGAAAAGGAGCCAACATCAATGAAAAGACTAAAGAGTAAGTTTGCTTTTAATAATTAAAAATTATTGACTCTTTTGTTTTCTGGAAAATACATTCATTGTCCGGCTGACTTTTTCTCTTTAAGATTCTTGACTCCTCTGCACGTGGCTTCTGAGAAAGCTCATAACGATGTTGTCGAAGTAGTGGTGAAACATGAAGCAAAGGTATACTTCATTTTTGGTAATTTTTGGTAATCCAGTGAATTGTTTCTGATTTTGTAGATAAAATGCCTGATTTCCTAAACTATTTACTCTCTCCTAAGTATTAGTTTTTCCCTCAAAATAGTTGTGCAGATACTTTTTTCTGTATCTTTTTGCTAGAAAAATCTGTGGATTTACTCAAACATTATTCCTGTATATCCTTCCTTCACCCTTCCTGTTAATCACACCCCACTGGTCAAGTTATTCTTCTTTTTCTAACAGTAAACTCTTAAGAGTATCCCTAGCCAGACATATTTATTCTGGAATTCTCTTCTGGTATCTTCTGTTCCTTGCTTACCATGATAACTCCTATTATTTACCCCAGCCACAGTCTCTCTTACCCTCTGTTATTTCTGCCAGAGAACATGGAACAGAAGGAAATAAATTATTTAAATAAGTTGACTAAAAAGATAGCTCCTCACTTGTGAAGCTTAGTTAACTAAAAAGATAGCTCCTCACATTGTGAAGCTGCTATTCTATAGTTGGCACTTGTACAAAAAGCATTTTTTAAAAAATCAATCACAAAAGTCATTCACTCCAGAGCATTCAGGAGAGAAATGTTTTCTTTATAAGAGTTACACTTTTTATTAGGAGAATATTGTTTTTCTATTTATAGAAATGGTATACTTAAGTTTAAAGTCAAGTTGATTTCACTGTGTTGGACACCGTAAGCTTAGACAATATCATATCAGCTGTACCTCCAAAAAAAGTTAAGTAGACTTAAAGAAGATAAAGCATTTTATTCATGGAATAGTTAGGTTTTCATCAAGGCTAAAAGTCATCATTTCTTACCCAGGAACTTTAAACAAATGTTCTCAATAAACAATAAATATAGCATCCCAGATTGGAAGAGACAGCAGTCATTTAATTCAACAGTTTTCGGTTTTCTTAGCCACAGATCCTTGTCTTCAAACAAAATCTTGGTAGAAATACATTATATAATAGAATTGAGCTGCTCTGATGAAGAGCGAAGAAAGAGAGATCCCTTTACCCCTTGGGGGCCCCTGAGGCTCTTCTCTAAGTGAACTTTGCAGAACGGTTTTCTAAGCTGTCCTTTCTTGGGTTTCCACTCAAGGAACCACTTCAGATTCTTCAGTGTTTTTTTTTAATGTTGCCTCTCAGTGTCCTAATTTCTCTCTTATTTGGGGGAATTCTTAATAATGTATAATTTCAATCTTTCCTATTGTAAAGTATTTAAAAAATAAAGTTTATTTCTGCTTGACTGCTTGGCATATCTCATTTGTCTGTCTGTTCTATAACTTTTTGTTGATTGCTTCTTTTCTTACATGTGGTGTGTTACTTGAAGACTACCTGGATGCATATTAAATTTGAGTTGTATAACTCAATGAAACAATCTTGGCTAGGGTGACCAACCGTCCTAATCCTCAAACTGAGGGATTTCTGGGAACACAAGACTTTAAGTGCTAAGACCAGAAATATCCCACCCAAACTAGGACAAGTTGGTCACCCTAATATTGACACAGAATGGCAACCAAATAAAGTTTTCAAGTGGATAGAGTTCACATTTCAGTGAATGTGAGTTCATGAATAAATAGATTAGTTGCTCTGAGCATTTTAAGTTGATTTTTCTGATTCTGTAAGCATGGAGACTAGCTTTTCGTAGGTTAGTTTTAGAATTATTGAGAAAGTCTTACTATATAATCCTGTTTAGATGTTCTCCAGTTCCATGAATGTGAATTGGATAGTGAGTGTCTCAAAACACACTAGTGGTCACATAATTACTGCGGGATTTTATTTTTCAGTTATGTTTTGAAGAATTATTTCCCAGGGTGGCAGGGGAGGGAGTTGGTGGGTTGGGAATGAGATAGAAGGGGTCTTACAGATGATTTTTTTTATTATTACTATGAAAAATTTCAAAAATACAGCCAAGTTGAGAGAGTTTTACAGAGTATAACTATATACTTGCCATATAAATTCTACCACTAGCTTTTTACCATATTGTTTTCTTACATATCCATCAATTTTTCCCTCTTATCAGTATCTTATATTTTTAGACACACTTCAAAGTAATTTACAAGTTACTATATACATCTCCCTAAATTCTTTTAATAGGCATCAACTAGAGGTCAGTATTTGTTCACCGTTTTTCTTTGGATGTGGAATTTACGTACAGTGATATATACAGCTCTTAAATGTACATTTACTGAATTTTGCCTGATGCAAACACCTGTGTAACCAAAACTCTTGAAGATAGAGAGCATAACTACATGGCAGAGACAGTGTCCCATCCAAGGCTGTCTCCTTGCCTAGAGGCAACAACCATTTGGATTTTTCCTACAGTAGATTAATTTACCACTTCGGACCTTCATGTCCATGAGATCGTACAATATTCATTGACTCTTTTGTGTCAAACTTTTTTTCACTCAGGTTAATGTTTAGGCGATTCAGCAGTAACAATAATTCTTTTTATTGCTGAGAAGTATTCCATTGTGTGAATATACTGTAGTGTCTTTGTCTTTGTACAGATTGTATTTTAAATGATAAACAAGATAGAAGATTAAGCCAATAGAATAAGTATTTTAATGCTAATTTAGTGTCTGACTTTGTTATCTGTTACCTTGGGGTTAGTCTCCACATTTCTGCACCTTAGTGATCCTTAAAAATATATGCATTAGACTTTCTAGGCAGTGTCTTTAAATGTGATGAATCTATGAGTGCTTTAATGCTAAACACAACTATTACTCAACATCTTAAACTTTTAATCCAAAATTGGGTTTCCTGATGTCAGCCTTCATGAGTTGGTGAATTTGTACTCTTAAGTTTGAGAGAAAATACTTTCTTTGCCACTGGATAATAGTCTTTTATCAGAGAATACTTGGGCATTTTTAAGTTAGTAACAAGTGTTGAACCTGAACCCATAATTAGAGCATTTAAAATTTTGTACCACAGGCTAATTTCCATTTTTTCTGATTGTTAAGGTTAATGCTCTGGATAATCTCGGTCAGACTTCTCTGCACAGAGCTGCACATTGTGGTCATCTGCAAACTTGCCGCTTACTCCTGAGCTATGGGTGTGATCCTAACATTATATCCCTTCAGGGCTTTACTGCCTTACAGATGGGAAATGAAAATGTGCAACAACTTCTTCAAGGTATTGAATACTTCAATGAAATTATTTTTTCAATTAACTTTTAAATTTTTTCATATATCATGTAGGAGTTGGTAGTAAAAAGAAAAATTTTGAAAATTATTGGCTGCTGTTTCTTCTTGATCAGCTCATTGTAGTCAATGCCTACATGTTGTTAAGTCTTTTTCCCAGTAGTGTTTGCTACTGATCTTTGCTGAGTAAATAGCTGGCTCTTAAGTTTTTATATAGAAAGGTTTTAAGAGTGAGATGCAATAGTTGCTATTTCTTTTTAAAGAGAGGAAAACTGAAGAGGGTAGCTATCTCCTAGTAGAGCAACCAGAGCTATAAATAATACTCTTAGAGACCAGTCCTGCCTGTTCACTCCTCTAGATCCTTCACATAAGGCATATAGAATCTGTACACGGTAACCAACTATTTGACTTATGTTTGAATACACTGATATTCATTGCATTTTAAATTCAAATCAACGTTCAATATCTACACATTTGGCATAGGTTAAACATTTCAGCCTAGAATTCCGGTCCCTTCCAATTAAAGATAAATAAAAGAAGTGTGGTCCCATAATTTCAAAGTGTCTTTGCCTACATCTCTGTATTTTACTAGACATTAATAAAACATCTTTGACACCTCAAAGCTCAAAGGAGAAGAAATGTAAGAGACCAAGTGTTCTGTACCCTTAATAGTCCCCCTTGATGATCCTTATGCCTGTGGTTTAGAAGCCACATTTTGAGGAAAACACTGCTTGAATAGATGAAGGCAGATTAATAAGATCTCCTGGGAACTTCTAAAATTCTGAACTACGAGACTGCTCTCAGAATTGCCTTTACTTTCCCATCTACTGTGCATTTGTTTCAGTGTCAGAGTTGAGGGTACTAGCGTTAGTCTGTTCAGTTACCTGGTGATGGACATTTACAATCTTGCTAATTTTATGCTACATGCTACACATTACCTTTCCAGTGAGTTTCTTAAAGTGGAATTTCTGAGTCAAGGTTAACAAAATTGTTAAATCATCTCCTAGAAAGGCTGTTATGTACCATTTTACATTCCTATTAGTAGTGTGTGACAGGACCTGTTTTCCTTGTCAGCCCCAGATATTATGATTCTTTATAATTTCCTTGGGTGAGTGTGTGTGAGTGATTGTGTGTATGTTTGTATTACAGAAGTAATAGGTGCTTTTAAAAATGGAAATTATAGAAGTATTGACAGTGTAACTCCTTCATTTGCTCTTTGTCCACTAATGGATGAAAGAAAAGCCCAGTGTATCATTTTAATTTGCATTTCTAAGGTGTATGCTGCAATATTTTTTCCAATTTTGTTCTTTGTCTATAATTTTGTTTAGTGCTATGTTGTTGTCTGACAGATATTTTTCCAAATCAGTTTTGGTTCTGCCTTAGATGTACTTGCTTTAGGATGCTTTTCTATTTGAAGATAAATATTCAACTATTTTTTTAAGTATTTTTAAGGTTTAATTGTTCATATGTAGCATCTTTAACCCATCTAAAGGTTATTTGTTCTAAGATACAAGGTATATGTTTTCTTCCTTTCTTATGAGATTTAAAATGAACTATAAAACATAGAGTTTCAGACCTGAAAATAACTTCACTTGTTTCTAATCCAACGTCTTTTGTCTTTTTGGAACTGGAACAATCTGAGGCCCAGAAAGTTCAAGTACTTGTTCCAATTCAGATAGCTAGTCAATGGCAGAACCATGGGTGGATGTCTGGCTGTTGCTCTCCTTATTTAATACTTTACCACCAGTCACTGACTTCATTATAGAGTAATCTTTTACCTATTTTATATTCCATTATATTGCTTAAATCTCATAGTTATTATTCATATACATTTCACATATGTGATGTTTCAGAAAAATTGATACTGCTTTTCCCGTACTACTATGGAGATTTCCTACATATTGCCATCAAACTGCAAAAGGAACTTTACTCTGAGATAAGATGCCTCCCTTAAAACTTGGTCCCATCTTCCAAATAGAAGTTAATCACTCTTTCCTTCTGTTTCTTTTTTTTTTTTTTTTTAGAGGGTATCCCTTTAGGTAATTCAGAGGCAGACAGACAGTTGCTGGAAGCTGCAAAGGCTGGAGATGTAGAAACTGTAAAAGTAAGACATGATCTTATGATTTTTTTAAACATTGGGTTTTTATTTTGACAGTGTTTAATGAATCCGTACTGTTAAAATGAAAAAATCTAGTTATTTGTACTGTTAAAATGAAAAAATCTAGTTATTTATATGTGCATTGTTTTTAAAAGGTAAATAATGTTAATTCTGCTCTGCAAATAAGGATCATTGAGTAATGAAAGAAGCTTTAGTATCACACGCATCTCAGTAAATATATCACAGTTATAAATTTAGATAATGACGTGTTTATGGGAATGCATTTTGTTTAAAGAACCTATTCATTTGTCCCTTTAAAAGAATGAGCTATATGAAATTATTGTCTCTTCTTGTTTACATATGGTACATAAAACAGGAAGGGAAGAAAACTAAACAGTGTATCCCTCTGTCTGTATGTTTATTCTGATTTCTTTGCCTCCTCTACCTCTGTGAGGACCCAGTTTTCAGAGCCACTGTCTCCCAATAATCTTCAATTTATCTGGATTGAAGTATTTTTTTCTTTTTCAGAAGAGCCATCTTGAGCCCTTCTGTGGCCCATCTCCTATAATGTTCTTCCACAGAATAACCTTTCCTCAAATTTTGCTTTTACTGTAATACATATGTACTTATGTGATATATAATCATATGTAATGTCTTACTGCCTATACCAGATATTCCTGTTCCTACAGAAACTATATTAGTATATCCAGGTATATAATCCAGAAGATTGACATTTTGAAAGAGCAAGACTGTTTTTCAGGTCAACTAATATAAATTAAAATTAACTCAGCATATTTCATGATTAAATAATTCTTTAGTAAAACAGTGTTAATTCCAATTTCCAAAGCTAGTAGGAGGGAAGAAGCCCTGTTGTGTCCTCCTCCCACAACAGACTTTCAAAAGAATGCTTGCTCCTATTTGAGGGAGCATTGATAGGTAATAAGTTTTATTAAAAGCTAAAATTATTGTTTGATTCATGGCAGAAGTCTCCATTTGAAGCAGTTTCACTATATTTCTCTATGGTGTTCTTAATCCTGAACAGACCTACCCCCACAAAGTAAATTTTAGATTTCTTGAGAATGAAACGATGTGATTAATGGTCTCATCAGAACTTGAGCTATGAGGATATTTATTCACTGTGCTTTCAAGTCAAGAGATTTCTGAAAGTTGATTTTAAAAGTCCGTGTGCTCTTTTCCTCCTGCTTTATCTGTGTAGACAGTACAGCCATCTCCAGGTAACTTCAGATTTCATTCAAGAAGAATGCTATTATGCAGTTTTATTATTTGACTTGTTTTGTAGTTATGTTCTCATGCCCTTAATTAGGAGGTTAATATGGTATTGAAAGAGGGATTTTGTTTCTCTTACTGGCTAATGAATGACTTATAGAAAAACAAATCACTCAAGTTAAGGGTAGTGAGCTGTTTGTTCTTGGAGGAAGTGATAAGTTGTGTTAGATGGGCAGGTGGAGTTAAAGTCAGGTAGCTGATTTTTATGTGTGTTGGGTGGAGGTGATGATAAATTGTAATGCTCATCCATTTACATACATTAAAGAGCATAAAACTATGTTCAGTACACCTACTCTTATAAACCAGACTTTGTTTTCATAAAGATAAAAGAAGACTGTAGGAAGAAACAGATGAAGTGAGGATGAGACTGGGTGCAGGAATTGTACTTAGAGAATGAACTAATGCCGTTTAATTGAGGAGGACCTTCTCTCTCTGTGATAGGTACTAGGCTGTAAGTCACTCACTGGAAGTTTATCTCCGTCAACCTTTCTGTTCCTTGTGCATTGCTGAGACAGTGCCACCTGTATATTTCCCAGTGAACACTTAATTATGTGCGTGGCTGTGTTTGTTTCCTGGTGAGCTGTCAGGCTAGGTACTTAGACACCGACTATTAGAGAACTTCTCTGAGTGGACAAAATTAAACTTGAGAGCTACGGAGTCAGAGTGGCCAGTGATAACTACTGAGTCTTGCAGCAGCACTTCACACGTGTCCCTCGAGCCGACTTCAGACCCACAAAACACACTTTCTCGGCGACAGAACACGGAGTTTGTGTATCTAACAAGCTCTGATGTGGAAAGCCACTGAATAGCTTTATCAGACCTGTTATTAAACCCATTGAGGTAAAACCACTATCCCTGGCTCCTTTGGTTTATTAGGCTTAGCTTATCTCTGCTTTTAGGGTAGGCTAATAAAAAAGAGAAAGGAATTTTACTGATATTCTTTTATTCTAAAATATTCTTTCACCATGATTTATTATCTGTGCTGCTTTCTTTCCTCAGATATTCATACTTTTCATGCAAAATACCCTTGAGTATTTTGAGTGTTACAGCTTTTCTCAGCCAAGCTTCCTCATCTAAACAACAAGAACCAAAAAAACATAAAAACTTCAGAGTGACTTTTCTTAATTCTCCCAAGGATGGTACATAACCAGTAGCATTCTATTCATTCATCCATTCCATATGGTACAGTATAATTCTCTAGGTGTAACTCCTTGACAGTCTGCATCACATCACATGGGAGCTTGTTAGAAATGCAGCTTCTTAGGCCCAGTCCCAGACATCTGGAGACTGGACCCAATGCACATGGAAATTTGAGAACCACTGTTCTAGAACGGTACTCCTCAGACTTTTAATGTGCTTACAGATCACCTGGAGATCATGTCAGAATATAGATTCTGATTCAGGAGGTCGGAGCATCTGAGAATCTGAGTTTTTAACAAGTCCCCGGGTGATGCCAGTGCTTCTGTGATCCAGTGTATCTGTATATATATTTGCCACAAAATGGAAATTACTGTTGCTAACTGGTACTTACATTACCTTTATGTAAATAGTAGTAGTCGTAATAACAAAATTTACCCACTAGCTCCAGCAAAAGAAGATGATTACAGATAAGAGGACCAGAGGGATTGCCAATAAAGGACAAGATGAAATAAGAATAAATAGCAGAGAATGTTTGAGAAATTCGATGAGATGAAATAAATCAGGAATTTGAAATTTCTACTAGATGAATGAAAACAGTCAGTCAGAATATATAGCATCATGTGTATACTGTGTTTCGTCCTACAGAAATTGTGTACCGTTCAGAGTGTCAACTGCAGAGACATTGAAGGGCGTCAGTCTACACCGCTCCATTTTGCAGCTGGCTATAATCGGGTGTCTGTGGTGGAATATCTGCTCCAACACGGAGCTGATGTGCACGCAAAAGATAAAGGGCAAGTACTAGCCATTGCTATGGCCTTTCTGTGCCTTTATCTGACATTCTTAGGAATATCTGAAAACGTTTTTATGAGATGGTGGTTCTTTTATTTTCAGAGAAGTCTGTTCTCCAACATTGGCTTAAATATACTTCTTAATTTCAGTTAAGATTTTATGATTTTTATGAAGTAGCATTTTTATGAAGACTTAGTTGCTTAATGCCTTGTTATTTTATAATAGCCAAGGAGAATGCAACAGTAGTGTGATACTGATTTTTAATGTAGTAAATATTTTAGTTTGCATTGAGGGCACTTGATTTCTTCCAGTTTATATTAATTAAAAAAAAAAAAAAAACTTCTTGGGAATCCCCTGTTGGTTCAGTGGTTCTCACTGCCATGGCCCCAGGTTCAGCTCAGTCCCTGGTCAGGGAACTAAAATCCCATAACTGGTATGTGGCCAGAAGAGAAAAAAAAATTAAAATAAATTAAAATATATAATTCTTAATCCTAGATATTGCAAAATAGATGCTTGTTATGGTCCCTGCAATTTTAAATATTTTAAAAATTTCCTCTCTGCCCTGTCAAAGTAATTCCATTTCTGCTTACAATAAATTTATGTTCTATAAATTAAAATCAGTAAAATTTCTTGTACAGTTCAATAAATTTATCATCTCTGTGTAGTTATTTAAATTAAAATATATCTTTGTGTTGTGTGTTTTCTTTAACTTTTCATTTCAGAGGCCTTGTACCTTTGCACAATGCATGTTCTTATGGACATTATGAAGTTGCAGAACTTCTTGTTAAGCATGGAGCAGTAGTTAATGTAGCTGACTTATGGAAATTTACACCTTTACATGAAGCTGCAGCCAAAGGAAAATATGAAATTTGCAAACTTCTGCTTCAGGTATTTTTAAGTATTTATGAACAGGGTATATAATGTAGAATATTATATTACTTGTAACTCCAAACTTTAATAGTAAAGAGACAGGAAGCAAAACTAATTCTGTACCTAGATTTCAGAATAAATGTCATAAACACTATATAAGCCAGGTTTATTTAGCAGTAATGAAATTGATAATACATTGGTATCTGCAGTGGTACCAGTGTTGGTATTTTACAGTAAAAACAAAACTAGTTAAATTTATACTTTATACAAACATTGAAATGTTCGTGAAAACTAAAAATAGCATATGTGAAAGGTAATTTTTAATGAAATACTTTGTTTTGAACGTAGTTTAAAATTTTGGTTATATTCTTGCATTATGAAAGCTCAGTAATATTTAAGTGTCTATTTTTTATTGTAATTTTTTGTGTATTAAGCATTATTAACACTCCCGTTAACCTTTAAGGTAGAGTCTCTGTATAAAATAGATGGACTGTTTTCTCGTTATCCAAAGGCAAACTTAAGCCAAACCTTCCCTTTCTGTTTTCCACATGCCCAGCATGGTGCAGACCCCACAAAGAAAAACAGAGATGGAAATACTCCTTTGGATCTGGTTAAAGAAGGAGATACAGATATTCAAGATCTGCTTAGGGGAGATGCAGCTTTATTGGATGCTGCCAAGAAGGGTTGTTTAGCCAGAGTAAAGAAATTGTCTTCACCAGATAATGTAAACTGCCGTGATACACAAGGCCGACATTCAACACCCTTACATTTAGCAGGTAGGTGAATGAAGTGTCACAGATTTAGGCTGGTACATCTAAAATTCATTTTACCTGAGTAAAATACTTCCTGTAAGTAAATTTGAAAGATTCAAATCAGGCGTCTTCTAATACCATTATACACTAGAGTGTTTGTACAGGCCCATGTTCTCTTTAGTATAGCAATTTACATTCAGTAAGAATAATTGAAAGAGGCTTTGCCAGTCTCCATGTGCTTTAGAGGAGAAGGCAATGGCACCCCACTCCAGTGCTCTTGCCTGGAAAATCCCATGGGCGGAGGAGCCTCGTAGGCTGCAGTCCATGGGGTCGCTAAGAGTCGGGCATGACTGAGCGACTTCCTTTCACTTTTCACTTTCATGCATTGGAGAGGAAATGGCAACCCACTCCAGTGTTCTTGCCAGGGACGGGGGAGCCTGGTGGGCTGCCATCTATGGGGTCACATAGAGTCGGACACGACTGAAGTGACTTAGCAGCAGCAGCAACAGCAACATGTGCTTTAGAACCTTTATTCCAAGTCGTCATGTTGTTTGAATCATCTTTGGTGAATGTGTTTTCACTATAGAAGCTTTAAAAATATGCCTGCTTGAGTCAGCCTTCCCGATGGGAAGTTAAAATTTTCCATTCTTCTAATGATAGTTGTTAAATGGAAGCAGAAAAAAGTCTTTAGACTTCCAAAAGTTACATAAAATTCTTGTTATTTTTTGTATTAGTTTGTAAGGCCTGCCTTAACAAATTACCACAGACTAGGTGGCTTAACAACAGAAATGTATTTTCTCAGCTTTGGAAATGTTGGCAGGATTGGTTTTTTCTGAGGCCTCAGTCCTTGGCTTGCAGATGGCCACCTTCTGTCTGAGTCCTC
The DNA here is from genome assembly GCF_014754425.2 of Oryx dammah. NCBI lineage: Eukaryota > Metazoa > Chordata > Mammalia > Artiodactyla > Bovidae > Oryx > Oryx dammah. The sequence continues at coordinate 12,875,697 of NW_024070198.1, forward strand.
ACATGGCCTTTTCTGTGTCTATGTGCATCCCTGGTGTCTCTATGTCCTAACTTCCTCCTCTTATAAGGACAGCAGTCATGTTGAATTAGGGCTGACCCTCACAGCCTTGTTTTAACTGAATTACCTCTTAAAAGGCCTTATCTTCAAGTACGGTCACATTCTAAGGTACTAATGATTAGGGCTTCACCATAGGGAATTTGGGGGATATAGTTGAGTACCTAACTTTTGTTCTGAGTTTTCACCCATGAAACTGGCACACCCTGTCTTTGTCTTCCCTGCATGTAGTGCAGCACTGTGATTTCAGTACAGCTTTCTGAGCTGCACTGAAGGTGCTAGCAGGGCTTCCCTGGCAGTCTAGAGGTTAAGACTGTGCTTCCACTGCAGGGGCATGGGTTCAGTCCCAGATCAGAGAGCTAAGATCCCACATGCCTCGTGACCAAAAAATAATAATAATTTTTAAATAAAAATTCATATACCTTTTAAAAAAGAAGAAAAAGTTGCTAGGGAATGGGTTATTAAAAGCACTGAGCTACCAGTCTCTAGTGGAGTTGCATCATAGGCATGTTTGACCCATAGAGATTCATATAAATATACATGGTTTAAAGAGAGAAAAAAGGAATGTAGGTGTTTCTGCCACTTTGTGTAATGTGGGAAGTACTCTTCTCTCACTTCCTTTCAGTCTCACATCGTGAACAACTATGTTCCTAGGGAATTTTTTATTTTTTGGCCATGCCTGGTGTGGCATGCAGGATCTTAGTTTCCCAAGCAGGTATCAAACCCAGCCCCCTACAGTGGAAGCACAGAGTCCCAGCCATTTGCACCAGCTAAATCCCGTAAGAGATCATTTTAGTGTTTATGGTTTAGACCTTTAAATTATGACCCTGTGTGAGTTGGGACCCCACAGGCCAAGGGAAAGAATTACTCCATCTCTGTGTCTTGTAGAGCATTTTGGAAGTGATAAACCACAAATGCTAACAAAGTGAGGTAAGACTTTTCTTCCTCTGGCAATCAGGAATTAGTAGTCCATGTAAGACAAAATGTGGCCTGATCTCAGATTTGGATTGTGCTGTGCATAATTATTTACATAGGCTTTGAATCTTTATGGTAGCTTATCTAGAACACTGAGTATTACTTTGTAAGTCTGTGTGTTATCTTTGTAAGTGACAAACATTGTATACACAGAACGTTTTGGATTTGGTGTATTTAGCTTATGGTAGCTTTGTTTTTCTTGATCTTACTGAATTTTTTTTTTTTTTTGCTTTAGATGTCTCAGCAAAAGGCTGAAAACTGCAATAAAAGTGAATGAATTATATATTTTGAACTATTTTAAAGTTTCAAGTGATAGCTGATTTTATGTTGGCAAAGTTAAATTCCAGATTTGCTTTCAAACTATGATTATGTGTCAGATACAATATATCAATACATACTTTTTTTTTTTTTTTAAACCAGGAACACGTACTAAGATAGCTGTCGGTTCCCAAGATGACAGCTTGGGGGGATTATAGTAGATTTATAAAATACTCAATTTTACTACTTCATGGCTTTAGCAGCAGTAGATTCTGCTGCCCGTAGAGATGTGTACCCTTACATTCTCTCTGGCAAAAAGCATGTCTTTGTGATCTTCTGAGGAAATGGGACCCCGAGACCCACTGATGTGTTGTCTTCTGCTCTGCCAGCCACTTCTGTTCCTGATTTCGCTTTTGTGTGATTGGATGCCTTTTGCTTGCAGCCTTGAGACCGTTTACCTGAGTTCAGGAAGTTGTATATACAATAACCATGAAGGCAGGGACTTTGGTAAGAAGGTTTTAAAAGGAACGATTTAAGTAAATCAACCAATATAACTTTAGAATCTCAAAAAGAAATGAATTTCATCACTGAAAACTTCCAACTTGAGGCCAGTGGGCCATTTTTTTTCATAAGCTAAATCTTTAATAGATTCCATTGGAGAATTTCAGATTTCTATAAAATCTCTTATTTTAAAAATTCTATCTTTTAGAAATAGATATATACACATATGTAGCTGTTTTTATATTAACAAGTAAAAGTAATTTTACTTCTTTTCTAAACTAGCTGGTTATAATAATTTAGAAGTTGCAGAGTATCTCCTACAACATGGAGCTGACGTGAATGCTCAGGACAAAGGAGGACTTATTCCTTTACACAATGCAGCGTCTTATGGCGTAAGTTCTTTCATGTTAGCTTTTAAAATGTCGGAAGTTTTCTCAGTGAAATCAGTATTACAATGCAAAGGAAATTTAGTTTGACTTTCTCGTTTTACAGAGAAGTAAATGTGAGCGCTAAAAATTAAATAACTTCTAAGTTTCAATTCTCAGGCTGTTGTAGCTTGCTGGGAGCTTGCTGTGTAACATGGAACATTTTGTCTTTCGTTATTTTACCTTCCTTAGCACACATCTCTTATTTTCAGTGAGATGTTAGTGATTTTGTTTATTTGTTGGTACCCAGAAAATCCACTGGGATTCATATAAATCTGTTGAGATCAGATGCATTGTTTCAGACTCATATTTAATAGCCTTGAATATTAATCATCAGTATTGACCATCTTCAGTTGATTAATTAAGGAAGGCTGCAGGTTTATAAATTGATGTTTAGCAGTTATAACACTTAAATGAGATATTGTTAAAGTTCCATTAGTTTAGTTTGTTTCTATGTAGTATCTATGTTATCTATTTTCTAGATATTTTCTCAAGTTATATAAATGTCTACTACTACTGTAATTTCTAATTAATAGCCCGTAAATGTTGATGGAGAAAAAACACAGTTTTTCATTTCTAGGGTATAGCTATGGTCTTTTTAAGAACTACAATATAAAAAAGTAATAATTCAGACTGTAACAGGTTTATTTTCTTTTACAGCATGTAGATGTAGCAGCTTTGCTGATAAAATATAATGCATGTGTCAATGCTACGGACAAATGGGCTTTCACACCTTTGCACGAGGCAGCCCAGAAGGGACGAACACAGCTTTGTGCGTTATTGTTGGCCCATGGAGCTGATCCAACTCTTAAAAATCAGGAAGGACAAACACCTTTAGATTTAGTTTCAGTAAGTGATGGGATTTTTGAAAAATCTCAGTGCTTTCCTGACGCTTTGAAAATTCCCTTGGTGTGTGTGTGTGTATATATATATATATATGTATGTATGTATGTATATATAATGTCTTCATGGTGCATGTGGCAAAATCTGGCATTTAGCTTGGTTTAAATTTTGGATCTCTTTGGTATTAAAATATAATAAGTAAATAGTAGAATTATCAGTTATTGTAAGCTGAGTACTTTTAGAAATGGGAAAAAGAAGTATAAGGTATACTGCTTACATTAGTTGGGAAACAAGCAGGCAGGGCGCTTCATGAATGCCGTTCATGGGGCACAAGATAGTATGGGCCCAGGGGTCTTTATGAACTACCCAGCTGGGAGCATTGCCTTCAGCACGCAGCTGCAGAGCCTGGTTTATAGAGATTTTCTTCCCTCCCAACACTGTCTCATCTCAAAGGTTTTATTACATACCCTGCTAAAACCGTTCATGAAACAAGTTTGTTCCTCCGGTTTTGGCGGGAAGTCCTTTTTCCGTTTCCTCTCCTGGGAAAATCCCTATAGGTGTCTCCGTTGTGGCCTCCAGCCTCTGCTGTGGCCGCTGTGACTCAGGTGCCTCTCTTGCCTCTGACCCAGAGCAGTAGAGGGAAAGGGAGAGGAAATTCTTCTTGAGTTGGAGGAGGAGAGTCTGTCCTGCAGATTGCTTTCTACTGAGAGATTCCACGGTTGCAAGTTACATTGAGAAACTGAAATTTAGTTCAGCTGGTTGGATAGAATTTTCTAAGCAGGCTGACAGCTCAACTGTATTTGCAAGATTATTTCTTAAGGGAAATGTCCTTCCAGTTCCAAACTAACTTAGAAGTGAACATTTTTCATTGAATCCACCCATGTGTTAGTCCACTAGATATAATTAAGTGACATTAAAACAGGGTGCCCTAGAGAACATGCTTGGGCTTTAGATCAAACAGACCTGCCTTAGAGTTTTAGCTCTACCACTTAACAGTTGTATGGTTTTGCAGGTTGCTTAACCTCAAAGCCTCAGTTACCTAATCTGTAAAATGGAGGTAAAATGTATTTGGTTAATATGAGAATTAAATGAGGGGATGTACCTCATGCTCTTGGGTACATAAGAGGCATCCAATAAATTGTGCTATTATTATTTTTAAATGTTACATACCAACTGTGAGTGTCATGGGAGTCCTCAGATTCAGGGAAAGAAGGTGAGGATTGAAAAGGCAGTATAAATGACAAGCCATGAAAACAAGTACTGATTTACTTTCTTGCTAAATGTTAATTACTTGATGTCTTAATTGAGCATTGTAAAAGAAGAGGAGTTGTTTAATTGCTAAGTCAAGTCTGACTCTTTTGGGACCCTATGGACTGTAGCCCACCAGGCTCCTCTGTCTGAGGGATTTCCCAAACAAGAATACTGGAGTGGGGTTCCATTTCCTTCTCCAGGGGATATTCCCAACCCAGGGATAGAATCCACGTCTCCTGCTTGCCAGGCGGATTCTTTATCACTGAGCCACCGAAAGAATAGTATTTGTTACTAATTAATATACCAGTAAATTGGGGGATTTTTCCATTCTGGCATATTTGATTAAAATTATATTCTTGTTCCCTACCCTTCCAAATGTTCGATTTTGAGAAAAAATATGTTGCTGGAATTTTTCCCCCAAAAATCAACCATCATTCTGTTTGCTAAAGTTCTACATAGATCGAATTACTTCAGAATGCCTTTAAAAGTTTTCAGATCTTACTTTTTTAAAGTTTATATTTCTAAAATTAATTTCAGTACTTTTCAATCATGATGTCTTAGGACTTTTTTTCTTGCTTTGCCACATCTTACACTTTTATTTTGTACACCTCAGAGTATCTGTTCTATATTATGTTTTACATTTAATAACAGTTTAGCTGAATATCACTTATTTGCTTTACTTTTTAAAATAATCGTTTTTATATAAGCAATTCTAGTGCAAATCTGCTAGGGTTTTGTCTTTTTTTTTTAATGCATTCTGGGTATAGTAGAGTTTTACAACCTGCTTACTGTGGATTTCCTCTCTCTCTGACATCTACTCCAGGCAGATGATGTCAGTGCTCTCCTGACAGCAGCCATGCCCCCTTCTGCTCTGCCTTCGTGTTATAAACCTCAAGTGCTCAATGGCATGAGAAGCCCAGCAGCCACCGCAGATGCTCTGTCTTCAGGTCCATCCAGCCCATCAAGCCTTTCTGCAGCCAGCAGTCTCGACAACTTATCTGGCAGTTTTTCTGAACTATCTTCAGTAGTCAGTTCAAGTGGAACAGAGGGTGCTTCCAGTTTGGAAAAAAAGGAGGGTGAGACATTCAGCCTAAATAACTGATATTGGATTGCTGAAAGGTCATTTTTAATATTATTATTGGAGTTCTAATGAAACTTTCTCCTTCCACGTTCAGACTTGATGAGGTTCTAATGTTAACTACTCTTTAGATGTAAACAACCTTTTTGAAAGCTATAGAAGTCCTTTTGGTTGAGTACTATGCCTTTATTTATCTCTTCCGGTGTATTATAATTTAGAGTTTTTTTTTTTTTTTGAAAAGGAACGGAATTCTGTGGTAGTCCAGTGATTAGGACTTGATATTTTCACTGCCATGGACCTTGTTTCAGTCCCTAATTGGGTAACTAAGATCCCTCAAGCCACATGGTGCTGCCAAAAAAGGAAAAAAAAGACATATATACCTACAGTCTCTACCTTAAGATAGGGAAACTTCATTTTTACATTCAGATATAATTGACATATTACATTAGTTTAAGCTATATGGAAACTTATTTTAAAGATACAATTAAAAATAATTTTTTTTTTTAAAAGATTTCTTTGTAACATGTGAGTGCCTCCTTGGTTAGCCCTTTCTAATGATGACATTTTATGCCCTTTTTTAGCTTTTTTTGGTGTGGCAGCTCATGTATGAGCTCTTAGTTCCCTGACCAGGGATTGAACCTCTGCCCCCTGCATTGGGCGTGCAGAGTCTTAACCACTGGACCCCCATTGAAGTCCTCTTTGTAATTTTGATATTAAGTTTAATATTATATTGTGATGGCTGTTACATTTTGTTTCATCTTTATATTCTTTGTACATATATTGTCACAAAACTTTGCTGTTCTAATGTTGATACACATTATTCCAATGTGAAATTCTGTGCTGTTTTTTTTTTTTCCAGTTCCAGGAATAGATTTTAGCATAACTCAATTTGTAAGAAATCTTGGGCTTGAACACCTAATGGATATATTTGAGCGAGAACAGGTAAGTACATGAGTTGTTTCACTTGGTTTGCTGTTTTGGGGAACCTCAAGGGAAAAATAGAAACTTTTGAAATGCCCTGAACAATTGAACATATTGAGGACTGAAAAGGATGTGTGTTTTTTTTTAAGGACTGGAAATCAATCCCTCTTCTAATTTGGCTTGTTTTTTTTTCCCATTTAGTTTGTTGCTCTTGTTCTTTACTCACTGAGTCATGTTTAGTTTATTAGCATGTAAAAATTGTTTTTTGTGTGGTAACAAAATAGCTGTCTTGAATAAATCTAGCTTATGCATTTCTTAAAGGTAAGTTATCCTTGACCTCAGTTTGTTCAATTCTCTCACATCAGTCACTACCCACTCTAAGCCTGACACGTTGCTAACCACTTTGGGAAGCTATATAGACACACAAACTATATATCTGGGCTTTTCTTGAATAGTCCTAATTTAAGTTGTCTGTCAGAATACATTTACTGATTTTTTGAGTTCAGATGATGTAATTTTTGTAGACTTGTACCTCTAAGGAATTTTAATCTAGTTACGGAGCATAGCAAGAACAGATTAAGAATTAAGTTTTTGGCATAGAAATTCAAATTAAGAAAGAGTTATTACAAGCCGGACTATTCAAAGAAAGCTTCATGAAAGGTTTGTAAATAATACAGAATTTTAAAGAATGCCTTCAGTTTCACAAAATGGGAATCATATATTCAAGGTTAAAAGGGTTAGTTTAAACAATGATGCTGAAGTTATCAGTTAACATAGTGCAGAATCTGTAGGAACATTACATTAAGACATTGTATAAATAGTTAGATATAAAGTGATAGTGGAAGAGATAAAATAGTGTGCCTAAATGTGGTTTAATTTGAAAATGTATTTTTGTTTTGCAGTTTAATTCTACTCAGGTTCAAATACTAAATGAAAATAATGATGTTTTTGGTTAGTTCTTGATTCAACTTTTGTTTAGTTAACTGCAACTTTTCAGTTTTAGTTTAATAGCTGGTATGCTTTCATTTCTATGTTGTGTTCAGAAGTCATTTGAAATAAATATATAAGTCTAATAATATTGTGAGAACACCAGTATATGAATGTCTTCCAAACAAGTCTTCTAAACAGTTTCATTCTCTTTTGTAAGATCACGTTGGATGTATTAGTTGAGATGGGACACAAGGAGTTGAAAGAGATTGGAATCAATGCTTATGGACATAGACACAAACTAATTAAAGGAGTTGAGAGACTTATCTCTGGACAACAAGGTATTTCATTTTAAGTCATTGCTATCGTCAGTTTAACAGCTTGCATTAAGGCAGCCCTCAACTTACTAAAGGATAATTTTAAAATCTGTAATAGTCCACTTGATAAGAAGAGTACTAATGAGGATTCTGGAAACCTGGGGTCAGATCTCAAATCTGCCACTGTTAGGCTTTCTGAACTGCCACCTTTAACTCTGTGAACCTAAGCGAAGTGTCTGGGCCATTCAGAAATACGGGTGTTATTTTAGCTCTGAAGTTTTTTCTATTATTTCCATTCACTCATTTCTGAAGTTATTGTAGCTCAAAAATTATATGGTTCTAAAAGATCTGAAACTTGGATATCTCATATGGTAATATAATAGGTAACGGCTAGGTGTTCAGGCCTGCCCATAAAATAATGTTGTAAATCTCATTTGCTGTAAATAGTTACATTTTAAACACTTACTGTAAAAATACAAGGAAACAATAATGTTGCAACTAAGGAAACATAGTGAAACAAAGTTGAATGATATTTTATTTCTCTTGAATGCTGATACATAAGGAAAATGCAGACTGCATTTGTTCTGCAAATGTTCACACTTCCTGTATATCAGGTCTTGGTATAAAAGATGAGTTATTTTAGTCGTCAGAACCACATTTTAAGTTTCTTGTTCAACTGAGGGAGTGATACACCCTGAGATTAGACATCCGATAATTGAAGACCTGGCTGTACACCTGGGGTTAAAGACAAACCTCCATTAGCAAAACTGAGGGAATTTTGAGGAAGGAATGTATGCTATCCAGGATAGGGTCTATCTCTTGAGGAACAAAAAGAGAACTTTGAAAGTTCTGTGATTGAAGCTAAGGAATGCTTTAAACTGAAATTCTGGATTGGGATTGATTAAAGGTAGATGCACTTTATTTGTCCGATAGGAACTAGGGCAAAGCGTTTAAAATGTGAGATAGTCTTAGATATTGCTAGTATAGAAGATAAAATTTTATAAGATAAAGAAGAGGGCAGACTCGAGGCTTTTTGTAATGTTAGTGTGAAGAGGAACTGGAACCCTCAGTTTTGGACTGCCATTGTGCCTCAACTAGAAAACACTGTGAATCTGGTAGGGAGGCAGTTAAGACTGTTTAAAGGCTCAGGAAACAATGATAGAAACAGATACACTGCTTCCAAGTGGCAGAGGTACGTCCCTCCCTGCCGCCTTTGGCCCTCTGGTCATTCTGATGACATCCAGCTGCATTGAGTAGGAACATTGATTCCTACGTGGAGGAGAAACACCACAACAACACAGAATGACTGTGTCTGATCTAGCACATCAGGGTCACTTTTCCACATAAAGTTACCACCTGCCTTATGTTCATTTGCAGCTAGGAGTCTGTACAATACCGGCATTATACCCAGTTTGCAAATTAGAACCAGTGGCAAACTTCTGACTGTCTCTTACCTTGCTGACAGCCTTAGCTATTACTCAGTGCATCAAGTCAGCAGATTACATGTTCTGATCTTTCAGCACTTACGAATATCTTCTTGGGGCATTTGAAGATGCCTTAGTCCAGTGTTTGTCACAGACTTTATTCTGTTAAGTGTTTTTTCTATAAAATGTCCTCCTCTGTATAGTTGTCATACTTTCCGTAGATTTTATAATGCAGCCATACCTATACATTGTTATTAGGGTTTGGCATGTTTGTGATAGCTCTGTTGTTCAGACCGGAACAGTGCTCTTAGTCTCCAGAGGGAAACTGCCATGCATTAACCCAGCAGCAAAGGACTTATATGCAGAGTACATCATGTGAAATCAGGCTGGATGAATCACAAACTGGAATCAAGATTGCTGGGAGAAATGTCAGCAACCTCAGATATGCAGATGATACTGCTCTAATGGCAGAAAGTGAAGAAGAACTGAAGTGCCTCTTGATGAAGGTGAAAGAGAAGAGCGAAAAAGCTGGCTTAAAACTCAGCATTCAAAAAATGAAGATCATGGCATCCATTCCTATCACTTTATGGCAAATAGATGGGGAAAATGTGGAAACAGTGTCAGATTTCATTTTCTTGGGCTCCAGAATCACTACAGACAGTGACTAGTCATGAAAGTAAAAGACGCTTGCTCCTTGGAAGAATAACTGTGACAAACCTAGACAGTGTATTAAAAAGCAGAGACATCGCTTTGCCAACAGAGGTACATATAGTCAGAGCTATGGTTTTTCCAGTAGTCATATATGAATGTGAAAGTTGGACTGTGAAGAAGGCTGAGTGCCAAAGAATTGATGCTTTCAAACTGTGGTGCTGGAGAAGACTGAGTATTCTTGGACAGCAAGGAGATCAAACCTGTCAATCCTAAAGGAAGTCAACCTTGAATATTCACTGGAAGGAATGGTGCTGAAGCTCCAATACTTTGGCCACCTGATGCGAAGAGCTGGCTCACTAGAAAAGACCCTAATGCTGGGAAAGATTGAAGGCAAGAGGAGAAGGGGATGACAGAGGATGAGATGGTTGGATGGCATCACTGACTCAGTGTACATGAGTCTGAGCAAACCCCGGGAGAGGGAGATAGTGAAGGACAGGGGAGCCTGGCATGCTGCAGTCCATGGGTCATACAAGGAGTCGGACACAACTTAGTCACAACTTAGTGAGCAACGACAAAAGAGGACTCGAGTCCTCCCTGAGAAAACAGTGGCGCTCTGGGGATCTTGGAGAGATTACAGGGGAGTTGTGTTAACAGACACAACAAAGAAATTAGAAAGTCCTGTGTAAGATTCCATTTTAAAAGCTTTTGTGAGAGTAAAAATACGAAAGTATATATGATCTTAACTGTTGACATTCAGAAAATAGGATAAATTCATTGCTGAAGTGAATCTATTATGGGTTAGAATAAGCATTCCATCGTTTATAAGCTTTATGACTTCTTATTCTTGGATAATTTAAAATTACCTATGGCCATGCTAGTTTCTTCTCAGTTTTACAAAAAATAAAGGGACCAAATGCTGAAAGGGCTGCTTAGTTAATAAAGGAAATAATTTGAAGAAGAAAACATATGACACATAGGAGATAAAGAATAGGAAGATTTTCGGAACTTTTCTCACAAAACCCTTATGACTTGTAAGGTCAAAAAAATAGTCATCTAAATGCAGTGTAACTTTCTGGTTTGGATCCTGGAAAAGTAAAAGGACATTAGTGGGGAAAAACTGGTGAAATTCAAACGAAGTCTGTAACTTACTTAATTTTGATACATGTGCTGTGATTGTATAAAGTGGGAACATTAATGTTCCTGATGGTGACTTTAGAGAGTGGAGTGAGGGCACACGGGAACTCCCGGTGCTCTCAGCTTTCCTATAAATCTAAACTGTCCCAAAATAAAAAAACTTTCAAGAACTAGTAATAAGCATCAGATAAATCGGGTGGTTGTATTGGGTTGATGTTTATTGTGGGCTGGGGGCAGGGGGGAGGGTTCTGGCAAGTTTTTTTTTTTTTTTTTTAACCTTCAAATTTCATTTGATAGGTCTTAACCCATACTTAACTCTGAACACCTCTGGAAGTGGAACAATTCTTATTGATCTATCTGCTGAAGATAAAGAGTTTCAGTCTGTGGAGGAAGAGGTACGTTCATACACCATATAAATGTCGGGTCAGCAGCTGAATTTCCCAGAAGTTCCCAGATCTATTTGAACATGTATGTAGCAGGAGTTTTTAATTGTCCCCCACTCTACCACCTGAAAACTTACAAAATCAGCATTTAAAATACACTATCTCAGTAAGCTTTAATTCTAATAATTTGGTTCAGCATTACAATTAATATACAGAATTCTGTTGGAGAAGAGGTGGCTAATATTCCCTTCCTTCATGAAGGCAATTGCAAAGCCCTGTATCTTAGACAAGACCCAGAACATGTGGATGCTACTTATCTAGGAAATGTTTTTTTAACTTTCTTTCCATAAAACTATTGTATCCACCAAAGTCTTAAAATGGCACCCTGCACTTTGAAGAACACCATACCCTGTATGTGTGAGCTGAGCACAGAGATACAAAGTTGAGTGAGGCTTACTTAGTTCTAAGTCTGAGGGAACTCCAACTCTCAGTGAAATATAAATTGTGCTTTATGAGAGCAGAACGAATGGGAACAAATAAGTCATTGTTTTGTTTTGTTTGTTAGTGTGTCAGCTGGTTGGCTTTGCATGTTTGGCTCACCTGTACATTTGCTTGTTTCCTTTTGTTCCAGTAGTTTGCATTATATAATTTTCACCTGTAGGTATTTCTGGATTGATTGTATCAACTATGCACTGTCTCTCGAAAGTAGTTCTTGCGAACTTACAGAACTCATTCCTTAAACAACAAAAATAGTAAGAACCTAATTTGTCTTAAGAGTCATATGAGTCAAGAACTGTGCTCCCTAAATCAGAAAAGACATACAAGCTAATGCACATCTTTCTGAAATGTGTTTCCATCAGATGCAGAGTACAGTCCGAGAGCACAGAGATGGAGGTCACGCAGGTGGGATCTTCAACAGATACAATATTCTCAAGGTAATAAGTTAGTGAAAATAAAGTTCACTGTGACCATAGTTTTCAAAAGTCTGAAACCATGATTAACTTTCATAAGAACATCTGTCCAGCCCAGTCAGTTTTTCACATGGCATCAGGGGTATTTTGGGAAAGAATATGTCCTCGGCAGGTTAAGATCCTCAAGTCTCTGTACTAACCACTAGTTCAGCCTCTGTTGAACATATTTAAGTTTAGAGATTATGCTTTAAATAATCTTCAATCTTTAAGTTTAATCTTTAAACTTAAATATAAGTTTAAAAGGCAAGGTACATGATTATCTTAACTGTTGACATTCGGCAAATATGACAAATTCATAGCTGAATTAAGGAATCTATTATGGATTAGAATAAGCATTCCATTGTTAGTAAGCTTTATGACTTCTTATTCTTGGATGATAAATCCTGTAGGTTTAGGATTTTAAAGATGGACACTACTATTAAGGTACTCTTGCTGACTTTTTTCAGTACTTTTGAATTTTTTATGGCTCTTGGAAGGACTCCCATCTTTACAGTTACACTGTGGTTTGTTTGTTTTCTAGTTTGTCCTAATTGTGTCTATTCCAGGTTTCTGTGAGTCCTCACACATAATACCATTTTTTAGAAATTTTAGTAGTACTCCCCCTGTACCTTTCATCTTTCCAGAAATAGTCATTTTAAAAAATACGTTAAAGAGAGTACTGACTCTTACTAATATCAGGTACTCTCCTCGGCCTTTTCAGCTTTGCTAATTTGCTTGGTGTTTTTAAAAGCTGTATGGCAACCAAACTGTATACTCTACTTGAGATGCATAATGATTTTCTGTTAACTATTCTTAATCATTATAAGATTTAGAGTTATAATGTGGCAAGTATCTCTGATACCTAAATTTTAAATTGAAAGGTGAATAGTATGAAATCTTTCAGTTGTGTTATATTACTGTCTTACAGTAATACACTATTCTGAGTATACCAGTAGATCTCATATTTTAGAGTTACTCATCAAGATAGAAAGTCACTCAGTCGTGTCCAACCCTTTGTGACCCCATGGACTGTAGCCTACCAGGCTCTTCCATCCATGGGATTTTCCAGGCAAGAGTACTGGAGTGGGTTGCCATTTCCTTCTCCAGGGGATCTTCCCGACCCAGGGATTGAACCTGGGTCTCCCGCACTGTAGGCAGATGCTTTACCATCTGAGCCACCAGGGAAGTGCATTTAGAAATAAGATGACATAAAATAAGTACACATTATTCAGGTACAGGGGTATTTCAGGAGCTGTATTTTATTAGTTCGTATCATGGTATGACCTGAGTGACATCTTGAGTTTTCTTTTCATGAACATATGTATAATAATATTTACTATAACAAATAATTATTCCTATTATAGGTAGATTTTAGTCAAGGGCATTTTGTGTGCAACCAGTAACAAAATGTGCCAAGGTTTGTTAAGGGTGAGGGCAAGGAACAGAATATGGGTTTGATTTCTAGAGTTACTGAATTTGGGGGGTATGCTGTTTTCTTTCTCTAGAAAGATATTTTAGTACAATATCTAATACAAGTGTTTTAATTGATAAAACTTTTGTTTTTGTTCCCTTTTTAAAAAAACATTAATGAGCTCTGTTTATGCCAGTCTGTGTGCTTTGATTATGTCTGATGGTATTTTGAGTTAATTTGAACCTAGACTAAAACCATCAGTGCCCAGATGTGTTTTAGGACCAGCAGGGGGCTGTAGCACCCTTAAATACAGCTGAAAGGCAGCACTAGGATTGTGAGTTTTGACCTTAGAAATACTGCTAGTGAAACCAACATCCATCTTAAAACTTTTCTCCAAACAAAAGTTTTAGGAATTGGAGGGATAGGGAAGAATAGAGGAAATATTAGGGTGTGTGTGTGTGTAATTTGTTTGGTGTGGCTATATCAAATATTTTAATTAAAAACAGATAAAGATGGTACTTTAAGCCAGAAAAAGAGTTGGGGGAAAGACAGTATTTTCTTTCTTAAACTTCCATACAGAACTCAGCATGTCTGATTTGGAGATGTTTTAGTAATAATTCTAAAGTGAGAATAGAAGTATTTTAATCAATTAATAGTACTCTTGACCTTTACATATAGCCATATGTAACTTTTTCTCGTCTGTAGTTTTTGATTTCTAAAATGTACGTATATTTTCATCTTTATGGTTGTGACAGAGGTTTTTAGTTGACTAAAAATAGTATGTAATTTGTATTTCAGAGAAAAGTTTTGCCTCTCTTCTGGTCCTAACTGGCCCATTCTTGGTTAAGGTTAACAAGTAGGTAAGTAATTATTGTGATCCAGAGATTTTATTTTGCTGGTTTCTTTTTATAGATTCAGAAAGTTTGTAACAAGAAACTATGGGAAAGATACACTCACAGGAGAAAAGAAGTTTCTGAGGAAAATCACAACCATGCAAATGAAAGAATGCTGTTTCATGGTAAGAGTCCTCTCCCCCTACCTGCCGTCCTCCACATTTTTTGTCAGGTTTGAAATAGTAATGAATCTGTATATTTCTCATATCATTTTTTAAAAAACAAACATTATTTCTATAAATCCTTGCATTTATATTTGTGTTTGCAATCTTCTGAATTTTTATGTTTTGAATGGATATAGTTTATAAATAAGATTACCATAACAGAGAAAGTGTAGGAACGATAATACTGACTGTTCATATTTTCTATTTATATGTAAATATGTATGTATGTCCTTTATTGAGCCCATCTTTGCATGAAATGTTCCCTTGGTATCTCTAATTTTCTTGAAGAGATCTCTAGTCTTTCCCATTCTATTGTTTTCCTCTATTTCTTTGCATTGATCACTGAGGAAGGCTTTCTTATCTCTCCTTGATATTCTTTGGAACTCTGCATTCAAATGGGTATATCTTTCCTTTTCTCCTTTGCTTTTTGCTTCTCTTCTCTGCACAGCTATTTGTAAGGCCTCCTCAGACAACCATTTTGCTTTTTTGCATTTCTTTTTCTTGGGGATGGTCTTGCTCCCTGTTTCCTGTACAATGTCATGAACCTCCATCCTTAGTTCATCAGGCACTCTGTCTATCAGATCTAGTCCCTTAAATCTGTTTCTGACTTCCACTGTATAGTCATAAGGGATTTGATTTAGGTCATACCTGAATGGTCGAGTGGTTTTCTCCACTTTCTTCAATTTCAGTCTGAATTTGCAATAAGAAGTTCATGATCTGAGCCACAGTCAGCTCCTGGTGTTGTTTTTGTTGACTGTATTTCATGCAAAGATGGGCTCAATAAAAGACAGAAATGGTAGGGACCTAACAGAAGCAGAAGATATTAAGAAGTGGCAAGAATACACAGAAGAACTGTACAAAAAAGATCTTCACGACCCAGATAATCACGATGGTGTGATCACTCACCTAGAGCCAGACATCCCAGAATGTGAAGTCAAGTGAGCCTTAGGAAGCATCACTACAAACAAAGCTAGAGTGGAGGTGATGGAATTCCAGTTGAGCTGTTTCAAATCCTAAAAGATGATGCTGTGAAAAACTGCACTCAATATTCCAGCAAATTTGGAAAACTCATCAGTGGCCACAGCACTGGAAGAGTTCAGTTTTCATTCCAATCCCAAAGAAAGGCAATGCCAAAGAATGCTCAAACTACCACACAGTTGCACTCATCTCACACGCTAGTAAAGTAATGCTCAAAATTCTCCAAGCCAGGCTTCAGCAATACGTGAACCGTGAACTCCCAGATGTTCAAGGTGGTTTTAGAAAAGGCAGAGGAACCAGAGATCAAATCGCCAACATCCGCTGGATCATGGAAAAAGTAAGAGAGTTCCAGAAAACATCTATTTCTGCCTTATTGACTATGCCAAAGCCGTTGACTGTGTGGATCACAATAAATGGTGGAAAATTCTTCAAGAGATGGGACTACCAGACCACCTGACCTGCCTCTTGAGAAACCTGTATGCAGGTCAGGAAGCAACAGTTAGAACTGGACATGGAACAACAGACTGGTTCCAAATAGGAAAAGGAGTACATCAATGCTGTATATTGTCACCCTGCTTATTTAACTTATATGCAGCATACATCATGAGAAACGCTGGGCTGGAGGAAGAAGGACAAGCTGGAATCAAGATTGCTGGGAGAAATATCAATCACCTCAGATATGCAGATGACACCACTCTTATGGCAGAAAGTGAAGAACTAAAGAGCCTCTTGATGAAAGTGAAAGAGGAGAGTGCAGAAGTTGGCTTAAAGCTCAACATTCAGGAAACTAAAATCATGGCATCCGGTCCCATCACTTCATGGGAAATAGATGGGGAAACAGTGGAAACAGTGGCTGACTTTATTTTTCTGGGATCCAAAATCACTGCAGATGGTGATTGCAGCCATGAAATTAAAAGACACTTACTCCTTGGAAGGAAAGTTATGACCAACCAAGACAGCATATTAAAAAGCAGAGACATTACTTTGTCAACAAAGGTCCGTCTAGTCAAGGCTATGGTTTTTCCAGTGGTCACGTATGGATGTGAGTGTTGGACTGTAAAGAAAGCCGAGCACCGAAGAATTGATGCTTTTGAAGTGTGGTGTTGGAGAAGACTCTTGAGAGTCCCTTGGACTGCAAGGAGATCCAACCAGACCATTCTAAAGGAGATCAGTCCTGGGTGTTCATTGGAAGGAGTGATGCTAAAGCTGAAACTCCAGTACTTTGGCCACCTCATGCGAAGAGCCAACTCATTTGAAAAGACCCTGATGCTGGGGAAGATTGAGGGCAGGAGGAGAAGGGGACGACAGAGGATGAGATGGTGGATGGCATCACTGACTCAGTGGACATGGGTTTGGGTGGACTCTGGGAGTTGGTGATGGACAGGGAGGCCCAGCTTACTGGGGTTCATGGGGTGCAGAGTCGGACATGACTGGGCTGAGCTGGGCTGAGCTGAGCTGATATGTGTGTGTGTGTGTGTGTGTGTGTGTGTGTGTGTGTGTGTGTGTGTGGTTTATCATGCGTGTTAGGGTCACTGTGGAAAGCTGATGTGTGTTACTTTTAACTGGTTGATTGAATTAAAGGAAGATCTGAAAAGTGCCTCAGAAGAATATGTACATCCTCTTGTGACTGTGCTTCTAAATGTCAAGGGTGCAAAAAGATGATTGTCATTGAATCTGTGGAGTTTTCTGAGAAGTTTTGTTTTATTGAGAGCACCATTACTTGTCATTCTTGAAATTTCCTGTTTATGTTGCAGCATGGTAGGTGGTGGTGGTTGATCTTTCAAGTTTATAGCAAAGATGAATACAGATATTAATGCAGTGTTTATCAAGTCTTTAAGCACATTACCCATGATAGTTCCAATCTGTTCCTTCAATTGGCTTTGATTGCAAAAAATTTTGAGAGACTTGGTAAAGTTCTATAAAACACAGTATTTAAATTTCACAATCCCCTGGAAGAATGGCTGTAGCAGACTGAATTAGTATATAATATCTAAATGGTACTTCTCATTTCAACACCCTAAAAATTGTCATGATAATCTCTTGGCACAGAACATGATATTTATTTATGTATTGACTTAAGGGTTGTAATGTATGACTTTTTCTATTTTATAGTAGAAATGGTTTTTCCAAGTTAATTCAAATGAGTTATTCTATTCTTTAGTATTTCTGTAAAGCGGAATTCAGTGTATTTCCCTTGTTCCTTTATGAAAAGGGACACCAATCTTGATGAATCAGTTAGCTGTGTCATACTGACTTTTCCCAAGCCGCAGCCTCACTGCCCTCCCTGACCTGATCTCCATGCTTCGTACCTCCTGGTCTTTGGCTGAGCTCCTTCTTGGCATGCATGCAAGGAAGGAGGAGAAAGCAGTCAACATGTAGGGAGTGAAGGAACACACCACATTTGCAGATGGAAGCGGAAGAATAGGAGAGAAGTATAAAGAAAAGCATGAACTTGAAAAGATCACTTCAGCCACTTTGGGTATCTCGGAAAAGGACATGGATGGGGATGTCATTGCATGACCTAGTTGCATTCAGCCTGGCCATAGGAGGTCAATTGTGAGACTCTTGATTCTGGGTTGTTACGAATTTGGAGCCGGGAATTTGATAACTCTAGCACTGATGTTTCTTTCAGGTGATCTGTATGTTTTTCCTAGTTGAATCTCTGTGTGTCCTTACTTTGGCATCTGAACCACCACCCTATTAGAAACATTCATTCACATTGCCAGTTCTTCTAAAATAACTAAAGTAGTGAGCCAGCTGACAGTTGTGTTTCGGTTTTGCTCATCATGGTGGTGATACATGTATGATAATTCAGAATTTAACTTCTTCTGATGTCTGTTCCTCTCACTGCTTGGAGCTTAGGTAGTGGGATTTTAGTCCATCATGTATCTAAGCTGACTTGTTTTCACTCAGGGTACCATGGGAATGGGTTGGCTGTAATGCCTTCTGATTTTTGTGGAGTCAAACAATTGAAGAAAAAAGAAAGAATTTAACTTCTAAGACGCTTTAGCTTTTATTGCTTTACTTGTGATTTAAAAATGTTACTTATTTATATGTATTTTTAGGGTCTCCCTTTGTGAATGCAATTATCCATAAGGGCTTTGATGAAAGGCATGCATACATAGGTGGCATGTTTGGAGCTGGGATCTATTTTGCTGAAAACTCTTCCAAAAGCAATCAGTATGTATATGGAATTGGAGGAGGTACTGGATGTCCAGTACATAAAGACAGATCTTGTTACATCTGCCACAGGTAAGAGATCACTTTTCTCATTTATTTTGATAAGAATCAGATAAGAACTGGTTTCATATTGAAATTTTCGGGTAAGATGTTATGTTGGACATCTCTAGGAATCCAAGTGAGGCATAGTTCAGGTTGCTTTGGCACTCTCACTGGTTCTAATAGTAGCTGGTGTTTTTTAAATGGTAAGAGCCAAGCACAGTTATAAGCATTTGATCTGTTCACATCATTCAATCACTGGAACACACAGTGCTTTCAGAATATGGAGTAGAAAATATTGCTGGGCATGGAAGAGATTTTATTGTGGACTGTTTAAAAATCTAGTCTTCAAATGCTATTAATAAAATGGCATTATTTGCTACACTTAATCATTTCATGGTAATGGATGAGAGAATCTCTCTCTCCTCCACTGTGGTGTGATTTTAATTGTCAATTTGTGATATTACGACTCAGAAAAAAGTTATAATAAAGCATATCAGCATGTCAGTCCTTTTAGAAAGCACATTATCAAAGAATTACTTTGTACTTCTTTTTTCCTACTTTTAGTTACCCTAGTGGAACTTAGTTATTAAAATCATTCAAATGACTTGGCCCTAGTTGATAAAATCCTTGTAGGTAAATAATCGTCACCATTTGAAAAATCAAGATTAATTACTGAGATTTTTTCTGTGGTTAGAGCACTGCTTATAAAGACCTAGAACAGTAGCTATCAAACATTAGCAAGTTCAGAACCACCTAGAAGCTTATTAAAACACAAATTCCTATGCCACACCTCCTGAATTATAGATTTAGTAGGTCTGGGGCTAGGGCACTAGAACTTGCATTTCTACCGAGTTCCTAGGGGATGTTCAAGCTTCTGATCACAGATCTAGAAACCCTAGAGCAGTAGTTCTCAGCTGTGGCAGCACATTGGAATTACCTGAGGGGCTTTAAAAACTACTGACTGTGTCCTACCCTCAAGAGATTCTCACTTGGGTATCTGGTCTGGGCATGGGATTTTTAAAAGCTTCCCAGCTGATTTTGAAGGGCTGCCAAAGTGAAGGACTGAAGTCCTAAAGGGAGACAAAGACTATCTGTTTATGTTTTGTTCTTACTGTTTTCCACCTAAACTTAGACTCATGTAGGTGTCTAAAGCCATACCTCCTGGGTATGACTCTCACCCGCTTCTACTTAAGATCATAGGTTGGAATGGCTAGGAGGCTTGTAATTTCTTGAGAGTCTGTAAATTGGACACTGTTATCTTTACTTGTCATGTATCATCTGGAGGCTAGATAGTTCTGATTGTTAATAGTAAGCAGTGTTCTAGTACCTCTTCTCAGTTGTCTTTGAAGTACAATGCTTGTATGTCTGGAAATAAATTTATTAACTTAAGATTTCTGTGTGCTGAATTATGTATTGATTGTGACTATAATAGAAACTTATTAGAAATGCTAAGAAAATTTGCAAAGAGCATATTTAGAATAAAAAATTTAGCCTATCTTCTTTGGAGACAGAATCATCAGGCCACCAAATCTCCCTGTTCTCCTGTAGAAAGAAAAGTAGATTAGAGAGAGAAACAGTTTGTTGGACCTAAGGAAGGCCAATCATATGCCCTTGGGGAGTGAGAAAGTAATACAACCTAAACTTCTGGTAAAGAAACATATTTGAAGAAGAAACATTTCAGCTAAACTTGAAAAATGACTGTTAGCCAGTTGAAGAGTGGTAGAATGTATCATTCTAGATGGTAAAAGAAACAGAGTGTCTGATGGCCTTGGGGCAAGAAAGTTTGGCCTGCAGGAAGAAAAACTAATGTGTCTAGGTGTAATGAACACAGAGTAAAGTTGGAGAGTTTGGGATCATTATAAGAAATTTGGGTTTTCTTTTAGGCACAGTGAACAGTCTCTAAAAGGTTTTAAGTAGAAAAGTAGTGTCATCTGATTTATGGTTTTTGCTGTTTGTTTTTTCCCTAAATCACCAGTAGCTTAGATGGAAAATAAATTATTAGAGTGAGAACAGAAAAGGTAGCTCAAAGGCCATTGTTATAGTCCGGGTAAAAATTTGGGCAATCTGGCCTTAATAGCGACAGTAGAATTTAGAGGAAAGATACATTTTGAAAGTGGAATCAATAGGACTTACCTGGATGAATGTTCAACTTTGTAAGACACTTCATGGAAGTCCCTTAAAACCTCTTCCTCCTCCTCCTCACCTGGGCTATGATTCGTGCTTTTGCTGGGATACAAGCAGGATGGCAGAGTCAGTATCACTTAAAGATTATTATAATCTCTCTTAAGATAGTATTTTATAGTTACAATGAGGATTAATTAAAGTGACAAATTATTTCATTAGAGTAGTAGATATTCTTTAAAAACTCTTTGAAGGGTAAAATGGTGAAAACAATTGCATTTATGTATAAATGCATTCAAAAGCTTATATAGCGTACATAAATAAAACTGTCCTGTGTGGCCTTGTCTCAGGGAAATCTTTTCCTTCTCATGTGTTACAGGCAGCTGCTCTTCTGCCGTGTAACCTTGGGAAAGTCTTTCCTGCAGTTCAGTGCAATGAAAATGGCGCACTCTCCTCCAGGGCACCACTCCGTCACTGGTCGGCCTAGTGTGAATGGCCTGGCATTAGCTGAGTATGTTATTTACAGAGGAGAACAGGTAATTCAGTTTTATTTGTTCATTTTCAACAATACTTTAGAGCTATACTTCAACCTTTTACTAATCTTTTAAATTAACAAGGTAGAGTGCCTTACAAACTGGATTTCTTTTTAACTTTTATTTGTAAATTATTTCAAACTTAAAAGTTGGATAATAGTAAAGAGAATTCCCTTAGACCCTTTACCCAGATATTAAAAATGTTAATATTTTAGCATTCTCTCTCCTTTATCATGTTCTCCCTACTATATGTGTATATCCTTTTTTTTTTTTTTCCCCTGAGCTGCTTGGAAGTAAGTTGTAAGCATCTTCCTTTACACTTAAATACTTCAGGGTGTATTTCCTAAATACACCTAAATTTTAAGGGCATTGTCTTAAAATTGTTAAAATCAGGAAAATATCATTGGTGTAGTAAATCTAACCCACATACCTTATTCAGATTTTGCCAACTATTCTGAATTTTTTTTAAGCTTCTGTAAAATATAATTAATTAGAATCCTGCATTTATTTTAATAGTTAACCTCTCTGTAGCAAAGAAATGTGTAATTCCCGCTTGCTCTTAGTGGCATCGATGCAGTCAGAAGCATCTCTAGAGCAGCATTATGTACTGGGGATATGTATCAGGATAACCTCAGTTCCTAAAGACAAACACATGCTCAGTAGTCATCCTAGACCTGCTGATTGAGAATTGAAGGAATTGCAGTCACGTAAAGCTGTTTTGAGAAGAGGCCCTTTGATTCCGATCTGCGACACTAATTTAGAGCTTCTTCCCTAAAGATAAGGAATCCTTAGAATAAGTCTCCATTCAAAAATTTTATTTACCAATTTTTGAATTAATCTTTCTCTTCCAGGCTTATCCTGAATATTTAATTACTTACCAGATTGTAAGGCCTGAAGGTATGGTTGATGGGTAAATAGCTGTTTTAGGAAACTAGCACCACCGAACCTAAAATCATCTAAGCAGTTGGTGGCCTCGTAAGTTTTACTCCTTTGCTGAGAAAAATCATCTTGTCCACAACCCTGTGGCAAAAGGTTAAAAATGTGAAAGGGTTTTAACATTCTGACTTGATAAAGCTTTAATAATGTACAGTGTTTTCTAAATATTTCCTGTTTTTCAGCACTTTAACAGATGCCATTCCAGGTTAAACTGGGTTTGTCTGTACTAAATTATAAACAGAGTTAACTTGAATCTTTTATACATTATACATTGATTCTAACAGAAACTGTTATTCCCCTCAACAGAACTCATTTTACTAATATAGTACTGTGTTCTTCAAAACACAGCATTTACACTGAATACAGTTTCATTTGTAAAACTGTAAATAAGAGCTTTTGTACTAGCCCAATATTTATTTACATTGCTTTGTAATATAAATCTACTGTTTTAGAATGGCAGCAGTTTACAAATGTTTTTCATATGTACTGCTCATCTGTACTTCATCTTGAATCATCATGATTGAGTGATCTTTGATGTTTGATTCCAGAGGCTGTGTTGAATTGTTAGCAGACACCTTGTCACTTGGGAAAGATTGATCCCTCAGATTTAATTTGCTGATGGAAGCATTTATCTCTCATCGGTAATCTTTCCCATTTAAGAACTTGTTTCATAAATACTCTGGGAGTTTAATTTGTGATAACTTTGTATGTATAACACACATTCCAAAGAGCTCTTAACTATCATGGTCCTGATTATTACAGACACTTCTTTACAAGCCTCACACTCTGGGTTTCACATGGAAAATTTTTCTCATGTTATTTTGTGAAAATTAGAGCAAGAGCTTCTGTTTTTTAGAGAACAATTATAGTGTTGTTTTCATGGAATGTAAATAGGTTGAATTTCAGATGTGGGAAGGGTAATCCTGAAGTTTTTCGAATCTGTTCTAATTACCTTAAATTTAAAGGGAAAAAAATAGCAGATGGGAGTGGGTAGTTTTTCTCTTGTTCTTTTTCTTTGGCCTTACTGTTTCATGTATGACCAGTTTATGCACCATAGGTAAGCTCAACCCAAAACCATGACACCTGGGTGTCCCAGTTCTCTCCTGGCCTGCTGAGTAGGCAGGTGCCATGAGATGGGTGCTTCCGCTTCTGGGTTGCCTCATTGTGACATGTTACACCCACTTGACATGTTACACCCACTTGGAAATACACTCTGTGCATCGCCTGGTGACCAGGCTTGTTTGGCAGCTGTGGAGGGGAATACCATCCCATAAAATGCCATTCCTACTTTTTAAGGTAAAACTACTTTTCCATGAAATTATACTAACGCATCTTGGTACAGAGACATGAGTTACAACTTGGCAATCTGTTGACTCTCATTCTCTTGGAAGTCAAGGCAAGATTGTTACCCACTTAAACCTCTGTTAATGAGGCTGTTCCTGTTCACTCTGTACCAATTCACATTTATTTTACATTTTATTCAGTCTCTAAATTAACTGGGCCTTTGCAGTAATTTGTACATAAAGTGCTAGAAAATCATGTTTCTTATCTTGAGTAAGAGTTATTCACAGTAAATGCATATCTGGAGTTGTTTCTGTTGATGTAAATTGTGATCATTATTTAAGAGGTCAATTCCTGACCATAAAGTGCTTTTTATACAGCTCTCTAATAATTGCAAATACGATCCTAAAGTCGTTTCTTGAAACACAAATGGAGTATGCCAAATTTTATATAATTTTTCAGGTTCTGGAAGCTTCCAGGTTTTATAATTAGAAGATAATGAGATGAGTTAGTGGAGTTTATATTTACATACCTTCTCTCTCAACATTTAGCTCGTATTGCTCACCTTATGAGTGAATCTAGAATTGCTTATCATGTAAAATCATCATGGTCTATGAGTTTACGATTTTGCAGCCTGTGTTGTTTCATCTAATTCATTTCTTAATTAGTGTGTTGCTTTTCTATGAATGATTATATTGTGGTTAATATGTTAGCATGGCATATTTCAGATAGCTTTTTGTTAGGAGCTTAGGGGTGGGAGGGGGACTGGGGATTTCTTTGAAGTTTTTGCATGAAATACTTTATGATGATGGAATTGCTTTTTCTTTTGTCTTATGATTTTTTTTTAAGAGATTTACCTTTTTGTGTGAGTAGTACTATTGTATCCATCTTGAGTGTCTTGTACTGTATCACATTCCATACCCTCCTTTAATTCTTAATAAACTGTTCACTTGTTTTTCTTGGTAGCATGGTAATTACTGAATAGTATAAATGTATTGAATGGTCTTTAAAAAAAATGGATTAAGATTACAATAAACCACAATTGCAGGAAAATAATGTAGTTTTGAGTCTACTAGTGATAGAGACTGCAGTTTAAAATTTGAAATACTGAACGCTGTGACCATACCTCCTCAGATGCTTTAAGATGAAAGTAGCTGTCATATGCTTTTAGACATTTAGTCCACCCAACATAAGTTTTGGCAAACCTTCAAGCTCTTTCCTGGAAAATCTGTCTCTCTTTTTTTTTTTTGCCACACTGTACAGCTTGCAGGATTTTAATTCTCCAGCCAGGGATTGAACCCAGGCCCTCAGCAGTGAGAGAGCAGAGTCCTGACCCCTGGACCACCAGGGAATACCCCCGGGAAATCTGTCTTAACTTATAAAAGAGGCATAGGAATATATTTTTGTCTTCTGTGTCATATAGAAAATTTATGAGTTTACAAACTTTAAAGTTAGTGGTGTTTATTACTCTTAAATGCTAAATGTCTGTGTATATGATCAGTTCCCTGCTTTTGATAATAAGAGAATAGTGGTGCAAATAACTCATAAGTCATTTAGCTTTGAAATACTTTTCAGCAGCTTTCTTACTGCTTGAGTTGGGATAATGTTAACATGTCCACGTGCTAGTTCCTAAGCATGTACAATCCTTTTCTTTGCACATTGATGAGGAAAGAAAATTTGCAATAAATTTCCCTAAGCTTTTGTGATTAGTATTCCTGACCTGCCCTTTTCCTACTGTCCTGTCCTATCAGAGGAGTAGAGTAACAGAGGAAGCAAGTGGTGGTATACATTCTTCACCAGGAGAACAGTCAGATTTGTATAAAGTTAGCCTACTGAATCTGTACCCACCTCCTCCTTCTCATGCTTTACTAGCTGAGGAAGACTGTGACCTAAAATCTTAGTTCTAGCTTCTTAGAAGGTTCTTGCTGTCCACATACAAGCCATCATTGTCAGAAATGTCCTCTCCACTTTGTTACCCATCCACAGTTGTTGTCATCACCATCACAAAAGTCTGCACAAAGCCCTCCAGATGGTCTGCCAGTACACTATAGAGCAGTGCTGCGGGAAAGTGGCCTGCAGACTGTTTGTTTCCAGCCCATGGAGAGATGAAAACAAAAATTGAGAGGAAACTTTGATGGCAATTTGACATTGATGCAGTGTTTTAAATTTCTTTTTTTTTTCCTTCAAGGCCACGCCATGCAGCATATAAGATCTTAGCTCCCTAACCAGGGAATGAACCCATGCCCCCTGCATTGGGAGCACAGAGTCTTAACCACTGGACCAGCAGGGAAGTCCCTTAAATTTCTTTACCTAAGATTTTGGTCTGCAACAAATTGGAAATTAAGAGGAAAACAGAAACTCTAGTCCCTCACAGATAATTTGAAAGGTAGAAGAAAAATAATGTTTGGTTTACCCCTTAGCCCCATCACTTAGCACATGCTGTCACATAATAGTTCCTCAAGTTTTACTTGAGTGAAGAGTTATTAAGTGATTGGGCTCTAGAGTCAGATGAATATGGATTTGAATTTTAGCCTATTCCATACCAGCTGTACAACCTTGAACAAATTACAGAACTTATAGGTTTGTTGAGGAAACTAAATGATTTTCTGTATGTACTAGTAAGTACTGTGACTGGCAAAAGCTGGTTATTGTAATTATATTATTATTATTTCCCTGAATTCCCAGGACCACTGGTTGGGTTTTTTCACTTGTCATGGAGCTACAGAACGTAGAATTTTAAAACAAACAAAATTGATTAGCCACTGGTTCAGATGAAAACCTTTTTTTTCATCTTTGTTCGGATGAAACCTTAAGAAGCTCACAATATGAGGTATGTATGTCACTAGGTGGCTGAAGATCTTTGTTTGAAAATGACTCACAAAAGCACACAGACAGTACAGCAGCCTGGTTGGGGAAAGAATGCATACCCACAGTCTTAACTGCATCATATTGCTGCAGTACAGAAGAAACAAACTCCGCTCACATGATCAGAAGTCTAAAACAGTCCACTGTGAGTACAAGTCAGCAGATAACAACCTTAGAGGTTTAGCACCCCCACAAACTTAATATAGGATAACTATGGAATCAGTTCAGTTCAGTCGCTCAGTCATGTCCAACTCTTTGCGACCGCATGAATCACAGCGTGCCAGGCCTCCCTATCCATCACCATCTCTCGGAATTCACTCAGACTCAGGTCCATCATGTTGGTGATGCCATCCAGCCATCTCATCCTCGGTTGTCCCCTTCTCCTCCTGCCCCCAATGCCTCCCAGCATCAGAGTCTTCCAATGAGTCAACTCTTCGCATGAGGTGGCCAAAGTACTGGAGTTTCAGCTTTAGCGTCATTCCTTCCAGAGAACACCCAGGGGTGATCTCCTTTAGAATGGACTGGTTGGATCTCCTTGCAGTCCAAGGGACTCTCAAGAGTCTTCTCCAACACCACAGGTCAAAAGCATCATAAGAATATTTAAAATGATTGACTGGGAGAGGAAAATATAAAAACCATTAGAAAAGATGACACTGAAAAAAGGCAGAGTAGATTTGAAAGACTAAGTCTTTTGGAACTAAAAATGTGTGATTAGTGAAAGTAAGAGCTTGGTGGACAGATTAAACCACAAATTGGGCATATGTGAAGAGAGAACTGGTAAACTAGAAGATAAGTCAAGAAAGTACCCAGTTATAACAGAGGAAGGGATGGGAAATAGGAAAAAGCTAAGAAGCATGGAGAACAGGATAAGATTCAACATAAAGAATAGGGGAGAGAAGAGGTTTGAAAAAAAAATTTTTTTTCAGAATTTATAAAAGAGATATCTTCAAATGAAAAGACATAACAAATATTTAAAGTGGTGAATAAAAACAAGTGTGCTTCTAGACATATAGTACAATTGCAAAAGATGAGAAAAATCCAAAAGCAACTAAAAAGATATTATCTGCAAAGGAATAATTGCACTGGTAGCAGGCTTTCTCAATGGCAGCAGTATGGACCAGAAGGAAACAAAATAAGTTATAAGTGATGAAAAGAATGGGTGATAGCCTTGAATTCTATACAGAGATAAGTTAGCATTCAAAAGAGAGGCTAAAAAACACATTTTCAGATTTTGCTGTAAGAACTCAGGGTTGTTGTTAAGGAAAAAAGGCAGTTGAATCCAGAAAGGAAGGAATGGACTGCAAGAAGCATGGTGAACAAAGAAATTGGTAAACAGACTGAAATTACACTCGTGTAAAGCGAGAAGAACTTTATTAACTGATACAGAATAGTCTTCAAGAGACAATAAATGAAGAAGCAAGCAGTTGGCAACTGTGTTTGATTTGTTACTCTCATTTGTATAAAATAGGAAAAAGTTCAATATACATTAGCTGCTTTATGCATAAAATGCCTGCAGGATACACACAAACTATTGGGAGGACACCTGGGTACCAAGGGACAGTTTGTTAAAGAGACTTTTAACTGTATATTCTTTTATTCTTTTTGAGTTTTCTAGCAGGACTAGAATCACTTAAAGTAGAAATAGAACTGGAAAGGTGGGGGAAGAAAGGTAAAAGAACACTCCAACAAAAATGGGGATCTTAAGTGATGAACTTTTTTCTCTCCCAAAATATATGAAAGAATCTAGAATGAGTAAGAAATAATCTGTAAAGGGCTAAGAATAGGCAGGACCTTCCTGAAGAGTAAGAAAAAAACCAGGAGGACCAGAGGTCAAGAATAACATTAAGGCTGTAGTAATTAAGCATAATAATGGTGCAGGGACATACTCATCTAACCAACTGAGCAGAGAATGAATGGGGTTTTTGTATACGCCAGAGGTAGCATTACAGATCATGTGGGAAGAAGGAGCTGTTCAGTAAATTGTTATGGAACAACTGGTTATGCATATGGGGAAAAAATGGATATCTAGATGCATACACAAAATCACTTCCAGATGGATTTTATATAGGGCTTGATATGAAAATCAAAGTATTTTAAATGTTAAGAAAGTATAGAAGACTTCCTGATTGGGGATAACAAAGGGCTTTTAACTGAGCTTCAAAGAAGATGTCATCCTAAAAGAAAAGATTTTAAGTTTGACTATATTAAAATTAAGAACATCCTTGTTATCAAATGATTTCTGTAAAGAAAGTAAAGAGGCAAGTCACAAAGTGGGAGAAAATATTTGCAATACATTTAAAGGGCAAAGGATTCATATCCAGAATATATTAAACTACAGAAAAAGTGAGTTAAAAACAGGCATTTCTCAAAATAGAAGACCCTAGTGGCTACTGAGCAGTCAAAAAAATGCTTAGACGTATTGGTAATCAAGGAAATTCAAATTAGCTAACGTAATACCATTTACACCTGCTGAAGTTGACAAAAATTAAAAATTTGACAATGCAAGTATTAGAGGATGTGGATCTCTTACTGCTGGGGGTCTGAGTGCTTTGAAAAACAATTTGACATTACCAGTAAAATGAAGGAGTCTACTTCTGGGTATATGAAGAGGAAACAATAAGAAAATAATGCTGCTGCTAAGTCACTTTAGTCGTGTCCGACTCTGTGTGACCCCATAGATGGAAGCCCACCAGGCTCCCCCCGTCCCTGGGATTCTCCAGGCAAGAACACTGGAATGGGTTGCCATTTCCTTCTCCAATGCATGAAAGTGAAAAGTGAAAGGGAAGTTGCTCAGTCGTGTGTGATTCTTCACGACCCCATGGACTACAGCCCACCAGGCTCCTCCGTCCATGGGATTTTCCAGGCAAGAGTACTGGAGTGGTGGGGTGCCATCGCCTTCTCCGAAAATAATGTTATGTAGGGATAAAATAAGAGTGGCACAAATAGAATACTATATGCCATTCCTGGGCAGAAAAGTTTAGTAGTATAATGATTTGGGGTCTCCTTAAATAAGTGTATACATTTGCCATGATCTAATAACATGGCACCTAAAGCGACTTAGCAGCAGCAGCGATAACTTATGACCCCTGGTGGCTCAGACGGTAAAGCATCTGCCTACAATGTGGGAGACCGGGTTCAATCCCTGGGTTGGGAAGGTCTCCTGGAGAAGGAAATGGCAACCCACTCCAGTATTCTTGCCTGGAAAATTCCATGGACAGAGGAGCCTGGTAGGCTACAGTCCATGGGGTCGCAAAGAGTCGGACATGACTGAGTGACTTCAATGTCAGTGTCAATAACATACTGGATTTACATAAACACATTACTATATATAAAATAGATAACTATTAATGATAAGAACCTACTTTATAACACAGGGACCTCTACTGAGTACTCTGTAATGACCTATATGAAAATGGAATCAAAAACAGAATGGATACCAACTCCAATATTCTTGGGCTTCCTTTGTGTGGCTCAGCTGATAAAGAATCCGCCTCCAGTGCTGGAGACCTGGGTTCGATTCCTGGGTTGGGCAGATCCCCTGGAGAAGGGAAAAGCTACCCACTCGAGTATTCTGGCCTGGAAAATTACATGGTTTTCAGTCCGTGGGGTTGCAAAGAGCCGGACACAGCTGAGTGACTTTCGCTTTCACTTGACATATATGTATAACTGATTAACTTCGCTATACAGCAGAAACTAATGCAACATCGTGAATCAACTAGACTCCACAATTAATTTTAAAAATAATACAACCCTTTTGAGGGAACGGGTGGGAGACTGCACACTGATTGTAAACCTACTGTGGGAAAGGAAATGTACAAGGATTCTTATAAGTTGCTGAGAAGATTTCTGAAAAATATTTTAAAACTATTATTAAAACAGTAATACTGGCACATAAACTAATCACTGAAATGAAATACAGAATCCAGAAATGGTCTGAAACCTACAGTATATGGTAAAGGTAGGATATTGTGAAACTGTGGGAAAGATAATTGTCTTGGCAACCAGCAAGGAGCCATCTGGACAAAATAAAGTTGGACCCTTGTTTCTTACCCCAAAATACTTCAGTTGAGTCAAGTATATAATGATAGAAAAATGAAACTACAAAGTACAAGAAGAAAAACATAGGACAGTGTTGGTATAGTAATGCCTTTCAGTTATAACAAAATCCAGAAATTCTGGAGAGAGATTAAGTCCAACTTTACAAAAGTTTTGTCTGCAAACAAAGTTAAAAGATAAACGGCAGACTGTAAGAAATGTTTACAACATACAAGGAATTTTCTTATTTACATTAAATGTTTGAAAATCAGGAGTCAACAACAACAACCTAATAGAAAATGAGCAGTATAAAGAAAATTAAAACAGCATTTACAGAAGAGAGAGACAGCTTAACTATAACTGCGATACCAATTTTCACCTCTCCTACTAGTAGGAATATTCAAATTATTTAACACTGAGGCACTGGCCAGTCAACAGACTGAAAATTGCTGCTTCTGCCTGGTGTTAGTCCTTTAGTTGCTGGATTTGGGCAAGTTGTGGAGGAACTTCTTTTTTTTTTTTCCTGTAAGAAAAAGACCTCTTGGGATTGGGGCCAGCAGCCAGTTACCAGTGGGTACAGAAGGATGCTGATAGCAGCTAGTGGAGTTCCACTGGTGGCAGAGAATATGTCTCTTGCTTCATTGAGAAACATCATCTAGAAGGAAAGTTGAGCAATACTTGTCCAGATTTTAAATGGGTATACCATTTGAGTAACAGGACCTGTGATAAGGAAATACATTGCGGCATTACTTGGAAAGACAAAGTTATAAATAGCACATCGCATCCGTACACTAGAATGTCTGGAATCATGAAAAGAATGAGCCAGATCTACGTGTACTGATCAAGATAGATTATGGAGTGGAAAAAAGAAAAGGTTCAGAGCTCTGTGGGTAGTAAGTTACTGATGTAAAATATAGAGAAGAAATATTAACACAAAAGCATATTTGTGCTGAGGAAGAGATTCAGGTGGCAGGAGATTTAGGGGTAGAATGAGAGTGAACTTTCCATCTTGTATTTTAGAATTTTGTACTTTGTGCTCTCATTTAAAAATTTTGTTTAAAGATGAGATTTGAGTTAAATAATATCTAAATGGTTTTTTTTTTTTTAAGCTGTATAAGTCTGCAAAAGTGTGACCAAAACAGAACTAGGAAATCCCCCCAAGATGTGGGGATGGATTGGGGGATTGGGATTGACATATATACACTGCTATGTATGAAACAGACAACTAATGGGAAGCCACTGTATAGTACAGGGAACCCAGTGTTGTGTAGTGACCTAAATGGAAAGGAAAGCCAGGGAAGAGGGGCTCTGTGAATACGTGTAACTGATTCACTTTGCTGTACAGCAGGAACTAACACAACATTGTAAAGCAACTGTACTCCAATAAAAACTAATTTAAAAAATTCCTCAAAGCTGCTCTGCCATCAGGCTTCATAATGAAAGCCCTTTCCATTCTTCTGGTTGTAAGTCGGACGTCCTCTTCCCCTCACTGCCTTCCTGCTTTTCACCCTTGTCGGCTAGCAACCTCTCCCTAACCCCACCCCCACATCTCTCAGTCTTACTTCCAGTTCGGAAGCCACCGTGATCCTGTTGAAGCATCAGTCAGCTATGTCAACAAAACTGCAGTGCCTCCCTCCCCATTTCACAGAGAGTGAAAAGCCGAAGTCCTTGAAATGCCCAGCTTGACCCTTCGCGACCTGCTGCTGCACCCCTGTGATGCTGTGTCCCACTCTCTTCCTGGCCACTCCAGCCTTCTTAGCGTGGGTGTCCCCACCCTCAGATCCTTGGCAGGGGCTGTTTGGCAGCTCAGATGCTCTTCCCCAGCCTTCTCCCATGATTCATTTCCCCCGTTTCCTGGTGGCTCAGAGGTCACCTCCTCAGGAAGTTTCTCCGGAACCACCGTGTTTGGAATGCCACTGCATACTCTCCCTTCTCCCCCAATTCACTCCACATCCTCCTGCCCTGCTCTAGTTTTCCCTGTTAAACTAAGACATTCTAGGTGGTGTAGTTACCATTTATTCCTGGTCTCCCCACCCTGAAAGATAGACTTCACAAGGGTGGATTCCGTCAGTGTAGCACCAGTGCCTCAAACAGCCCCTGGCACATCGATGTGCCCAATAAAGTCATTACGTGAGTGGATTGGCTTATATGATCTTCACTCATTCTGTTAAGTCTGTATCGTGTGTGCATTAGTTGCTCTGTCATTTTTGACTCTCTCTGACCTTATGGACTGGAGGCTGCCAGGCTCCTCTGTCCATGGAATTCTCCAGGCAAGAATACTGGAGTGGGGACATCCCTGGCGGTTCAGCGGTTAAGATTTTGCCTTCAATGCAGCGGTTGAGGTTTTGATCCCTGATGGTGGAGCTAAGATTCCACATGCCTTGGGGCCAAAAAACCAAACATTAAAAAAAAAAAATGTTGTACCAAATTCAGTAAAGACTCTAAAAAAAATACTAGAGTGAGTTGCCTGGAGAAGGAAATGGCAGCCCACTCCAGTACTCTCGCCTAGAAAATCCCATGGATGGAGGAGCCTGGCATACTAGTCTATAGGGCCGCACAGAGTCAGACCCAACTATAAGTGGCTCAGCACGCACCATTATATGAAGAAATGGCTAGTAGTAGCATTAGCAGCAGCAACAATAACAAGTTATTTATCAAATCCATTACTGACAACCCCAATAATCATAGTTACCATTTTTTAAATTTACCACCCGTAATAATACCAAAAATCACAGTCACCAACTCACCATCAGTTCTACCAGTAACCACAATTACCATGTATTAAATGTCTGCATCGTAAACCAGATAATCCCACGTGAAGGGAACTGGAGCTCCAGAGTTAAACTTGCCCAAAACCATGGCTGGTAAGTTTTTTCCTTTCACCTGTTTTCTGCAACCCTCCAAAGATGCTGTGCTCTTGGCAGCCAGTAAATCAGCCCAGGGGAGACAGGAGTTTCTCATCTAGGTTCTGGAAATATCACTGGTTGCCTCTACCATGCGGAGATGCAGAGTGGGTAGGTCTTTGCTTTGTAAGTTTCAGGGGAATTAACTGCTGTGTGCCTCTCCTGGAACCAGCTCTCCTCCTCATCCTAGTTGATGTGCAGAATCTGTCAGAGGAGCTTTATAACTGAAGGCAGAAAACTGTGCCAGTATGCCTTCAAAGAGGCTTGGACCTAGAAGGAAGTTGAAATTCTAACTGCTTGCCTCATTGCCTCCCCTCTTGAAACAGACACTGGAAAGGATGTTTTTACTTAGAATTTCAAATCAGCCCAATTGTGAACTGACCAGTTGGAGGAACAGATGAATTCTGGATGAAGCTGTAATCCGGAGGTTGAAACTGATTTATTAGTTTCTTCCCTACCTTTGTAAAGAGAAAATGGGGTTATCTCTTCTGGGGCCATGTTCTGTCCCAGAAAGAGGAGAATGTTTCTGTTCTGAAAACTAAATAAAGGGAGAATGAATCTAGACAGAAACGACCTGCCTGAGGTTTAGTAGATTTCAATATAAAAAGGCTAGCAGATTCCCTGGTAGCGAAATTAGTTTGTGTTTACTGACAGGGATTAAATAAATTTATCTGACAGCAGTCTCTGCAAGCAGTTGTTTGGGAACAGGATAGATCCATCTGTGTGCAAAGAATAGTGAATGAATGAGGATCATGGCTCAGTGGGCAGGCGGGGCATAGGGGAGACCACCAGTCCAGATAATCAGAAGTGCACATTTCCCACAGTTTTGTTCCTTTGTATCAAAACGTGAGATGCTACTTTCCAGTCCCCCACATACAAAGCTCTTTATTGGACTTTATTGAGGCATGGTCTGGGCTGTTTTACTCCCAACTGCCAACCTCAGAAGGCGTTTCGCTTGATGGCATCTGGCAGCTCAGCTTTGCCCCCAACTAGATTTATGAGCTGTGAAACATGGTCAAATTAACACCCTAAGCATCCCTGATAGGATTAGAAGGTCAGAGGCATGCCAGCATTTGCAGTGCACCGTCTCTGCGTCCGCCCAGCCCTCCTGGGTGGGATTCGGAGAGGGGAGTAGGAGGTGACACCCGCAGCCCTCTCCCAGCTGGCAATACAAAGGATCATGGGGAGATTCTAGATGCTGCTATTTGGCATTTAATGTGTTGTAATGGCAGCGTCTCTCTGATCAAGAGGTTGAGCTCTTTCAGGGCTGGACACCATCCATGACTCCCTCTGGGGAGAGAGAGCCAGTATCATCTGGGAGTGGAGGTGAGGGGGATTGACGACTCCAGCCTTCCTGACCAGTACTGGGGGTGGACCTTAAAACATTTCAGTAATTTTAATTACTAATTGTTTTGCTTGTAACAGTAAAGCACATTCACTGTAGAAAATTTGGGAAAGGCTGAAAGATACAGCTAAAAATTGTCTGTCGTCCTGTTACTTTATAAACAGCTTGCCACTAAGATTGTAGTGTATTTATTTACAATCTGTTTTCTATGCATACAGACAGGTAATTTGTTGGTTTTAACAGTCAGATCATATTATTTAACCTGAATCTTTTAATATTGTAGCCAAAGTATAACTCCTCTTGGAAAAGCTTTCTAATGACTGCATCCTATTTCATCATATAAAGTATCTCAACTTAGGTTGCTTTACCCAAAGTAGTATGTTTTACTTGAGGCGACAGTGTGCACAAACAAGTGTGTGTCACACAAACAAGATGGAGTATCAAGATTTTCCCCCATGAATTCACATTAGCTGATACTAAAATACACTGCAAGGCTCTGATAATTAAAACGTGTGCTGTTATTATAAGAAGAGATGGTTAAAGTCATCGAAAGAATGAAAATGGTATTTCCAATCAATAGGGAAAGAATGAATTATATAGAATTACATAGAACGAATTATATCTTCCTAGTAGAAGAAATTAACTATTTAAGGAAAAATTAAATTAGATATTTTACATCATAGTCTAAAATAAATTGCATGTGGATCTAAAAAATACTTTTTAGGAATAGAACTAAAAGGTGATAAAGGCGAATATATAATCTCAAGACAAGCATAAAAGCAAAAGTTGTAAAAAGACACAATTACGTTTAAAATTTTTAATTTTATGTGTAAAAAATATAGACAAAATAGAAATGATGGGAAAAAGTTCACTAGAATTAATAAAATGAAAGAATAAAATGAAAGTTAAAATAACTATATCAGTTTTATCTATCAAATTGTCAACTTTTGTTTTAAGAACGATGCTCTGTGGTGGAGGAGCTAAAAATGGTATTCTTGTGGACTGCAGAAGGAGGTGTGCATTGGTACAGCCTCTCTGGAGATTTACTTGTAGATCTGTGACTCATAAAACAGCATTTTCCAGCCTTTTCAGAGATTAAAAGAAATAATAAATGCCACTTATTGTGTGGTGTTACATAACCAGCTTTTTACCGAAATAACCATTAATTTTCATAGCAGACCTTGACGTTTTATCTGTAATGATCCCATTTTATAGATGAAGAAAGGGAGTTAAATGTTTGTCAGGTGTATGTATTTCATTGTTCTGATGCTAGTTCCCATGTGTTGTTTTTTTTCTTTTGACCTGATTAGACCCCAATACAGATAATAAAAGCATTAGCCCCCACCCCACCCCCAATAAAGTTTAAAGGAAAATCCTTGTTCACAGTTCTTCGTTTGCCTTCTGAAGTCTTCAGAGCTGCCCACTGGTGAGAGAGTGTGCGGGGAGTGATAATCTGCACTGTGAGACCCACTGACTACCGTCATCATCGCAGCACCACATACCCATTCAGGCCCCAGTCATAGAGACAAGGAATGGCAGAAGGTTAACTATGTAGTTGAAATTCCACAGGAGTCCTCTAAGGAATGGATAGAAGGCAAGAAATGCTATGAGAATAACCCCGTGAGTTAAGAAGCTTGGAGAATACTTCTTGATTCCCCAGAACTGCCACCAAGATATTTCATCCCATCTCATGGATAGCCGTGATCTAATGTGCATGCAGAGTTGACAGCCACAATGTTTGATCCCTTGTTAACTGCCTTTCCAAATTGGCTACCAACTCCGTATAGACAGGAACCACATCAGTGTTATTCGTGACTGTCTTCCAGCATCCTGCCCAATGACATGGACATATGTTTGAGATGAGTGCAGTGATATCCCTGGGAGTTCATTGATTCAAGGCCTGAGTGGACTTTTGGGGGGATGCTGAAGGTTCTGAGACCCAGTACAGTTCAGTCGCTCAGTCATGTCCGACTCTGTGACTCCATGGACTGCAGCACGCCAGACCTCCCTGTACATCACCATTTCCTGGAGCTTGCTCAGACTCATGTCCATCAAGTCCGTGGTGCCATCCAACTGTCTCATCCTCTGTTGTCCCCTCCTCCTGCCTTCAGTCTTACCCAGCATCAGGGTCTTTTCCAATGTCAGTTCTTCGAATCAGGTGGCCAAAGTGTTGGGAGTTTCAGCATCAGTCCCTCCAATGAATATTCAGGACTGATTTCCTTTAGGATTCACTGATTCCTTTAGGATCATTTATCTTGCAGTCCAAGGAAGGGACTCTCAGGAGTCTTCTCCAGCACCACAGTTCAAAAGCATCAGTTCTTCTGCATTCAACTTTCTTTATGGTCCAACTCTCACATCCGTACATGACTACGGGAAAACCATAGCTTTGACTAGACGGACAGTTTGAGCCAAGTTTGGAGGTACCTGGAGGAAGCAGGCGAAGATGGCTCATGATAGGTGACCAGGGTATCTGGGGGTTTTAACAAGGATTAGGGGCAGGCTCAGCTAACCTTGAGAAGACTGATTCAGTGTGAAAGGCAATTATTTATCCCTTGAAGGACTTGGGATGTCATCTGTATGAGGGAAGTGGGTTGTGGGGCCAGTTAAGAGTTTGCAATTGAGAAAGAAGCTGGCCAAGCCTAGGGAGATGTTCAGACACCCATGTATAGAGCTGTGCTTATGGTTTCCTATAATTCCAAGCACGAAATTATGCTGTAAATCAGCTCTGGTGGCTCCAGCAGTCTGGGGAAGGCCCAAGGAAGATTGATGAGAATTGAGTAAGGGCGGTAGGTAGGAGAAAGGGGGATAAAGAGCATGGGACAGTTCTGAAGACTAGGATGCTAGAGGAAAGAGATGCTGCCTTGGATTTTCTGCAAATCACTGTTTGAAAGGATGAAGGGAGGCCCAAGGGCTGCCTTCTTTAAAAGAGTTGTTCTGGCCCAGAACCAAGACCATAATGGCCATGCTGGGATAAAGGAGGGGGAAGCCAAGGAGTAATTTTTCATTCATTCATTTTAAAACATGAACTGTTTAATTTGTGGTGCAAGACTAAGGAAACACTAGACCCAAGAGCTCATAGGAACTGCGAACCAAAGTGAAACCCTCCTGGGTCTTGTCTGGGTGACAAGCTACCAAAAGTGATTCTTAGCAGAATCACCAGGGCAATCTGCAGGTTAAAAATAGTCTTCCCAGTGCTGCCCCAGATCCAAGTGAAGTCTAAAAATCCATATTTTTCATGAGGTCTGAGGGTGGTTTAAAAAGAGCTACTGATGGTGAGCCTGATCCCCAATACTAATGGTACTGAAGAAATACAGTGAATAGAAAGAGCACTGTAAGTCAGACAGGTTCAGGGGCAGCTGTTCCCTACAGGGCACTCACCCTAAGCCTTAGTTTCTCACAATGTTAATTGTGGGTGGCAGAGAAGAGGTGGGTGGAAGATCATGTGTGCCCTGCCAACCTCACAGGGTGGCTGTGAGGCTCAGATGAGGTCATGTCAGTGAAAACACTTGGCATATTACAGACTGCATATAGAGGAGGAGGTGTTCCCTCACTGTGCTCAAGAGAAAAAAGATCTATGGAAGAGCCTGACTGACTGATTTTCAGGGCTTAGCAGCAGCTCCCAGCTACCCTTGGTAAGCCTGCTGCAAAATCCACACTTGTTTTCCTCCATTCCTTCTCCTTCCCCGTTCCTGGGCTTTGCCTGGAACTGGCTTCATTTCAGGTCAGCTTCCACTTTGCACAGATTTATGCTGATTGGTTGGTTTCAGAGACTTGGTCTCTTTATTACATCACATATGGGACCACTAATGAAAAGAGTGCTGTGTCTCCAGACCATTCCCAGCCCTGATTGAGGAGCACCTTTGTGACTTGAATCTAGGTCACAGGGATTTTTAATCCCATGGGGTCACAGTTGCAACCAGTACTTGGTTGGGGGACGGGTGGGGGAATGGAATAACACCCAGCCCCTTGGGAAAAAAAAATTCATATTCTGTGGTAACTGATCTACTGAAAACGCCGCCTGCCTCAGTCTGGATTACAAGAGGTTTCTTTCCCCCTCCCTTTTAAAGTGCCCTGGGCTGGCAGCTCAGTAGTAAAGATTCCACCTGCTAATGCAAGAGATCCAGGTTCGATCCCTGGGTCGGAAAGATCCCCTGGAGAAGGGAATGGCTACCCACTCCAGTATTCTTGCCTGGGAAATCCCATGGACAGAGTAGTCTGGCAGGCTACAGTACAGTGGAGTCGCAGAGAGTCCCATACACCTGAGCACACGGGCGCAGCATGCAGGCATGGAACTGCCATTTATATCAGTCAGTCAGTTCGGTCACTCAGTCATGTCTGACTGTTTTTGACCCCACGGACTGTAGCACACCAAGCTTCCCTGTTTGTCACCAACTCCCAGAGCTTACTCAAACTCATGCCCATTGAGTCAGTGATGCCATCCAACCATCTCATCCTCTGTCATCCCCTTCTCCTGCCACCTTCAGTCTTTACCAGCATCAGGGTCTTTTCCAATGAGTCAGTTCTTCACATCAGGTGGCCAAAATATTGGCATTTCAGTTTCAGCATCAGTCCTTCCAATGAATATTCAGGACTGATTTCCTTTAGAATTGACTGGTTTGATCTCTGTTCATTTCCAAGTCATTTATATAACAAGAGGTAAATTCCAAGAGGCTATTTCATGCCCAGGTAGAATAGCATCTCAGAGAATGCTTAACTAGGAGAGCTTGATGGGCAGATCCTGCTCCTAGAGCAGTGGGCAGAGAAAGTGGCCCCTGGGTGGAAGAGCCCTAGCTTCTGCTCCGCATGGTTTACCTCCACTCACTTGGAGGAATATTCTTTCCAGTGGCCTCTTCCTCAGGTTTTTCTTGACAGTTCATGATTAATGTACCCATAACAGCAGATGTGCTTTTTTTTTTTTTTTAAGGGGACAGCCATTTTCAAGATAGAAACAGTAATCCTGTAACTTGTCTGAAGTCAAAGTGTTAGTTGCTCAGTTGTGTCTGACTCTTTGCAACCCCATTGATTGTAGGCCACCAGGTTCCTCTGTCTATGGGATTCTCCAGACAAGAATACTGGAGTGGGTTGCCATGCTCTTCTCCAGATCTTCCTAACCCAAGGATCAAACCTAGGTCTCCTGCATTGCACATGGATTCTGAGCCACCAGGGAAGCCCAACTGTTGCCTGAAGTCGCTCAGTCGTGTCTGATTCTTTGTGACACCATTGACTGTAGCCTGCCAGGCTCTTCCGTCCATGGGATTTTCCAGGCAAGAATACTGGAGTGGGTTGCCATTGCCTATGAAGTGACAGTTACACATCCCCCCCCCACCCCCAGTTGTCAGAATGTTGCATTTTACCTTGTCTTTAGGGGGAGGACCTACCATTGTAAGTTTCAGACCCTAAGGAGTGACAGCTGGCATTCTTTTGGAGTGCCTGGTTTTCTTATACATCCAGATTTTGATTGGCTTTTTCTCCAACTTCAATAAACATTTCCTGAAATGTGTACTAGAGGCAGGCAGTACAGAGGAGAAGCTGGAAGCAAGAACAATGAGTAACAACTACTGCATGCCTGCTGGGCAAACATTTTCCTTCAGGAAACTGAAAAATGTCAGCTTCCCTCCATTTGTCTTAATAATTCCCACAACTTTGCTCTACGTTGGGGTTACCTGGGTTTTAAAATACTTGTTAAAAACACTGTTGCCAGGTTCTCACCTCTAGACATTCTGATTTAATAGGAGTGTGACCTTGGCAACAGGGATTTTTTGAAGCTCCCCAGATGACTTCTTTTTTTTTCCCCCTGGGGTGGAGGGGTGCAGAGGCTGCTCTGGGTCTTAGTTGAGGCATGTGAGATACATAGATGCTCTAATTGCCTGACTAGGCATGGAACCTGGCCCCCTGCGTTGGGAGCCTGAAGTCAGCCTCTGGACCACCAAGGAGGTCCCTCCCCAGGTGAGTCTAATGTCTACAAAGTTAGGGAACCACAGGCCCAACTTCATTCTTCAGATTTCAGCTCAGTATTTCTTCCTCCAGGGAGCCTTCACTGATTCCCCCTTTCTGTCACCTCCGCACACATCCATGAGCCTGACCCAGTTGTATGTCCCTCCCATGGGCTCCTGCAGCACCTGGTACTTAACTCTTTCATAATTCTGGCCCCATCATTCAATGCTCTTCCTCAGGAATACTGGGAGATTCTGAAGCGCAAGACATATTCTGAAGGGCAAGGGTGTCCCACACACTCTTGAATCGCCAGAGCCTGGGGCGTTGTGGGTTCTCTACTAGTTGAAGGAGTGAACCAATTTTCTATTTGGACATTTCCTTTTACTCATTCTGTACATGCCAGTTTACTTTCTCTAGTGATAATAAATGTCACTTTGTATTGCCCACCTAATCACACTTTCTCTAGTTTTCATGGTTGTTGGATAGGTGATAAAAATGAAGCATTCACGTTATTTTATGTTTTATATATTCTATAAAATATTTTAGGAAATATACCCAGCTGATGGTATCAAAAACACAGTTATTACAAAAAGAATAATTATTAGATTTGGTGGAGCACGATATATGATCATAATATATTATTTTCATTTAGGTCTCTCTAGACTTAAAAACCGGTTCTATTTTTTTTTTAAGTTTATATTTTATGAGATGTGCTCTATAAAGTTAGACAAGGGCAAATCGAGAAAAATCTCTTTTGTTTGGTTCATAGGGACTTAATGAAAGGGCACACACACACACATTTCTCAAATTGTAACACACTTTCTTTCCAAAATTCAGACAAAGGAACAGATCTGCAAACACAGGACCTCCTTTCACATCACGGAAGGGTTTAGATTACTAGGCTGGTCGACGACGGGGGCCTTCAGAACCCCGGCAATTGTCTCCACGTCTCTAGCCCAGCATTTCTAGATTCTGCGACGACATCCTCAGACTTCTTAATGTCCCTCTTTGTAACCCCCGTCGGGCCGCGTGAATGGTGGTGAAGATAACGTGACTGCGGAGCGCAGGGTCGCCCCGGGAAGGGCTGGGGCCCTGGCCAGTGGGAAGGTTGTATGCGGAGCGGCGACATCACCCCACCGGAATCAGACCGTCGCCTCCATTCAGTGGCGGAATGTGGGCGGGCATAGGATGCTCGGGGCCCCTCGGCCTGCAGTTAACCCTGTGCGCGCCCGCGGTGGAGCATTCCCAGGCGCACGGAGCATCGCCGGACACGCACAATATGTCATCCGGGGTGCGGAGCATCCCTCGCTCCCAAGGACCATGCGCGGTGCTTTAGTTTGCCAAATTTATTTTATTCTAGATATACTCGTGGCTCTTTTAGTGTTGCCTTCTTTTTTTCCCCACTCTCATCATTTAATCACCATAGATGGTTATATTTCTCAGGACCACATTTTCTCAGTGCAGTTCAAATAATTTAGAAAACATTTTAAGATAATCATGGGGCTAGCTTAGGGTTAGGGTTAGAAAAGTTGAAAATGTAATACAAGAGAAATGAACGTTTCTCTACCCTTCATCTGCATTCACCATTTGTTAGCATTTTTGCCATTAGCTTTATCATATATCTGCATAGAGGTTTCTCTCTCCTGAATTACTTACAATTTCAGATCTAACATTTTGCCCTGAAATAATTCACATGAAGGAATTGGCATAAGGACGTTTTTCTTCATAACCACAATACTGTTATCACACCTAAGATAATTAACTCTGCTTCAATAATGTCACTTAAAATAGAGGCCATATTTAAAATTTATCAATTGTTCACAAAATACCTTTAAGCTAAATTTTTTAAAAATCCAAAATCCAGTAAAGTTTCATGTTTTGCGTTTGCCTTTTCTTTTTACAGTAATTATGTTATACAGTTGTTATTATTTTCAACCTCCCTGGCGTACTTCTGCAGTTTAAATTTGTGCACTGTGCCCACCAGTGCACTGCGGATCTTGACCATACTTCCGCATGCTCTGCGGTAGGACCTTCTGGTTTATCCATATTACACTTTATTTTTTAATCCCTTAGATCACTGAGAATGAATTACTAGTCAAGACTGTGAGAGACAATATCAAATGGAACTCATAGCAGGAAAAAAACTGAAGGAAAAAAGGAAATAGAACATTTTCAGAGCGATCTTTTTATTTTTTTAAACCCTAAACTGTAGGTTAAGACCATACAGAATGTGAAAATATATATATTTAAATTCTTTAATGAATATTTAATTACTAAGTGCAGAAGTAATGACTAATCAAACCAATCAAAAATTTTAAAGAATTATCCATTTTAAATCACAAATCAAAACCTCAAATGCTATTTTGGACTATTACCTGATAAAGAAAATTGCATCCATGAAGTCAGGAAGCTAGATGAAAAAAAAGGAGACCCCTGGAACTTTTGGGGTTGGGGGGGAGTAAGGATCCTTGAAAATGACAATTACATCTTTCCAGCATGAAGATGTTCTTTGCATTACATTTTTTAAACTTAATTTTTTTAAAATTATTTTCTTGGCATGGCATGTAGGGTCTTAGTTCCCCAACCAGGAATTGAACCTGTACCCCTTGCATTGGAAGCACAGAGTCTTAACTACTGGACCACCAAGGAAGTTCCTTTTTGTTTTGTTTTAGCCCTGCTATTCGGCATGTGGAAATCTTAGTTCCCCAATCAGGAATCGAACCTGTGTCCCTGCAGTGGAAGCACAGTCTTAACCACTAGACCACCAGGAAAGTCCTGCATATATGTGAATTCATTTTCTTTGATATTTACCAACTTTCAAACATATAAAAATTATAGTTTTCATATGTATCTATTAAAAATTTTTGTTGTTCAAAGGTATAGTTGAGACAGGAGGATAGACTATTTACTAGCTTGTGTCATGATTATTTACTAACAGGCATTACAGTAAGTGGACTTCCCTCCACTGGAACTCCTGCTCCAGACTCTGCAACTGTTGGAGGAGGACCTAAAGAGGGAAATGCTACTTGGTGTGATGTCTCTGCCTAAATAATCCTCGTATTCCCATCCCTGTTTTCACAGCTCTGAGAACCAATTCTTTACCCCCGTAGCCTCCCCTGGCACATTTCCAAAGAAACTCTAGTGGGACAGACCTTCCTTCAGATGTGCTGGGTTTAGCACAGCCTACCACTCCCTGGGGACCTAGCAGGGCCCTTTTCCTGGGAGTTAAGTGGGAAGTCAGTTTGAGCAAAACCACACCGTGCAGGGTGCCTTTGATCCCCACCAGCTGTTCACCTGGGAGGTTAATAGGCAGCCATTGTTCCCCAACACATGCAGGGTTCAGACTTGGGAACAGGCCACCAACGCAAGTTCACAAACTCATTAACCCTTCTCACTCTTAGAACTGAGCTCTCACTTTCAGTATTTAACGAGGACCAGGAAAGGCTATGAATTTCAATTAGGATCTAATGGCAAACTTTGAGATTAAACAATGGAATGATAAAGAAACTTTTATGCTATTGATACAGAATTTTGTGAACTGGCATTCATTACCAAAATAACACACCAGCCCTGGAAACGGCAACCCACTCCAGTGGCCTTGCCTGGAGAGTCCCAGGGACGGAGGAGCCTGGTGGGCTGCCGTCTATGGGGCTGCACAGAGTTGGACACGACTGAAGCGACTTAGCAGCAGCAGCAGCAGCCTGTCCAAATGGTTATGTCTAAGTTATTTTCAAAATTCAAGAAGATCATTGACATTAAACTATAGTTATTATTTAAATGGCAAATGAAACTTCATGGCTAGTGAAAGAGAAGGCCTCCTCTACTATTTGGAACAAACTTACCATTAAACAGTAGCCAGATTTTGAGGCTGCAGTCCAATGCCCCTGCTGGCCACTTCCAGCCCCTGCCCTCTTACATGCTACCAGCTGGTCCCATGAGGCTAATTATCCCTCCTGCAAATAACTTCAGCTCTCCCAACTTCGGTCCGCCCCCACCCTTCCTAAGCCAGCCAACTTGCTTTCAGGCAAGCATGCTGTCATCTTGCACTGAGGTCCTCCTTCATTCTCAGCGACTCACTCAGTTTTTTTAACGGTGTAGGTGCCAGCCATTCACAGTTACTCAAAATGATTTCACCCTCCAGATTTTACTGAGGGTTTATGTTGTGGATTTTAACAGGGCTTTGCAGGAATATCCAAAGCCATCTAAGAAGCGGGTTGCCTACCCACAT
Organism: Oryx dammah; assembly: GCF_014754425.2. NCBI lineage: Eukaryota > Metazoa > Chordata > Mammalia > Artiodactyla > Bovidae > Oryx > Oryx dammah. Next base: position 12,920,638 of record NW_024070198.1, read on the forward strand.
GGTAGAAACTGTTGGTGTGAGCTCAGGAATAAAAGATGTGACTGTCCTAACCAGCTTCCTCCTCTGAGGCACACTGCCAGCAATAAGCTTTGAAAGTACTCCAATCCTGTGTGTGTGTGTGTGTGTATTCTGTTGTGTTGCGTGTTCTTTTGCTTTGTGTTTTTAAATATAATTGAGAGCCCTCCCAAGCCTTGAGCAATAATCAGAAGGGAGAAAAGAGAGAAGGTAAAGAGCTGCCTCTAAATGCTGGAAAATATTTCATCCTGTGACACTCCCAAGGAGTACTGACACTTGATGAAATGTAAACTGTGACCTCTCACCCTTCTGGGGATCCCACACTAGTCTTCCCTTCAACCTCTCTACCTACATCTTAAAATCAATGCATAAGGGCCCTCTCCCTGTCTCCAAGTGGAGAAGAATCGTCCTTATTGTGATCATGATGCGTAGGAACAAGAGAACATATGGATCAAGCCAGGATCACATGACCGCCCAGCTCAAAGGCGGCAACTGGCAACTGAAGTGCTGGTTGGTAGTTTCTGGCCTTTTATGGAGAGTCCCCGTGGTTACCTAGAAACCGTGCCCTGACGTCATTTACACTGTTTTGCACTGTGCTGCTGACAGTCCTTTGGGAGATTCTGTATTTAGCCATTTCAAGCTGTGCCCTTAATGAAAGCATTCTTTTTCTCTTCCTCTCTGAAACATATAACCCTGCACCCGTCCAGTCCCCAAATTCATTTTGGTTTTCCTTTGGAACTTTAGAATCAGTCTACCTAGTTCTCACACCACAAAATCCTTTTGGCATTTTGTTGTTACCATGTTTAAATGTGTAGATTAGTTGACATTTTTTTAATATTAAGCCTTCTTTAATAATAGTCATAATCACAATCCATATATGTTTTAATTTGCTCAGGTCTTTCTGTTCTGCCCTCAAGTGTATTTCTGTGTTCTACATGTAGCTCTTGCATATTTTTTCACTGAGTTTATTCTTAGGTATTTTACCTTATGTGTGTGTGTTAGTCACTTAATCATGTCCAACTCTTTGCAGCCCCCCAGGCTACTCTGTCCATGGGATTCTCCAGGCAAGAATACTGGAGTGGGTTGCCATTTCCTTCTCCAGGGGATCTTCCCCACCCAGGGATCGAACCCAAGTCTCCTGCACTGCAGGCAGATTCTTCACCGTCTGAGCCACCAGGGAAGCCCAAGGTATTTTGCCTTGACTAGTCGGAGAAGGCAATGGCAACCCACCCCAGTACTCTTGCATGGAAAATCCCATGGACGGAGGAGGCTGGTAGGCTGCAGTCCATGGGGTCTTGAAGAGTCGGACATGACTGAGCGACTTCACTTTCAATTTTCACTTTCATGCATTGGAGAAGGAAATGGCAACCCACTCCAGTGTTCTTGCCTGGAGAATCCCAGGGACGGGGGAGCCTGGTGGGCTGCTGTCTGTGGGGTCGCACAGAGTCGGACACGACTGAAGCGACTTAGCAGCAGCAGTCATTATTAGTGGCACTTTACATTATCTTAGTTCTGCTGTTGTCTGTATATAATTACTGCTGAATAATTTTAATATGGCTGAAACTTTACAACGGGGAAAGGAGAGCTCTGGAGCCTGTTTTTAACAATTGAAATGGAGAAGAGTTTGAATGTGGTGAGTCACAGGTCACAGGAGGGACGAACTTGGGGTCAGTTCATCAAAGCTCTGAAGTCCATAAGCATCCGGTGGCAAGTAAGGAGAACTGCTCTTTGAAGTTGTAAGAGAGCCATGGAGCTGGGAGGGCAGCTGTGGTCCCCAAGCCTCCCAAAGCAGAAACATTCTCATCTCCTTTCAAGTCGTTGTCATTGAAAGACATCTTGTCAGTCTCTATGTTTTGCCAACTATGTGAAGGATGTACAGAACAGGTAAAAGTTTACATTTTCTAGGGGCTGTTCAAGGAGGGAGAAGTTCAGGAGATATTCAGTATCTGTCAGATTGTTGCATTTACAATTGTTCTCACAATCAGCTCAGCCAAAAACCCTTCTATCTGGTGGTGGCTCAAACGTCTCAGAGGTTGAGCCCTATAATATAAATGAATAAAGTCAACTGAGAAGATGTACAGGAGCAGTGGAAAAACTCAGGAAAATATATCTAAGGGCTTCCCTGGTCGTCCAGTGGTTAAGAATCCGCCTTGCAATGCAAGGGACACCGGGTTTGATCACTGGTCTGGAAAGATCCCACATGCTGCAGAGCAGCTAAGCCCAGGCGCCACAACTACTGAGCCCTTGTTCTAGAGCCTGGGAGCCAAAACTATTGAGCCCCCTTGCAGCAACTACTGAAGCCCACACTCCTGCACCCTGGAGCCCCTGCTCTGCAACAAGAGAAGCTGCTACAGTAAGAAGCCCTTGAACCACAATGAAAAGTAGCCCCTGCTAGACACAACTAGAGAAGGCTTGTGGGCAGCAACGAAGATCCTCCACAGCCAAAAGTAATGAAATAAATAAATCTTAAGGAAAATATATCTAATCTAAAGAGGGCAGCCAACTTCAGCATCATGTTGCCATGTAGAAAGGTGTGTCGAATGTTGTCAGATCTAATTTTACACAAGAATTCAAACATCTGGCTTTTTATATGAAATTATTTAATTTTCAATGCTGGCAACAAATCCCAATTGGGAGGAAGGGAGGAAGAGCAAAAAAATGCTATAACTACATGTAGGGCAAAAAGAGAAATGATAGGGCCCAGGTTTGCCAGTTTGTGATTTTTCCCTTATGCAGACTTGTTACTTCTTGTGTTCCCCCAGCAATTCAAGATATTTTTAGGAACTTAACTTCAACATTTAGTCAGAACTAGATCAAATGCAATCAAAATTTCCATTGTCCTGCCAGTTCTTTAAATCTAGCTATACAATTTCTATTGAGCACCTAATGTGTGCAAAGTCTATTATTACATCTTATTTAAAATGGAATATGTTAACAATTACATGAAACAGATATGACTTCCATTCTGAGATGTGTGCTTACATTTTAGCTGTTTTTAAAAACACGATCAAACAAAGAGAATTGTTTTTTAAAACCAACTTGTATAATTCACTTCTGAATTTGGAAGGTTAATGGGGAAGTTTCAGAATACCAGGCATCACTCTGTTTAAAAGCAATACTTCTAAAAGAATTCAGAGGCAAATCATCTGGAAAATCTTTTCACTGGAGTCAAGTTTGAGCTCCCATTGGCTTTGATCCCTATAGGGATCATCTATGACTAAAGACAGCACCCAAGTTCATTCTAATTCCTAAAGAGAGAAAAAGTTGGTAACCTTGTCAGTCGAGTAGATGAGTAGATGAGAAGACACTGAAAATCAGTCTGGCTCAGGTTATCAATTGTAATATAAATGTGTTAAATAGTGTACGTTGTATCCTGCTTCCCACAGGAGTCACAGCATTTTAGTCACTTTTTCCCACTTCCTTTTTTCAGCCTCTCTCTGTACCCATCTTTCTCCCCAGGCTACAGTTTTTGCACATTTAACGTATGCCTACTTACGTCTGTTTCCACTGTTTCTTCTGCTCTTAATCAGGCTCGACTCAATAATTTTCAACTTCTCTGCTGTCTCAGGGACTGTCCATACTTACCCTTTACGTTCCCATCCCAAGCCCCCCACCCCCACCCCCACCCCCACCCCCACTCTACCCCCGGTCCCCTTCTAGAACCGGGACTCTTCCCCCACTCTCCTGCATCTCCTGGCCTAGGATGCCCTTAGTTTTCCCTCCCTGGCTGGGCATAGACCCTCCCTCCCTCGCCCCCCACCCCTCTTCCCCAGGGTTCCCCAGGCCCGCATCCTCAGCCATTCCAGAAATTGACAAAGAAGTTGCAGAGAGAGTGCCACTTCTCAGCACAGTAGGTGTCCGTGAGCTTCGCGTTCTCGTCCAGCCCATCGGGATCAGGCCCGGTCCCCAGTGGTCGCTCCTCGTCTGGGTCCCAGGCCGCCTTCCTCTTGCCCCCGTTGGGCTTCTGCTCAGAGGGCTTCCTTTTGGGCGGCGCGCTCGGGAGAGGCGGGGCCCCTGCCACGGGGCCGAGCGCGGGCTCTCGGGGCTGCCCCCGGCTCCTGGCCCGGGGCTTGGGATCCCGGGTTAAGCCGGCCGCCGCTTTGGGGCTGACGACCGGGAACGCCTGGGGCACCAGGCGCAGCTCCGCGCCACGGCCCTTCTTGCCGGCGCACAGGCGGGCCTTGAGCGGCGCGGGGTCGTGGCAGGGCCGCCGCTTCCTGCGCAGCCCGCTCAGCACCTGCTTCCAGTAGTGCGAGCGGCGGGCGGCGTAGACAGCGCAGCGCCCGGGCTCTCCGCGGTAGGCGCATTGGTGGCGCGCCCCGTCCGGGCCTTGGCAGCGCAGCGCCAGCTCGCTGCCGGCTTCGGGCCCTGGGGCGGGCGGCAGGAGCTGCCAGCTGCACGAGTGCCGCTCGGGGCTGACAAAGCGGCCGGAGGAGCCGCCTGCGGAGCCCGAGGCCGATTCGGCCGCGACGGCGGCCGCCCCCTGCTTTCTCCCGGCGGCCGCGAGGAGGCAGCCGCCCAGCAGCAGCAGAAGCGAGAGCGACGCTCGCCACCTCAGAGGACTCATGGCTTGTGGTGTCTGCGCTCAGGTCGGCTCTCCAGGGACCCCCCGGGCGCTTCAGCGGTGGCGGGTCCAGGAGAGCAGCATCCTTTGGTCCTGGGGACAGAGGCAGAGACGGCTACTGACAGAGCACAGGCATCTGCCACCCGCCTCCCCAGACTCCCCGGGCGCTGGTTTCCAGGGGGCAGTAGCAGCTTGCGAAAGTCCCTTCTGAAAAGTTTTCCTGAGAAAAAGCCAATTACTATCTAAACAATCTTTTTGAAACTATTTGCGCATTGAGGTTATCTCCCCAGTGCAAATACTGTAGCAAAGCGACGCCTGGTAATTACCACCTTCATCCATTCCCACCCTCCAGTAATTATATACAAAATCGTTTCAAATTATTCTTTGGAAAAATGCACTTTGACTGCACTTTGAACTTACCGAATTCTGGGAGAGGTGGCAGGGCCTTATTAAGGTAGAACGAATTACTGCGTGAAGGATTAGTCTGTTTTAGCCGACTCCCAGTGAATGAACGGAGTTATCAATGGAACAGAAGGGGCCTCCCCCACTACGCCCCTCCCAAACTTCTCTTTCACTGGGAGATTTCCCATCACCGCGCCACACACACACACACACACACACACACACACACACACACACACACGATGGAAGTGTGATATAACATGAAATAGAAATCTTTTTTGATTCCAGGGTTTAATCACGCGAATTTTAACGTCATTCTTTTCTTTCCTCTTACATATTTTTTCTTACTTGAACTGTATTTATTTTAATTGAATTATCGTTGATTTACAATGCTGTATTAGTTTCAGGTGTACAGCAAAGTAACTCAGTTATACATATATAGCGATATTCCTTGTAAAAACTCTTTTCTATTATAGTTTATTACAAGAGATTGAATATAGTTCCCTGTGATCTACAGTAAACCCTTGTTGTATATCTATTTCATATACAGTAGTGTGCATCTGTTAATCCCATACTTCCAATTTATCCCTCCCTCCAAATCAGTTGTTTCAGTACTCTTTTAAAAATAGGCATTCATAAGTATATTTGCAGTAATAGAAAAAAATGTTTGAATAGCGCTTCCTTCATCTTTTAATAACAGCTTTATTTACCACTTTGCTGTGCTTAGTTGCTCAGTCGTGTCCGACTTTTTGCCACCCTACTGACTGCCAGGCTTCTCTGTCCATGGGGATTCTCCAGGCAAGAATACTAGAGAGGGTTGCCATGCCCTCCTCCAAGAGATCTTCCCAACCCAGAGATCAAACCCAGGTCTCCCAAACTGCAGGCAGATTCTTTACTGTCTGAGCTACCAGGGAAGTCCTTTTATACAGTTCACCCATTTAAAGTGTAAAATTCAGTGGTTTTTAATATAGTCACAGGTGCAACTATCACTACAGTTAATTTTGGAACATTTTTATGACCACAAAAAGCAACCTGTACCCTTTAGCTACTATACCCCTTCTCCTTTTACATATTTAATCATTTGGAAACGAAAGTTAAAACAGAAAGATCTGAGTTTTAAGAGTTAAATAAAATGAAATGAAGCAAAAGCTACTGTAAATAGCCTAAACTGGGCACTATTTACACTCTGATTTTTGTATCATCCTGAATTCTTTATTTTCACCCACCATTTCGAATCATTTTTCTCATCCTAATAATATTAATCCTAATAACTGTTACTACTGATAAAAATGTAATATCCTAGTTTATTGACTTATTATATTGTCCAGCATTTCACCCAGGGGTGAGCATTGATCTTTTGATTATTTTTAGGTCTTATAAATCAAACTTAACTTCTTACAGAAATTAGAAGTTTCAGTTCAGTTCAGTTCAATAGCTCAGTCGTGGCCAACTCTTGGCGACCCCATGAATCGCAGCACGCCAGGCCTCCCTGTCCATCACCAACTCCCGGAGTTCACTCAAACTCATGTCCATTGAGTCAGTGATGCCATCCAGCCATCTCATCCTCTGTCCCCTTTTCCTCCTGCCCCCAATCCCTCCCAGCATCACAGTCTTTTCCAATGAGTCAACTCTTCGCATGAGGTGGCCAAAGTACTGGAGTTTCAGCTTTAGCATCATTCCTTCCAAAGAACACCCAGGACTGATCTCCTTTAGGATGGACTGGTTGGATCTCCTTGCAGTCCAAGGGACTCTCAAGAGTCTTCTCCAACACCACACTTCAAAAGCATCAATTATTTGGCGCTCAGCCTTCTTCACAGTCCAACTCTCACATCCATATATGACCACTGGAAAAACCATAGCCTTGACTAGATGAACCTTTGTTGACAAAGTAATATCTCTGCTTTTGAATATGCTATCTAGGTTGGTCATAACTTTCCTTCCAAGGAGTAAGCCTCTTTTAATTTCATGCCTGAAATCACCATCTGCAGTGATTTTGGAGCCCAAAAAAATAAAATCTGACACTGTTTCCACTATTTTCCTATTTATTTCCCATGAAGTGATGGGACCAGATGCCATGATCTTCGTTTTCTGAATGTTGAGCTTTAAGCCAACTTTTTCACTCTCCTCTTTCACTTTCATCAAGAGGCTTTTTAGTTCCTCTTCACTTTCTGCCATAAGGGTGGCGTCATCTGCATATCTGAGGTTATTGATATTTCTCCCGGCAATCTTGATTCCAGCTTGTGCTTCTTCCAGCCCAGCGTTTCTCATGATGTACTCTGCATAGAAGTTAAATAAGCAGGGTGACAATATACAGCCTTGACGTACTCCTTTTCCTATTTGGAACCACTCTGTTGTTCCATGTCCAGTTCTAACCGTTGCTTCCTGATCTGCATACAGATTTCTCAAGAGGCAGGTCAGGTGGTCTGGTAGTCCCATCTCTTTCAGAATTTTCCCATGAAGTGATGGGACCGAATGCCATGATCTCCGTTTTCTGAATGTTGAGCTTTAAGCCAACTTTTTCGCTCTCCTCTTTCCCTTTCATCAATAGGCTTTTTAGCTCCTCCTCACTTTCTGCCATAAGGGTGGTGTCATCTGCATATCTGAGGTTATTGATATTTCTCCCAGCAATCTTGATTCCAGCTTGTGTTTCTTCCAGTCCAGTGTTTCTCATGATGTACTCTGCATATAAGTTAAATAAGCAGGGTGACAATATACAGCCTTGACGTACTCCTTTTCCTATTTGGAACCAGTCTGTTGTTCCATGTCCAGTTCTAACTGTTGCTTCCTGGCCTGCATACAGGTTTCTCAAAAGGCAGGTCAGGTGGTCTGGTATTCCCATCTCTTTCAGAATTTTCCACAGTTGATTGTGATCCACACAGTCAAAGGCTTTGGCATAGTCAATAAAGCAGAAATAGATGTTTTTCTGGAACTCTCTTGCTTTTTCCATGATCCAGCGGATGTGGGCAATTTGATCTCTGGTTCCTCTGCCTTTTCTAAAACCAGCTTGAACATCTGGAAGCTCACGGTTCACGTATTGCTGAAGCCTGGCTTGGAGAATTTTGAGCATTACTTTACTAGTGTGTGAGATGAGTTCAGTTGTGCAGTAGTTTGAGCATTCTTTGGCATTGCCTTTCTTTGGGATTGGAATGAAAACTGACCTCTTTATTGCTGTGGCCACTGCTGAGTTTTCCAAATTTGCTGGCATATTGACCACTTTCACAGCATCATCTTTCAGGATTTGAAACAGCTCAATTGGAATTCCATCACCTCCACTAGCTTTGTTTGCAGTGATGCTTTCTAAGGCCCACTTGACTTCACATTCCAGGATGTCTGGCTCTAGGTGAGTGATTACACTGTTGTGATTATCTTGGTCTTGAAGATCTTTTTTGTACGGTTCTTCTGTGTATTCTTGCCACCTCTTCTTAATATCTTCTGCTTCTGTTAGGTCCATACCATTTCTGTCCTTTATCGAGCCCATCTTTGCATGAAATGTTCCCTGGTATCTCTAATTTTCTTGAAGAGATCCCTAGTCTTTCCCATTCTGTTGTTTTCCTCTATTTCTTTGCATTGATCACTGAGGAAGGCTTTCTTATCTCTCCTTGCTATTCTTTGGAACTCTGCATTCAGATGCCTATATCTTTCCATTTCTCCTTTGCATTTGGCTTCTCTTCTTTTCATAGCTATTTGTAAGGCCTCCTCAGACAGCCATTTTGCTTTTTTGCATTTAAGTTTAAAAAATTGTTATTATAGTATAATATTACCAATTCAAATGATTAATTTTTAAGAATTAACATGTTCTTTTTTTTTCTTTCTCCAATCTTAATTTTTTTAATTTATTGATTTTTTAATTGAAGGACAATTGCTTTATAGAATTTTGTTGTTTTCCACCAAACCTCTACATGAATCAGCTGTAGGTATACATATTAAGAATTAACATGTTATTGAATCTTAAAAATATTTACATTTAAACAAAGCACTTTTTTCTACATTTCAGGATACTTCATTATCTTTTTAAAACTGTTCTCAGTAATACATGTGATATTTTTTAATTCAAGAGTTTATACCTCTGACTAATTGTTTGATACAAGTAAGTATTTTCCTGAAATACTCCTTCAGGAGGTCAAGAAGTCTCAATATACTTCTTAATGTCTTCTTGTGGACAGTATTTTCTGTTGCTGAACTCCCACTGGTATATCTCAACAGTTGCAATTTGATTACTACTATAAAAATCAGAATATTTTAGTATTAGAATGTATTTAAATATGTTTTTGCACAAAGTAAACATCCAATAGTGTATGTTGACCTAAGGAAGGGCATTTCTACCACTCTGGTGAAATGAGAGAGATTAAAGGACTTACCCAATGTCAGACATCATTTAGTGTTAAAGCCAGAAGCCACCTGACTTTATAAATGGTCAAAGATCTTCACATTTCACCTTTAGATTTCACTACTATCACTTGCAAAGTTAGTTAGGTCTTGATTACACCAATTCAATTTAAACTGAAAAACAATTAGTACCAATGAAGTTAAGAAATATTAATGTAGGTTTTATAAACAGCAGCTTATTAATCCATTTCACAGATGTAAAATGGATTCTCTTTCCCAGAAAACCTTATTTGTACAAGCAAAGTACTATATACAGGTTTTTATCTGATGCTCTGGTATTACTTATAGTTACTGGCTACTGAACCAAATAGGAATAATTTTTCAGCTAAAGAGTGACATCTTGTGACATTATTCACTAATTACAATGAAAAGTTTGTTACTGAAAAGTCCTAATTATTAAGGGAGATAGATATCTGAGACCACTCTTCCTGTCAGAAACATTGCCTGCAGAACAGAGGAGGCACATAGATGTGCTCTGCCATGTCAGAAAGGGGTAATTTCTTGTAAATTGTCATTAAATACACAAAACAAAAAATTTAACGATTTAAACCATTTTAAGTGTACAATTCAGTGACATTAGGTACATTCACACTGTTGTGCAACCATCACCACCATCCAGCCCCAGGACTTGCTTCTTCCAAAACTGAAATTCTGTACCCATTAAATGCTAACTCTTCATTCCTCCCTTCCTCTTCCCCCTGCAACCTTCATTCTACTTTCTGTCTCCATGAACTGACTACTCTAGGTATTTCATGCAAGTGGAATCGTACAGCATTTGTCCTTTAGTTTGTTGGGTTTTCTTCTTGTTTTGGCTCCGCTGGGTCTTCGTTGTGGTATGTGAACTTCTCTAGTTGTGGCTCAGAGGCATTTGTCCTTTTGTGACTAGCATATTTCACTTAGTCTAACTTCTTCAGGTTTCATCGATGTAGTAGCATGTGTCAAGATTTCCTTCCTTTTTAAGGCTGAATAATATTCCATTCAGAAGCAGAAGATATTGAGAAGAGGTGGCAAGAATACACAGAAGAACTATACAAAAAAGATCTTCATGACCCAGATAATCATGATGATGTGATCACTAATCTAGAGCCAGACATCTTGGAATGTGAAGTCAAGTGGGCCTTAGAAAGCATCACTACTAACAAAGCTAGTGGAAGTGATGGAATTCCAATTGAGCTGTTTCAAATCCTGAAAGATGATGCTGTGAAAGTGCTGCACTCAATATGCCAGCAAATTTGGACAACTCAGCAGTGGCCACAGGACTGGAAAAGGTCAGTTTTCATTCCAATCCCAAAGAAAGGCAATGCCAAAGAATGCTCAAACTACCACACAATTGCACTCATCTCACATGCTAGTAAAGTAATGCTCAAAATTCTCCAAGCCAGGCTTCAGCAATACGTGAACCATGAACTCCCTGATGTTCAAGCTGGTTTTAGAAAAGGCAGAGGAACCAGAGATCAAATTGCCCACATCCGCTGGATCATGGAAAAAGCAAGAGAGTTCCAGAAAAACATCTATTTCTGCTTTATTGACTATGCCAAAGCCTTTGACTGTGTGGATCACAATCAACTGTGGAAAATTCTGAAAGAGATGGGAATACCAGACCACCTGACCTGCCTTTTGAGAAACCTGTATGCAGGCCAGGAAGCAACAGTTAGAACTGGACATGGAACAACAGACTGGTTCCAAATAGGAAAAGGAGTACGTCAAGGCTGTATATTGTCACCCTGCTTATTTAACTTATATGCAGAGTACATCATGAGAAACACTGGACTGGAAGAAACACAAGCTGGAATCAAGATTGCTGGGAGAAATATCAATAACCTCAGATATGCAGATGACACCACCCTTATGGCAGAAAGTGAGGAGGAGCTAAAAAGCCTATTGATGAAAGGGAAAGAGGAGAGCGAAAAAGTTGGCTTAAAGCTCAACATTCAGAAAACGGAGATCATGGCATTCGGTCCCATCGCTTCATGGGAAATAGACGGGGAACAGTGGAAACAGTGTCAGACTTTATTTTTTTGGGCTCCAAAATCACTGCAAATGGTGACTGCAGCCATGAAATTAAAAGACGCTTACTCCTTGGAAGAAAAGTTATGACCAACCTAGATAGCATATTCAAAAGCAGAGACATTACTTTGCCGACTCAGGTCCATCTAGTCAAGGCCATGGTTTTTCCAGTGGTCATGTACAGATGTGAGAGTTGGACTGTGAAGAAAGCTGAGCACCGAAAAATTGATGCTTTTGAAGTGTGGTGTTGGAGAAGACTCTTGAGAGTCCCTTGGACTGCAAGGAGATCCAACCAGTCCATTCTGAAGGAGATCAACCCTGGGATTTCTTTGGAAGGAATGATGCTGAAGCTGAAGCTCCAGTACTTTGGCCACCTCATGCGAAGAGTTGACTCATTGGAAAAGACTCTGATGCTGGGAGGGATTTGGAGCAGGAGGAGAAGGGGACGACCAAGGATGAGATGGCTGGATGGCATCACGGACTCGATGGGTGTGAGTCTGAGTGAACTCCGGGAGATGGTGATGGACAGGGAGGCCTGGCGTGGTGTGATTCATGGGGTCGCAAAGAGTCGGACACGACTGAGCGACTGAACTGAACTGATACTTATATTTGCAACTTATTTTCAAACATATAAAAAATTAATATGGATGATATGAATAGACAGAAATGAGTATTAGAGTTATATAATAAAGCAAATATAGTAAAATATTAATTGTAGAATCTAGGTGGTAGTTATATGAGTGTTGACTGCATAAGTTTCTTCAACTTTTCTGTATTTTTAAAAAAATTCCATGATAAATGTTGGAAAAAATAGAAATAGAAAATAAAACTATTTTGAAATTACCATTAAAATTAACTATCATTCCTATAGTTAAAATTAATGTATATTAGTATCTTTTCAGATTTTCGTTACATAATTTTTTAAAGGAAACAAAGGTCATGTAATTCTTACATTTCCATTACCCTTCACAAATTTCATTTTGCTCCCCACCCTACTTCCACCCAGGGGTAATCAGCATTTTATCATAAGTTTGGAGTGTATTCTTACAATCCACTTGTAAAAATTTTATACTTGTCTGTGCATATATGTAAAGCTAATGTCAAGTACAGTCATTGTGTCTTCATTTGTAATAATGAAAAATTGGAAAAACCTAAATGTCAATCAGTGGAGAAATGAATAAGCTATGGGTTTTCATATGATGCAGTCGATCTTGGAAACAATGTTAATTAATGAAAGCAAGCTTATAAATTATACTTTTATTGTTAATGGATACACATAAAAACATGGGCAGGAAGTACACACACAAACTTTGCAGTAACAGTCATTTCTGGGAAGGTAGGGAGGGGAATTGGAGAAGGAAATGGCAACCCACTCCAGGGTTCTTGCCTGGAGAATCCCAGGGACGGGGGAGCCTGGTGGGCTGCCGTCTATGGGGTCGCACAGAGTCAGACACAACTGAAGCGACTTAGCAGCAGCAGCAGGGAGGGGAATGTGATTAGAAAGGAGTAAAAGACCTCAGTCACACCTTTAGTTTTTGAAAATTTATTTGATGCAAATATGGTAAAACATTAACATTTGTTCAACTTGAGCAGTGAGTACATATGAGGATTTATTTGTTGTATTTTTCTGTATGTTAGAAATAATTCATAATTTGAAAATACAACAGTGTAGCTTTGTAAATATAGTTTTTAGAATTTATAGAAATCATATGATAGTGTAAATGTTCTGCAGCATGCTTTTTAAAATTCAGCTTCTGGTTTTGAGCTTTGTCCACATTGGTATATGCAGATCTGGTTATCTAATTGCTGTTCTTAGTATCCAGTCATACAACTATATCACATGCAATTTAGCCATCACTCTGCTGATGGACATTTAGGTCATTTCCATGAATATTATTATCAATACAGTTTTATGCAACAGACTCTGCTTACTATAAATCTTTCTTGACAAGATACACAGACTGTATTAGGAGGATGAAGAAAGAAAAGAAGCAGAGGAGACTCTTGGAAGCAGCATATGTGTTCCTCAAAAGTCAAAACAATTGCCTGGTGATAATTAATGAGACATTCAAAGCAGATTAGCTTTCCAAATGATTTGGGTACCACTCTACAAAGAATGGGCTTCCCAGATGGTGCGCGTGCCAATGCAGGAGACATAAGAGATGAGGGTTCGATCCCTAAGTTGGGAAGATCCCCTGGAGGAGGGGATGGCAACCAGTATTCTTGCCTGGAGAATCCCATGGACAGAGGAGCCTGGCGGGCTATAGTCCATAGGATCGCAGAGAGTCGGACATGGCTGAAGCGACTTAGAACACAGGTTTTCTGAATAAATAACGCTGCAGTGAACAAGATCTTGTGTATAGGAGTGTTCCCAATACCAAAAGCTTTTCAAGAAGTTTTTAGGCCTAAGTTGATATTTTTAAAACTCAATTTCAAGATCTTCAACCTCCATATGTGTGCTTTCCTCCGTATGTTTGTTTCAAGCAGTCCTGGGTCTAGGCCTGTGGTTGGGTGCTGTGCAGGTTGTCATTTTCCACCTCTATTCACAATTGCTCTTCTCTCACATGACTACAGAAAGGCGTAGTTCTCATCCATCTCACCTTTCATTTGCTATTTTATGCATACTATTAAATATTTATGCGTTTTATATTAAATTTTTATTTTGAAAATTTAACCTATGTATCTAAAATATATTTTTGTTTTTAGCATGAGACAACAATGTAATTGTAAATCTAATGACTTTGACATAATAGTCTAAATAATACAACTGGACACTTTATACTCTAATATTCATATCAAAGTCTCTTTGATCATATGAGAAGTATAAAGTTTACGGAAGTATCATTCCACTATCTTCCTAGAATTCCCTGAAGTTATGGTGGCCATATAAGACAGTTCTGGTCATGAGATATAATTCTATTAAGAATTGGTGGAAGCTTTCTGCTTTCTTGAAACAAGCACCACTCCATTTCCTTCTTCTTTTTGGATGTATGACACCTGGTAGCAAAGGAACCATCTTTCCAGCTCATCTTTCCAGTAGACCTGTTATCTCAGGGGAAGCTAACTCCACTCTCATCTCCTGGATGGTCTAAGGATAACTCCGTCCCCATTGCCAGAGGTTGGTTTAGTTTTAGGTGTGACACAATTCTGTATACTTTGTCCATGTTTGCAGTCAGCTTCTGGGAAATTTTTCCCTGATCTTAAAAGAGATTCAAGGAAAGCCAATCTTCCTCCCCCTTCCCTTGGATACTTTTCTTTTGCAATATACAAATTTTACAGTTTAGTCAGTTCAAGTTTATGTTTTTTTTTTCCTGAATGTTAAGTATTTTTTGTGCATTAAGAAATCCTTTTCTACCCTGAGGTAAAAATATTCAACATAGCCTCCTAACAGTTTCCAAGTTGTACTTTCAATTTCAGAACATTAATCCATCTAAGATTTATTTGGGGATATGATATGAAGTAGGGATTTGATTTTCCCCTCCACATGGAGAGCCAGTGGTCCAACATTCTTTATTTAATAGTTCTTTTGCCATTGATCTTTGAAGCCACCTTTCTGGTGATTCAAAAAAATAATAGCTAAAATTTATTTACCACTTAGTATTTTTTAAGCATATCATGTATCAACTCATTTGATCCTTACAACTACTTTATAAAGTACAGGTTCATGATCCATTATTTACAATTCTGGAATTGAAAAACGCATGAACATGATACTTTAAAAAAATTCATTTGGGAGCAAAACCTGACCTAAACTTCCATGCAGCTATTTATTTATTTCTGTTGTTGTTTTTTAAAGGTATTTTCTGTTTATTTACATTTGGCTGCTCTTTATGGCAAGTGAGATGTGAGATTTTAGTTCCCCATGGAACCCATGCCCTCTGCATTGGAAGCACAGGGTCTACCCACTGGCCCACCAGGAAGGTCCCTGCCATGCAGCTATATAGAGTCTCTTATTTAGTCCTCTTAGTATGGCTATTCATAAATATTCTTGATTATTGGGTGCAGCCCTAGAAGCTTTTGGGGTGTAACAAGGTATATGCATTGGATTACTTTTCAAAATCTAAAACATTCTAAATTCAGAAAACCATTTAACCAAGGTCTCAGATAAAGGTCGTGTTGTTGTTGTTTAGTCGCTGCTAAGTCATGTTTTTTTGCAACCCTGTGGACTTGTAGCCCACCAGGCTCCTCTGTCCATGGGTTTCCCAGGCAAGAATACTGGAGTGGGTTGCCATTTCCTTTTCCAGGGGATCTTCCTGACCCAGGGATCGAACCTGCAACTCCTGCCTTAGAACACGGATTCTTTACCACTGAGCCACCAGGCAAACCCCAAAGGTTGTGTACTAGTACTATTTTTATCCCCATTTCACAACTGAGGAAATTGAGACATAGAATTTAAGTCATTTGCTTAAGGTTGCATGGTTAACAAAAAGTTTACTCAATGGAGTTAATAACATTTTTGAGTGCTTAAAGTTATAGCCACTAGGTTAAATGCTTCATATCCATTATTTCCTTTAAACCTTGGCCAATAATCTCAGATATGCAGATGACACCACCCTTATGGCAGAAAGTGAAGAACTAAAGAGGCTCTTGATGAAAGTGAAAGAATAGAGTGAAAAAGGTGGCTTAAAGCTCAACATTCAGAAAACTAAGATCATGGCATCCAGTCCCATCACTTCATGGCAAATAGATGGGGAAACAATGGAAACAGTGTCACTGCAGACTGCATCCATGAAATTAAAAGATGCTTACTCCTTGGAAGGAAAGTTATGACCAACCTAGACAGAATATTAAGAAGCAGAGACATTGCTTTGCCAACAAAGGTCCGTCTAGTCAAGGCTATGGATTTTCCAGTAGTCATGCATGGATGTGAGAGTTGGACCATAAAGAAATCTGAGCTCTGAAGAATTGATGCTTTTGAAGTGTGGTGTTGGAGAAGACTCTTGAGAGTCCCTTGGACTGCAAGGAGATCCAACCAGTACGTCCTAAAGGACTGATGTTGAAGCTGAAACTCCAATACTTTGGCCACCTGATGTGAAGAACTGACTAATTTGAAAAGACCCTGATGTTGGGAAAGACTGAAGGCAGGAAAAGTGGACGACAGAGGATGAGATGCTTGGATGGCATCACTGACTCAGTGAACATGAGTTTGAGTAAACTCCGGAGTTGGTGATGGACAGGGAGGCCTGGCGTGCTACAGTCCATGGGGTCGCAAAGAGTCAGACACGACTGAGCAACTGAACTGAACAACCCTATAAGGTGCTATTATTGTCCCCATTTTCCAGAAGAAGCAGTTGAAACTTAGAAAGGTTATACAACTTCCCTGGACACACAACTATTAAATGTAGTAAGGAAGGATTTAAAAACAAGCTATTCTGACTTCAATATATTTATTACACTATGCCTTACCAGTCTGTAACACCTCTCTTCTACATGTCATTTAGAACTAATCGTATCTAATTACCTCTTGGATATTAAAGAGTAAGTTTTTTTTTAATGCATATCAGATCATTTTACTCCCATGCTTAAAACCCTCCTATGACTTCCTATTGATTTCAAATGCATGCAGCAGTAATTGGCAGCTTGCAGCGAGCAGTAGCTGGAAGCAAGATCTTAGTTTCCCAGACTGGGAATCCTAACCACTGGACCACAGGGGCCAGCAGTTAGGGCTAGAGGCCCTAGTCCTTGCCTGCCTAATAAAGAATGAATTCAGGAAAGAAGGCAGAAGATAAAGAGTAAGTAAAAAGTTTATTTGAAAATAAAAGTATGATTAAACTCAGAGGAGATTCGTGCCTTTGGGAAGTTTAAATCCTTTAGGGGACAGTTTTCCAGGTCTTTTGTCTTCCTTCAGGCCAATCATCTTGCTTTGTTCCCCCAACCCCCATGGGTTAATCTGTCTCAGAACCTTCCCCTGAGGTGTGCATGCACCCTCAGCCAAGGTGGTCCTCAAAGTGCAGGCTTCTGGGAGGAGCAAGACTCATTATGGCCTGGAATTATCCCCTGATTTTTGATCCCAGTGAGCCTTTCTGCACATATGTAGTGTTTCCCTTGTCCCAAAAAGGGGGGAATGGAGATCCCTTAATCCTTTACTCAAACAGGGATTTGTCCCTGTTTGTCCTTGCTATGGGCTGAATGAAGCACCAGCTGGAATCAAGATTGCCAGGAGAAATATCAATAACCTCAGATATGCAGATGACACAACCCTTATGGCAGAAAGCAAAGAAGAACTAAAGAGCTTCTTGATGAAAGTGAAAGAGGAGAGTGAAAAAGCTAGCTTAAAACAACATTCAAAAAACTAAGATCATGGCATCCGGTCCCATCACTTCATGGCAAATAGATGGGGAAACAATGGAAACAGTGACAGACTTTATTTTCTTGGACTTCAAAATCACTGCAGATGGTGACTGATCCATGAAATTAAAAGACGCTTGCTCCTTCGAAGAAAGCTATGACTAACCTAGACAGCATACTAAAAAGCAGAGACATTACTTTGCTGACAAAGGTCCATATAGTCAAAGCTACAGTTTTTCCAGTAGTCATGTATGGATGTGAGAGTTGGACTATAAAGAAAGCCGAGCACCAAAGAATTGAGGCTTTTTAACTGTGGTGTTGGAGAAGACTCTTGAGAGTCCCTTGGACTGCAAGATCAAACCAGTAACTCCTAAAGGAAATCAGTTCTGAATATTCTTTGGAAGGACTGTTGCTGAAGCTAAAGTTCCAGTAGCCAAAGTAGCCACTTGATGTGAAGAACTGACTCCTTGGAAAAGACCCTGATGCTGGGAAAGATTGAAGGCAGGAGAAGAAGGGGACGACAGAGGATGAGATGGTTGGATGGCATCACCAACTCGATGGACATGAGTTTGAGCAAGCTCTGGGAGGTGATGATGGACACGGAAGCCTGGCATGCTGCAGTTCATGGAGTCGCAGAGTTGGACACAACTGAGCGACTGAACTGTCCTTGCCATGATTATTACCTTGACTATTGCCATGACTATTACCTTAAGGAATTTACAAGAGAGAAAGACTGGTTATTTACCCTGTTTCTGTTGTTACTTCCATTTTGGAGGGCAAAGGAGAGGCTGATTGTAAATTCCTCAACTAGAGCCCTTCTATCTTGTCTCAGAAAATGTAAACAAGAGGCTAGTCTTAAGTATCCAGTCTGAAACCCACTTCTTCGTACCCCATGAAATGGAAACAGGAGGCCAGTTGTAAATGTCTAACCTGGAGCCTATCTATCTCCTACTTCACTACTGCTAGACGAAAATCCAAATTCCTTACAATGGCGCCTTTCTACTTCTCCCATCTTGTTCTCCAAGATAGCCAGCTTCTTTTAGGTTTTTACCTAAGGTGTATCCCCTACCTGCAAGACTCCCCAGGTTTTCACATAGCTGACTCCCTCCTGTTAGGCCTCAGATTAAGCTCCTCCTTGGTTTTTCCCTAATTACCCAGTTTGGAGTCTCTAATCATGCTCTCTATCCTTTCATTCTGTTTTACATAGCATATAAACATGATATTTTCTCATTTACTTGTTCACTCTCTTTCTTCCTTCCATTAGAATGTAAGTTCAACTACAGTGGGCACCTTATCTGTTTTGGTTTCTTTTGAAGTCCTAATCTCTAGTATCGAGTTTAGCATTTGGTAGGTACTTAATTTTGGCTGAATAAATTAATGTAGTGTATGATCAGTAAATGTAGCTGCTTGTTAGTTTCAGTGGTGGTAGATGAACTGAGAAGGCAGGTGGAAGGAGCTGGTGAAATATGAAGGCATTTAAACATCAGTTTTTGTCTAATAGTATAAATAGTACCTAACAGAGTGTTTGGCAATAGAACAGGGGCCAAATTAGTATTTGTTTAAGAATGAACAGTATATATTATCAGTAGCTTGGCTCTTGGGCAAATTTCTTAACCTTCCTGAGCTTAGTTTTCTAACCTATAAAGTGATGATTAAAACTTACTTTACAGGATTAGCCTACAAATTATATGAGATAATGCATGCCAAATGTCTAGCACATAGGTTTTTAAATATCTTTCCCTTTACACTTTGTAAACTCTGGGAAGCTCTTCTAGCTGCATGACCTCATTTTATTTCTATAGTACTTCTCATTAGTCTTATTTAATGGATGAAAAAGACTCGGGGGCTGAGGCAAAGCTTCTTCAGGTAATGACAAGCCAATGGACAAGTTTTATAAGTAGAGGGGTGACTAAATGAAAGCAGTGTTTCTTGAAGATTCATCTGTTGGAGACCTTTAAGATGGGCTCAATTGAAGAAGCTGGAGAAGTATTACTTTGACTACTATCATAAAAATCTAGTTTAAGGTGATAAGGGCATGCACTAGGTGACAGAGAACGTTTGAAAACCTAACAAATTAAGAGACTGAACAGCTACACGGCAAAAAAAAAAAAGACAAACGGCTGACAGTTTTCAAATATGGTTGAGAAAATGATGGTACCAACAACCTAAACAATTTAGATACCAAACTTTGCAAAATGGTTGGCAGAAGTTCTTCCCTCTAATACCTACGCAGAACATAGGGCGGTTACACGGCAAACATTTGAGCCGTGTCTTCACTGCCGTTACATATCTTTGTGGATTTCACCCTCCCACTGGGATCGCCATCTGGACTACAGCATCTTATGGACCTGTGGATTCTGTTTTCTCTAGGAGAAGTCTGGTGAGATGAGAATCGGGGCGATGAAGAATTAGAAGTAAAGGTTTTGAACTCTGAGAGTCTCGGCTAGATCGACTTTTTTCCATCTATGAAAATGAAGTCCTTGAAGACTAACGACCCCCTCCGGAAGAGCACAAACAGCCCTTTTGGCAGCTCGTGCCGCCAGGCCGCAGCGGCTCGTACTCCTCCGGCTCAACGGCAGAGCGGCGCACCTCGCGGTGAGCTGACGTCACTTCCGGCGCGCTGACGCTCAGTCCGGCGTGCCGACGCCTGCGTCAGCAAAGAGCGGGGCTGGGGGCACCCGGTTTGAAGTCGTGCGGGTCGGAGCGCTGCCGCCTCCGCCGCTGTCTGAGACCCCCTGCTTCCGGGCCGCGGCGGGGAAGAGCTCGGGTAGGCGGCAGGGCAGATGCCCGAGGGCCCGCGCCGGGACGTTCCGCGCCGCACCGGCCGCTCCCCTCTGCTCCGCGGCCTGGGCCTGCGCCGCTCAGCTCTCTGGAAACTAGCGCCTCGGCTGCGCGGCTTGTCGCTCGCGGGGAGCTCCGAACCGCCGGCGTCTGGCCATGGCGGTCTCCAGGTGGGTCTAATTCCTCCAGAGCTAACAGGAGGTTCCCATTGTCACTGGGCTCGGGCGCCTTCCTGCCTAGACCCCGCAGTTCGCCCCTCAGTCAGCGGGGCTTTGGACTCGGGTTACTCCAAGTAAGTCAGTTCAGGAATGCCTTTTTCTTGCTGAATAGACCGTTTGGCACGTTAGAGCTAGTTTTTCTCTTTCCTCACCATGTTTCTCTTCTCTGGTTTCTCTTCCCTCTTTCAGTGCTAGGAGAATCTCTTCTCTTTCTTAGTATTCTAAGGCCGATCCCTCACCTCCATTTCACGGGAAAACTTGGTAGTAACTGACGAAGTCGGGGAGACTTTGAGTTACAATTATCTAAGTGACCTTCTGATTATGTTAAAATTTGTGTTTACGGCTTTAGGGATATGTTCTTTCCTGAGTACTTTTTTCTTACATTATAGTATAATTCTTCGTTTTGTTTGGCAGTACACATTCAGTCGTCAGCTTTGTAATCTTCAGCAAATTATTGTATTAGGATCATCTTCTTTAACCAAGGCGTGAAAGATGTATCACGAATCTTAAATTATTTTAAAGTGATGGCCCCTCGATAGGAACGTATAGGAGACTATAGGGAGACCCCAAGACATTTCTTTGTATAGGTAGCAGGAAAGTCTTTTTCTCCAATATGAGAGACTGGGGTGGGGAGTACATTTTGTCAGAGCCTTGACGTTAGTGGACATTGATATATGTAAGTAGGGGATAGACAGAAGGGTTTACCAAGTTTGTTAGTTTTCATGGGAAATGGGTCCTTCTACCATATAGACTGAAAGGGAAAAATGATGACGGTTCAGAAAACATAGTTTTTGTTCATTTTTCAGAGTTAATTGAACGTTCCTATTTTGCAAGCAAAAGGATAACCCATACCTCACAGATTCCGTAGATAACTGATGAGAAAGTGTGTGGGAGAAACCCAATAGAGTTGAGTGTAAGTGTGGCAAGGTACCTGTAATAGGGGGCAACTAATTTTTATTTCATAGATTATTTGATTCCATTCACTGTGAGGAAATTCTTATTTTGTGGTGTATAAAATAGAGGGAAAAAAATGAAAGTTTAAAGAGCCCCTAATCTGCTTGACTAATGCAAATCTATTTACAGAAGTTTAGGGCACCTACATTTCTGAATGAATGAGTTTTCAAAGCAGCTGCTTTTTGTTCTTGACATTGGATTTCAAAGATTGGAGCTCTTTTTTTTTCTGTAGATCTTTTTTATTTAGCTTGCCAAAATTCTGTTAAATTCTACTTTAAAAAGAAAACTTGTCATGGTTTTATAAAAGAGCTAGTCCTGGGCTTATTCTGATAATACAATAGGTTCATGGAAAACACTTTTGAGACACTTTTCTGATTTGGGGATACTGCCAGTCCTTGACTTTTTCATATGAGGATTCACTTTGAATAACAGACTTTAATTCTAAACTGACCTTCTCCATGCACTGAGCACACATGTTTATGAACTAAATTTCCTTTCTCTTCTTGGTATGAAATACAGACTCATTTGGACTTCCCCCATGGCTCAGACAGTAAAGAATCTGCTTTCAATGCGGGAGACCGGGGTTTGATCCCTGGTTGAGAAGATCCCCTGGAAGAGGGCATGGCAATGCATTCCAGTATTCTTGCCTGTAGAATCCCCATGCATATGAGGTGCCTGGCGGACTATAGTCCATGGGTCGCAAAGAGTCCGACATGAATAACCACATACACATACATACAGACTCATTTTAATATTTTATTGTAGAACAGGTTGAAAATGGTTGAAGAGATAAAAATCATTTGCGAGAATCAAATCAAAAATATTTTTTGCACTGTTTGTATCAGTGTGTGACTGAAAAGAAATGGTAATGTTTTTATAACCTTTAAATATTTCCAATAGGAGGGAAATGTTAAGTTCAGAAATCCAGATCCAGAGATCCAGGAATAATATTTGACTTTGCCCTCCCTCCCTTCACCCGAGTCCAGCCAGTCCCCAGATCCAATCTTGTCAGTTCTACCTTTCTAATCTGTCTCTGGCCAGTCTTTTCTCTCCAGGCCATGTATCACAGTCCTGCTCCATACCACCATCATCTCTAATCCAAGACACCTGTCACAGCAGCCATTCTGCTCTTCCTGCCTCCATTCCTGTCTCTTTCTAATTTATTCTTTGTTTCTTTGCTAATGTTAATTTTAATGTAGCCTTTTTTTCCCCCCCTGTTTAAAACCTTTTAGTTTTCTGTTGCTTTAAGATAAAGGACAAATTTTGTAACAAACACATCTTACCAGATCATTTGTGATTTGGTTCCTGCTTTATCTTTTTAAGCTTCATCTTGTCAAGTTGTTTGAGTCTCTCTCTCTCTCCCTCTTCATTCTGAATCTTTGTTCTTTTTCACCTCCTAGTCTCTAAAACATTAATTCTTACCTTAATCTCTGGAACATTAATTCCTACCTTCTCAAAAAAAAAAAAAAAAAATTCCTACCTTCTCCTCCTACCCCAACCTTAGCTTTTAGATCTAAACCCTAAGCCTATACATGTGTCACTGTGTTTGGGAAGGCTTCTCTGGTATTACTTCATCTCAGCTGGTGAGATATTGTCTTGCCAGTCATATTTATCACAGTTTGTGATTGTTTAATTGTTCGCTTTTCTTGCTTAACATCAGCTCTGTGAGAGAAGTGATTGTCTTTACTCTTTCTTTCCCCAGGAGAGTGCCTTTTCTCATAGGTGCTCAATACACTTTAAAAAATGGGTGATTGTTTTCTTGTTTGATTCCTGTCATGATTTTTCTGTAACTTTTGTAGAGTATTTCTGGTGTTTTTCAGGAAGTGCTTCTGAGTTTTACAGATTTCCCTAAGAGAGAAAAGCTTTCATTATAGGTTTGAATATTGACCAAAATTATAATTTAAAAAACAATAAATATCATCAGAACTAGTTTTATAAACTTATAGTCTAGTACAATTCTGTGATAGCATGGTCTTTTATAATGCAAATTGGATATAATGTAACCCTGCATTTTCTGTAATCAAAATTTTTAGACCCCCACTTAGTTTTTTTAAAATTATTATTTATTTTTGGCTGCATTGGATCTTCATTGCTGCAAGCAGCCTTTCTCTAGTTGTGGTGTGCAGGCTTCTTATTGCAGTGGCTTCTCTTGTTGCAGCCCACGTGC
Organism: Oryx dammah; assembly: GCF_014754425.2. NCBI lineage: Eukaryota > Metazoa > Chordata > Mammalia > Artiodactyla > Bovidae > Oryx > Oryx dammah. Next base: position 12,944,420 of record NW_024070198.1, read on the forward strand.
TTAGATGGTTCCAAGGCATCTGGAATCTTCCCAGACCCAAGATGGAACTCGTGTCCTCAGTATTGGCAGTCAGAGTCATAACTGCTGGACCACCAGGGAAGTCCCACACTTAGCCTTTATAAAAGATTAGTTTTAATGTAGTACTTTGAATTATAAGAATGTTGCAAATGGTAAAATGTATGGTCAACTCTTCATCCCCTATGGGTGAGTTAAATCTTCACAAACAGCTACCCCACCCCTCAGAAAACCCCACAAATCTTTGTGACTCTAAAATTGCAAATACAATGATAGCATTTGAAGTTCTCCCATGAAATACAGTGAAATACTACTAAAAATGTATGACTCTTTTAGACCCCTAGTAAAAGAGTATACACATGTGAGAGAACAATGTTGCCCTTAATAAGTGAATGCTGGAAAGTCAGCCAAACTCACTCACTAGCTACTTGACTTGCTCTCATAATATCAACATCAGAAAAAAAAAAAAAACCAACAAACTAGTACATATTACAGGCTTTCAGTGTTGTTTGCAAGCAATTTAAATCGTAATTATTAAATCTTTGAATACTGTGTTGTTTTGTAAGCCTCTTTCCCTGTATCATCTGTCACTAATTGGAGTTGAGCCACCAACAGTAAACGTAATGTTGGAGGGATTGTTAAAAGTTATGTTCATTACAGAAGGTGGTGGGTGAATCTGTAACAATGTTGGGTTCCACAGCTTAATTTTTTAAAAGATTATTTTTGATACCTTTGCCTGTTTATACCACAGTTGGTTGTTGTTATGCATCGATTAGCTATTATGAATTTAGTTTTTCCTTGATCATATACAGAGAATGTAAAAATATACTTTAGAGAATTTTCCATCAGTGATCTCTGCTATAAAGGTCATGTCTAAAATATGTAGACAATAGTTATGACTTGACTGTTTTAGAAGCCATACCTTAAGTCTGTGACAGGCATCTTTGCAGTTTAAAAATGATGCTGTGTTCAGAAAAGATTCTGAACATACCCTCTTATGGAAGAAATAAATTGCTACATGTGAGCAGAACTTTGCTCTGTTGTGTTAATTCTCTCTCAACACTGCTGATGCTTCAGAGAAACATTGTTTCAGTGACCTATTCTGCACCCTAAAGGGAAGTTTCTTGATGTGGGGGTCCTTGCTCTTGACAGGGAAAACGCTAATCTGATCTTACCTGTGGGAGAGCACAGGTGGTTTTTGTTTGTTAGGCCTATTCCTCCATTATTACTGATGTCTATCCATTATAAGATTGACAGAAGACACTTGTAAATTGTAATATATTGAATATTTTGTACTTTAAAAATGGGGACCAAAAGCTAGGAAAGGTAGAGGAGGCATTATTTAAGTGTATCCATTTTAGTCCCTTTGGTTAAATTCCTCCCTGTTTCTTTAGTCTGTTTCTGAAAGTACTATACACCTAACAATTCACCATTTTAACCATTTTAAAATGTGCACTTTCAAATGAAGTTTTAATCCGCTACACATTTTTTTCCCCTGAAAAGTCTAGATTTTTATGTTTAAGATAAAGTCATTCAAGAGGCAGAGGTTAGGGGAAAAAAAAGTGTCCTGAAGGAAATAATGCACCTTGGCTTTCCTTTTCAGCACTCATTTAACAAGTATTTACAGGGTGCTTTCTGTGTTCCAGGTGCTGGAGATACAGCAGGGAATAAAAATGGATTTCCCATTCTCATGGAGTTCCTGTTTTCCCAGGGGTGTGGGGAGAATGTAAATAACACACACCTGCCCTTGCATCTGGCTTCGGTGTTGTTTCACATCTTCATATCTGTTCTCAGTGTTCTTTGTGGTATTTCAAATTAATCTACTTTCTTCTAGCATTAACATAGTTTAAATAACCCACAGTAGGAACTTGAAGGCATAAATTTTAAAACATCAGTCTAGGCAATTTCTTAAAAGACATTTCTTTTGATCATAACTTCCTTGCTTAATGATGTTATGTAGGACTAAGCACAGTGTTGATACCAGATATTTATGTTCTTATTCCCTAAGTAACACACATAGAAAAGCCTCACATAGTAAATGTAAAAAATGCATGACAAAATGGACAAACTTGACTGATCATTCCCTTTTGTTACAATTACAAAGCCATCTCTGACGTATTCTGTCAGTTGACTTTCCATAATTTTTTTAGAGTGATTAAATTTATTCAGAGAATACTGAGATTGGAAATAGATTGTGAAAGTTATATCTTAAACACTTTCTTTTTCCATCCTCAAACAGCTTTTCCATCCTCAAATAGGGGAAATGCAATATATATTTGTTTATTGGTGTTGAAGTAGTAGTCTAGGACATCTTTATAGTTTAGCATGCATATTATTTCTTTTTATATTCTTTTTGAATTATGATAACACAGACAGCTGAAGAGAAGTTAAATTATAGTTGCCAGCATAATCTCTACAAACTCCATGTACTTTCCTTTTTCTAACTTTTTTTAAACCACATTTTCTGTTTTAATTTGAAGTATAATTAATTTTCAATATTGTATAAGTTTCAAGGATATAACATAGCAATTCAATATTTTATATATTATATATCATTTAAAGTTATAATAAAATAATGGCTGTCTTTCCCTGTGCAGTACAGTGCATCCTTGTGGCTTATTTGTTTTATATATAGTAGTTGCTGCTGCTGCTAAGTCACTTCAGTTGTGTCCGACTCTGTGTGACCCCATAGACGGCAGCCTGTCAGGCTCCCCCATCCCCGGGATTTTCCAGGCAGGAACACTGGAGTGGGTTGCCATTTCCTTCTGCAATGCATGAAAGTGAAAAGTGAAAGGGAAGTCGTTCAGTTGTGTCCGACTCTTAGCGACCCCATGGACTGCAGCCTACCAGGCTCCTCCGTCCATGGGATTTTCCAGGCAAGAGGACTGGAGTGGGGTGCCATTGCCTTCTCCGATATATAGTAGTTTGTGTCTCTTAATCCCACACACCTATCTTCTCATTCCCGTCTTCCCTCTAGGCAGTCTTTAGAGCAGTTTTCTGAAATCACAGGTTTATAAAATAAACATGGATCATGTCTTTTATAGTTATTTCTCTGAATTAAAATCCAATCGAAAATGGGCCAGATTATCATCATCAATAGATTCATAACCATTTGTTGTCATTCAGTTGCTCAGTCATGTCCAATTCTTTGTGACCCCATAGACTGCACCATGCCAGGCTTCCCTGTCCTTCACAATCTCCCTGAGCTTGCTCAGACTTACGTCCATTGCGTTGGTGATGCTATCCAACCATCTTGTCCTCTTCATCCCCTTCTCCTCCTGCCTTCAGTCTTTCTCAGCATCAGGATGTTTTCTAATGAGTCGGCTCTTTGCATCAGGTGGCCACAGTTTTGGAGTTTCAGCTTCAACATCAGTCCTTCCAATGAGTATTCAGGACTGATTTCCTTTAGGATTGACTGGTTTGATCTTGCAGTCCAAGGTACTCTCAAGAGTCTTCTCCAACACTGCAATTCAGAATTATCACTTCTTTGGTGCTCAAGCTTCTTTAGGGTCTAACTCTCACATCCATACATAACTACTGGAAAAACCATAGCTTTGACTATACAGACTTTTGTTTCAAAATGATGTCTCTGCTTTTTAATACACTGTCTGTCTGGGTTTGTCATAGATTTTCTTCCAAGGAGCAAGCGTCTTTTAAATTCATGGTTGCAGTTGCCATCTGCAGTGATTTTAGAGCCCAAGAAAATAAATGTGTTACTGTTTTCCATTGTTTCCCCATCTATTTGCCATGAAATGATGGGACCAGATGCCAGGATTGTTGTTTTTTAATGTAATCAGTGGATACTGTCAAATATAATTGCACCATGTTTTATTTAATTTATTCTTCTACAGTCTCTGGTATCTTCTGTTCAGCTTGACAGTGTATTACCTCTTTTTCCTCCATTTGTCTATCCTTTGGAGAATGAAGAGTAGCATTAGCTGTTATGCTACATAAGCTTTAGCCAAAAGAAGTATTGTGGTAAGTACTGTGTTCCCTCAGTCAGCCCTTCTTTTAACTTTCTTTTTGTTTTGTTCACCTGGCTTCCTTCAGACCTCTCCTTCAAGGGCCCTGTCTGCCCTCCAGAATAATACTGGCTCTGTCTCATACCTTTTCCCTCCCTACCTGTTCATTATACCAGTCTTTTCCATTGTGTCCGGACCCGTGCTTACCCTGCTTGCCTCATAGCTGGCTATCCTGGTGTAATAGGTCACATTGCCCTCTTCTGAGATCCTGGTCTGCTCATCCCTTTGTTGTTCCTTTTATGTAGCATCTAATCTGTTATCCTGGAGAGAAGAATGAAAAACTCCAAAAGGGGCTTTGAGTCAAGAGCACCAAAGCATTCTTGTGTCCCCATTCTTCTATTCAGGGAGTCAAATCTGACTATCACAAGGTGGGAGAGGTGAGAATAGACAGGTCTGGAACTGGATGAGAGAATGAGCTGATTTACCCTCAGGGCAGTTGACTGGTGAGGGAGCGGAGGTGACATGACATGGCGTTGGGGTGTAAGGCTTTGAAGAAAGGAGAGGCAGAAGGAACTGTGCGGTTGTGAGGCAAATTCAGCATTAAGTTAGAGGAGTAGAAGGTATTTAGGCAGGAGTCTGCAGAGGACTAAAGGAAGGTTTAGGAAGGGTAGAAATTATTGAAGGAATACAGTGCCTACTGCCCAGTCGTTTTCAGCTTGCTCTTTGCAGCAGCCATAACTGCCTGATGTTCAGATTGCTAAAGTACTGCTGTACTCATCTTTTTACTTACTGAAACATTGCTTTAGCATCACTTCTGTTATTTTTATAACTTGTTTTTGTGTAGTATAGCTATGATAGATTAAGGATATTTCTCAAAGGAAGCAAAAAAAATATAGTACTCTCTTTGTTTAAAAATGGTGTTCCAACTTGTCCCCAAGAAACTTGAATTTTTCTTTGTCTATAATTTTAATTACAGTAAATACCAGGTACTCAACAAATATTTGAATTCTGTGCAAAGACACTTTGCACAATATTGTGGGGGACAAAAAGAATCATTGAAGAAGGTGAAGCCTAATAAGCGTAAGACAACATGTGACAATGTAAAGACACAAAAATGCATAATAAATGCCAAATGGTTATGCAAAATGAGAATCCCAGTGGATTTTAGAAGAGGATGTAATTGTGTAGTAGTCCCTGAGATGGTGTCAAGAAGGTAAAGAGCTTGAACTGAGTCTGAGGGGATGGGAGTGAGCTGAAGAATTGGACCAAGAGAAGACATTCCAAGTAGAAGAAACAGTGTAGACAGAATTGTGGAAACCAAAATTTGGGAGATACTTTCTTGTTTTTGATTACTACCTGGTAGGTAAGGGTGAGCCATTGAAAGTTTTAGAATAAGGTAATAATTTGATCACAGGGTGTTCTAGAAAGTAAACTTAGCATTGAGATATTATTAGTATGGAGTTTTGCTCATCAGGCAGTTGAAAGTTTGCACTTGAGCTCCAGATGGGCTAGATTTGAGGATTATTTGTTATGTGTTATAGTTTAAACAAATTATAGTTTCTTACAGGAGAAACTGATGAGAGATGGACAGCCAAGGATTGAATTTGGGAGAATGTTCTTATTAAGAGTGTTAGGAATAGGGAAACCATGGAAAGAATTAGATCAGAGAAGAGCAGGGTAATAGAATGTTTTGAAAACTTAGGAAGGAAAGTATTTTAAGAATGGAGTACATACTGAAATCAGATGTCACAGAAGAATCGTGAAAATTGGATTTACAAAAAACAAAGCCATAGGTTTTAGAGCTTAGAAGTTCATTGGTGACCTTCAGGTGTGCTATTTTAGTAGTAGAGAAGGCTAGAAACTTGATTTATAGGGATTAAAATGTATGTGGTGAGAAGATAAAAGCAGTGATTTTAAAACACTTGTTCAAGATGCTTGGCAGCAAAAAGAGTGTTCTAGAAGATGGAGGTCAAGTGGTTTATCTTATTAAAGACGGGGCTTCCCTGGTGGCTCAGAGGGTAAAGCGTCTGCCTGCAATGCAGGAGACCTGGGTTTGATCCTTGGGTCAGGAAGATCCTCTGGAGAAGCAAATGGCAAGCCACTCCAGTACTCTTGCCTGGAAAATTCCATGGACAAAGAAGCCTAGTAGACTACAGTCCATGGGGTCACAAAGAGTCGGACACGACTGAGCAACTTCACTTTCTGTATATTTGAAGACAGGAGAGAGTAGATTAATGAGGCAGTGATGTAAGATATTAGAGAAAGGATAATTGAATGAGGGTAGAAGGAGATGGTATCAAGAAAATGGTGAGACATTATGCAAGTCTTGAAGAAAAACAAGGACTGTCTTTTCATCTGAAATTGAAAGGATGAGTGTAAAGACCTTTAAAGGTAATAAGTGAGACGAGATAGTTTGTATTCTAATAACCTAGGGATCTATCTACTCAGTCCATTCATTTCTAAGGAATAGGTAATGGCAATTGGGACTTGAGGAAAGTGGAAATGATTGGGGGGGAACTTGGAAAACTCAATTTTAACTATTTATACATAGACTTATGAACAGGTTAGTATTGCCACTTCCTTAGAGTGTTCATTTTGCAGCCAGCTTTTGCTTTTCGTCACAAAAGCAGGAACTCGATCACTGAAAAGGAGTTATAAAGTATTGGGCTGGTTAAAAAGTTTGGGTTTTTCTGTAAGATGTTACAAATGAACTTTTGGCCAATCCAATAGTCTAAAGAACTTTGCGTCAAACAGATCAAAGATATGGCAAACATGTATATAAGGGGGAAAAAAACTATAAACAATGGCAGTGATGTGAAGCTGTGAAACATGACTAAATCTAGTTTTACCCTATAAAATGAGGGTTAAGTGGGTTTCTTTTCTAAGCCTTCTAACAAGTGACAAAAGTAATACTTTTAAAGATCTCCTAACTTCCAGTCTAGTTCTACCATTTTGCAACTTTTCCTGTAGGAAGGTCCTGGATTTATGTAAACTGTACACATACAGTTTATATTATTATAAAGAATACATGCATCATATACAGATATAAGTCCATTGTTGCATAAATAGACTTGACATAATTTTTATAATAAAACATTTAATTTTTGATAATTTTGCTTGCCATAGAATATAGATTTAAGATGAATATTTATTTGCCTTGATAGAAAATTGTTCATAGATATTAAATTTTCTTTTTGCAAATTTCTTTTCATTGAGCAGAGGCATTCAAAATCAGTCCTGGCCATAGGCATATATTTGTTGTGAAGTTTTAGAGACAGTTTCAGTACTTTAACATCACAATCAGTTATAAAGATGAAAATACATCAAAGAGCATTCTTAGAGTTATGTATGGGGTATGAGGGAGGTAGTTTTATAAGAAAAGGATTTGGGATCTGACTTAGTGTTAGAATTTTATGAAAACCACTGTCAGATTTTTTTTTTCTCCCTTCTGTCCCATTATCTCTGAGTCATTCTTCACCAAATCCTGTAGCAAAGCCTGAAGAGTAAATGAGTGCAGGCAAGTATTTAGGCAGCCTTGGGTGGATAAAGAGAAATATTATGTCAAAAGGTGGGGTGTGTCTATGCACAGCGTTTTTTCAAAACTAATTTCTTTATAATCACTCTGTGTGCCATTCAGTATATAGGAAGCAAAAATTGTGTTGTATTACTCTTTTTTCTTTGTCACTGGCTTTAATTACCTCATATTTTGTTTAAAATATGTCCTTCTTACATACCCTTAACTGTAAAATTTGAACCTTGCCTCTTAGTGTTTTGAGTCAGTTGAAAAGTTTTCATGGTACCCTTAGCCTTCTTGACTGAAAAAGACCTATTTTGGTTTCATGTATGTGAAAGTTGCTCAGTCATGTCTGACTGTTTGTGACCCCATGGACTGTATACTCCATGGAATTCTCCAGGCCAAAATACTGGAGTGGGTAGCCTTTCCCTTCTCCAGGGGATCTTCCCAACCCAGGGATCGAACTCAGATCTTCTTCACTGCAGGCGGATTCTTTACCAGCTGAGCCACAAGAGAAGCCCAGTTGTGTGTGTGTGTGTGTGTGTATAAAATATATATGTGTGTGTGTGTATCTTTATATATATATTTTACTAGTTGTATATGTGTGTGTGTTTGTTTGTGTGTGTGTATATCTTTATATATATATATTACTAGTTACAATGATTTTGTGTTTATTAGTGACTGGCTAGTTTGATAAATACTGCCCCCTCCAAAGGGCTTCCCAGGTGGCTCATTGGTAGAGAATCTGCCTGCCAATGCAGGAAAAGATGTGAGTTCAATACCTGGGTTGGGAAGATCCCCTAGAGAAGGAAAAGACCACTCCAGAATTCTTTCTGGGAAATCCCATGGACAGAGGAACCCAGTAGTTCTATGGTTCATAGGGTTATAAAAGAGTCAGACTCAATGACTAAACAGCAACAACCCCCTCCAAAAGAAGAAAAGACCCTGCTTATTTCATGTGACCCCTATTTTGTTATAAAGGGATTTTAGAGCTTTGCTTTCTAATTTTTTAGCTCTTTGCAAAAGAAAAGTAATCCCAGAGGTAAAAGATGAGCCTCTTTGCAGTTTGTTAGTACTTAATATTCATGCTTAACTTTGGGACCTTCCTTGCTTTCTCTTCCTCATTAGATGAGATTTAAAGGTTTGTTCTCGAAATCTCCCCTCATATAGGATTGGGGCACAATTAATATCACCTTGCCCCTTTTCATCCTTCATCTTGTATAAATACCCATTTATTCTGTATGTGAGACTGCCTTCCTTTCTTTACCTGTGGTATCCATTTACTTCATTGAACCTGATTAATATTTTGGTGGAAGGGCTAGACCTGTATGACACATGGACAGCTGGTAGTAATTACTGGTTCCTTTCTCTTTTTCAGATCTTAGGATTTTCCTGTATCCCAGAAACAAAGTGACACAGTTTTCCATTTCCCCCCACTTATTCCAGGTGTAAGACATTGTGATTTTATTCCAAACTATCTGTTGGATAAATGTCAGAACTGGGATTTGAATCGTGGTGCTGTGGCTCTGGCCCATAATGGTGTTTGTCTTTTACAAACTGTTTCCTCAGAGATCTTATTGCCATTCTATCATTTCTATACAAATGGCTCATTAATCTATATACTTTTCATCTCAACTTTCTTCTGAACATCAGATCTCTATTCCAACTGTTCTTTTTGCTTTCCCCTAGCTTTCCTGACCCAGCCACTAATAAACTTGTCATCTTTCCTCAGAGACATTTCCTCCACTAGTTCTTCCCATTTCTTTAATGACATCTTCATTCCTAAGATTCAGAGTCTCAGAATCTTTGCATTTCCTGGACATTACCATGGTAATTCTGCAGCATTTTCCCCAACTTCTTTCTAGTCTTGTAACCATGATTGTAGCTCAGGTCTAAAAGTTCTCATAAAAGTTTCCTTTTTACTTCATGCTTCACCCTGCTGCAAGACTAACCTTCCTGAAGCATAGCTCCAGTCCCATGACTTTCTTTTTTAAAAAATAATTTTATTTGTTTTTTGGCTGTGATGGGCCTTCCTTTCTGAGTGGGCTTCTTGCTGCGGTGCGTGGGCTTCTCGTGGTGGTGGTTTCTTTTGTTGTGGAACCAGGGCTGTAGGGCGCAAGGGCTTCTGTGGTTGGAGCGTGTGGACTCAGTAGTTGCAACCCCCTGGCGCTAGAGCGCAGGCTCAGTAGTGTGGCTCATGGGCTTCGTTTCTCCTCAGCAGGTGGGATCTTGCCAGAGCAGGGATGGAGCCCGTCTCCTGCATTGGCAGGCAGGTTCTTGACCACTGAGTCACCAGGGAAGCCCCCGTGTCTTTCCTGATCAGAGTCTTTGATGGCTGAGCTGTAATTCAGGGCTCTCCACAGTAGGTCTCTCTCCAGCTGCTTTTGTAGCTGCATCTCCTACTCTTCTCTTAAGTGTACCCTGAATTACAACCAGACTGTGTTACTCACTTCTCTAAATATAGCTTCCTTTGCCTTACTGCTGTTTGCTTCTTATTCCCTCTTCGAGATGTTTCTCTCCTTTTTCCCTTTTACCACCTCATTCTCACCAGTATTGAATTTTTTTTGCTACCATTAAGGTCCAACTCATACACCATTTCTTTTAGAAAGCTCTTTTAGTATTATACAGTTGGGGATACAGTATTTATTGCTTCCATTCCATCTTCTCAAAGCACTTTCTCCTTTTCTGACATGTGCTTGTTGAACGTGTATATGCATGTACAGTTCCTATATTATACCCTATATTCTAATTATTTGTGTACTTGCCTTACTCACTCACTCTACCTCCATAGCGAGTTCCTTAGGAGTAGATTAGTTTCTCTCCTACAGCTCTGCCATAGCTCTTTCTTCATAGATGCTGAATATGTACATTTATTGACTCAAACATATATGAGGAAACATTTCAGAATAATCATTACATTTTTATTATTTTAGGCTTGACCGTCTTTTTATCTTGCTGGATACTGGCACTACTCCAGTTACAAGAAAAGCTGCTGCACAGCAACTTGGAGAAGTGGTGAAGCTTCATCCCCATGAACTGAATAATCTATTATCTAAAGTAAGAACTCTTTTTTCTCTTTTAGTATAATACAGTTGTAGAAATTTATCCATGGGTAAAAACATAAAAGAGAAGGAAGTTGTCTTATTAGTGACAGTTTGTGGTTTTCAAATTCAGTAAATAAGTCCAGTATTTTCCCAAATATTTAAAATTTTTTACTATTTTTTTGTCGTAAGGTTTAAAGTACTTTGTTTTTTACGTCAAGTTTTATTGTCGAAGGGATTTGACAATAAAGAACCTTTGGCCTGTGGTACAAATTTGAATCTGATCCAATGTGGTAATGAACTAAGTTGTTAATCTAGTTTGTTAGTGGTCTAACTTGTTCTTAGCAGCTAATAATTATATCAGTTGACAGTCTTCAAATGGATGAGTGCTCATGGGTAATGGTGGAAATATATGAGAAGCTACTTGTCATTACATTCTTTTAGTTATTAGCTCTTTGAAAGTGGAGGCTTTCTCCTTTGGTGGATAAGTGTTTTCACAATCCTAGCCCATGTTCTTTCGCTAAGCACTTGCTTTATTTTTACTGATTTCTGTGGGCTTGTAGTGGAGAAGGCAATGGCACCCCACTCCAGTACTCTAGCCTGGAAAATCACATGGATGAGGAGCCCGGTGGGCTGCAGTCCGTGGGGTCACTAAGAGTCGGACACGACTGAGCGACTTCCTTTCACTTTTCACTTTCATGCATTGGAGGAGGAAATGGCAACCCACTCCAGTGTTCTTGCCTGGAGAATCCCAGGGATGGGGGAGCCTGGTGGGGTGCCGTCTATGGGGTCGCACAGAGTCGGACACGACTGAAGTGACTTAGCAGCAGCAGCAGTGGGCTTGTAGAAGTGTAATTGTATGATGTGCTCTGCTCAGTCATATTTGTGACCCCATGGACTGCAGCCCACTAGGCTCCTCTGTCTGTGGAATTTTCCAGGCAAGAATACTGGAGCAGGTTACCATTTCCTACTCCAGGGGATCTTCCCAACCGAGGGATAGTAAGCAGCAAATTCCATGTATTTAATTCTCTGGCATGCAAAATAAAATCAGGAGTGCTTGGTATATGTGTTTAGTGGGAGGTGGGGCAGTGGATAGCAGATGGGATGGGAAGCAATATGATAACCCAAATATTGGAAGACCCAAGATACCTCTATTCTCACCAGTCTTATCTCCTCCTCTAGTTCTGATTTGTCCCTCCCTGATTCCTATGAATAGGAGTTCTAAGCCCTTGTCATCCTACACAAATCTACCCTCTATTGTTCCATCATGGGGGCGAACAGCAACTCTCTCCAGCACACTCATCACTTAGATACTATCAGAACTTTCTAACCAAGACGTAGATGGAGAGATAGTGATTTGACATGTACAGGTTCCATGTTCTCAGAATGAAGAAAGATGCACATTTGGCAGTACTATACTCATGGGTTAGATGTGGGGAACAGAGAGGCACCTGTTTCTTCTCATCCCAAGGGAAGAGGTGGAGGACTGAATGAACTGAGACTGGAAACAATGAGTAAGACTAACCTCTGCTGAACCCAGAGAAAGTTTCCAGCCTTCCAAGTGAGTTCTGTCCTCCTTAACTCAGACGCCACCATATGACTGCCATCGAATAATTCTAAAAGAGGCAAAGTTTGTTTCTAGCACTTTACTCATCTCCTATCCCCTCTCTGCCCTCAGTGTTTTCCTTTTGCCTTTGGTTTTATTTTTGTGAAAAATAGCTTTATTGAATTGATTTTATGTACTGTGTAATTCATCCAGATACAGTGTACAATTCAGGGATTTTTAGTATATCCACAGATACATGCAACTGTCACCACGATCTAATTTTAAAACATTTTTGTGTGCTAAATCATTTCAGTCATGTCCTACTCTTGGCAACCCTATGGACTGTAGCCCACCAGGGTGCTCTTTCCCTGGGATTTTCCAGGCAAGAATACTGGAGTGGGTTACCATACCCTCCTCCAGGGGATCGTCCCTACCCAGGGACCAAACCCATGGCTCCTGCTTTATAGGCAGCCATTGGGGAAGCCCTAAAACATTGTTGTCTCCCTCAAAAGAAACCTCGTGTCTATTACCAGTCACTTTCTATCACTCTCCCTTCCATACTCAGTCCTAGGCAACCACTGATCTCCTCTCTTGTTTATAGACTTGCCTGTTTTGAACATTTTATATTAAATATGTGGTATTTTGTGTTTTTTTTTCACTTAAATGTTATTTTCAAGGTTCTTTCATATTGTGTATGCTAAGTCACTTCAGTGGTGTGCAGCTCTTTGCGACCCAATGGACTGTAACCTCCAGGCAAGAATGCTGGAGTGAGTCGCCATGCCTTCCTCCAGGAAATCTACCCAGTCCAGGGATCAAAGCCCATGTCCCTCCATGTCTCCTGCATTAGCAGGCAGGTTCTTTACCACTGGCGCCACCCGGGAAGCCTTCTTTCATGGTTTTGCATGTTTCGTTTTTCATTCTTTTTTATTGCCAAGTATCGTTCTTTGTATGGGTATGGATAATGTTGGATATACCACATTTTCTTTCTTTATCAGTTGATGGACATTTTAGTTGTTTGCACTTTTGGGCCTGTTTTAAATAATGCTGCTATGAAAATTTGTGTGCAATTTTTTGTATGGATGTATGTTTTCATACATGGATGTATACTAGAGAGTAGAATTGCTGGGTCATATGGTAACTGTGTTTAACTTTATGAGGAACTGCCAGACTGCCTTCCAAACTGGAAGGCATATTACACCATATTACATTCCCAACAGCATGTATGAGAGGTCTGATCTCTTCATATCTTTGTCAGCACTTTTTTAAAAAATTTTGTTTATGTATTTTTGGCTGTGCTGGGTCTTAGTTGCTGCATGTGGGCTTTCTCTGATTGCAGCAAGCAGGGACCACTCTCTAGTTGCCGTGTGTGGGCTTCTCATTGTAGCGGCTTCTCTCGTCGCAGAGCACAGGCTCCCGAGTGCGAAGGCTCCAGTAGTTGCCCCTCGCAGGTCCTAGAGCTCAGGCTCAGTAGTCATGGCACGCAAGCTTAGTTACTCCACGGCGTGGGGAGTCATCCTGGACCAGGGGTTGAACTTGTGTGCCCTGCATTTGCAGGCAAATTATTAACCACTGTACTACCAGGGAAGTCTCCAGCACATAACTATTAAGTGACTGTTTATATACCAGTGTGTATGAAGTGATACTATAAGTTTTGATTTGCATTTTCATATGACTAATGATGTTGAACGTCTTTTCATTTGTTTATTGACCATTTCTATATCTTCTTTGAGGATCTGTCTATTTAGATCCTTTGACCATTTTTAAGTGGGATATCTGTTCTTTTACTGATGAGATGTAAGATTCTTTATACATTTTATTTTATTTTTGAAAATTAAGTCTTATTTATTGCAAAAACCAAACCACTAGGAAAATATATCACAGTCTTGATACAGCAAACAGACAATATTATCATTTCAAGTAGTAAGTTGGTAGAAAGACAAGGGGCCAGAACTGGGGCAAGAACAGCGTATGTAGCAAAGGCCCTGGCAAAAGTGGTATTTGGTAATGGAGGGCAGTCCCTTCATCTCTCTAAAGGAGCCACAGTTCATCCCTGAGGTGCTTACTTTTGCTCCCTTGATTTTTTTTTGTGTTGCCAGGGGATTGTCTCAACAAAGCGGTTATTTCAGGGGGCAAAGTAAGCAACACTGGGTTTAGGCTTTCATTCTGTTTCATGAGAAACAGAGTTTTCCAAAGCCTGTCCTTCACAACCCTCTTAATGAAGTAGCTAATAGTTCCTCTTTCACTATTCATTCCTGAATATGAGCATATTATACTGTCAAAACCCCGTTTCCCTTCAAGGCTGAGTGTCACTGTAAGATTGCCTGGTAGCTTGCTGACTCTGCTGCAGGCGGCCTCAGGGCCCACCATGGCTGCCAGTGAGAGGGAGAGCACTTGCTTTCCTTACCAGTGTGAGATTGCTTCTTACAGTTTTGCAGGGTCTCCCGGCTGAATGATGTGATACGTGAGAATTTTAAGAAACACACATCCACATCTTGATGGTCAGAAAGGAGTACCTGCAGGGACCCTTTCAACGTTTTTATCCAAACTGCCTCTCCCAACTTTACATCTTAACATCATGCCCTTGCCTATAAAAGAAAAACAAGCAAAACAACCCCCCTGGAAGACCCCTGCCCCTTTCTACATTAGTGACTGCATGGATTTTATTTGTTTGTGGAAAATGTTGTAGTGATCCTTCTGGTAAACAGCAGGTGGACACCAAATAGAAACACCTCCTTTCATACTCCACTAAACCATAAGCTGGTTATGTGAACCTGCCAGCCTCTTGGTATCTGTGGAGTAAGAGGATCTGGTACCTTGGAGGGCCCTGGTTTGGTACAGGGGAGACTGCCTATTGGCAGGAGAAGTACTTGCCACATGAAATTCAGGCTCACAACAAACCTCCTGTGCTATCTGTGACCCAAATTTTAGCACTGCTTTTTATCCATTTCACTTTCTAGGATTGAAACACAAAGGAACCAGCGTCCAGAGGAAAGAAACACAGGCCTTAGACTTGCTGCCATTCTTTATTTCCTCATTCATCAACTCTCCTTAAAAGACCCAAATCCCCATTCCTCTTTTTAAATTGATTCCTTCCCTCAGCCCTGATGGCCACTAGCAGACAGCTACTTCCCAATGGAAGAGAGGGACTCCTTCATCTTCCTGGTCACGGTTGGGATGAGGTTCATGTGGTCATCCACACACTTGGTCACGCAGGTCTCCAGCTGCCGCTTCACCTGAAGCTCCTTACTCCCTGCATCTATCGAATCTTTGGCCTTGTCATTGCAATACGTAGTGCACCGGGCCAGGCGGTCCTGGAACTTCTCCAGCTCGCTGGTCACCAGGGCCTGGGCTTGAGCCAGAGGGGCGTGGCAGCGCTCAATGCACTGGTGCACCTGCTGCACGGACGCCTGGCTCTCCTCGCAACAGGCGGCGCTGCACCGGAGCATCAGGCCCTGCATCTTCCGGATAGTCTCCCTCTCCAGACTCTTCACCATAGAGTCCACCGCCTCCTGCACCCGGAGCTGCTGCAGCTCCGCCATGGCTACCCGCGCGGTTCCCAGCTGCGCCGGCCATACATTTTAGGTAGAAGCTCCTTATCAGATACAGGGTTTGCAAATTCATTCTGCTAGTCTTGAGGTTGTCTTCACTCTCTTAATGGTATCCTTTGAAGCACAAAAGTTATTAGTTACTATGAAGTTGATATTATCTTTTTTAAACACATGACTTGTGTGCTCTTGAGATCATATCTAAGAAACCTTTGCCTTATCCAAGGTTACAGAGGTTTATCCCCATGTTTTCTTATAACAGCTTTATAGTTTTAGTTCTTATTTTTAGGCTCTTGGTGTATTTTGAGTTATTTTTGTGTCCCGTGTGAAGTAGGGATTTTATTTTATTTTATTTTTAATGATTTTACTTATTTTTGGCTATGCTGGGGTCTTCATTGCTGCACGGGCTTTTTTCTGGTTGCAGTGGTTGGGGTTTACTCTTTATTGCGGTGCACAGGCTTCCCACAGCGGTGGCTTCTCTTGTGGAGTGCAGACCCTAGGCGCTCAGGCTTCAGTAGCTTGTGGCATGTGGGCTCAGTATTATGCTCCCTGGCTCTAGAGCACAGACTCAACAGTGGTGGCACACAGGTTGGGTTGCTCTGAGGCATGTGGGATCTTCCTGGATCAGGGATCAAACCTGTGTCTCATGCATTGGCAGGCAGATTCTTTACCATTGAGCCACCAGAGAAACCGTGAAGCAGGGATTTTAAGTCATTCTTTTGTTGCTGTAGCACCATTTGTTGAAAAGCTCCTTTTTCCCCATTGAATTGTCTTGACACTGTTGTTGAAAACTGGTTGACCATAGACACGTAGTATTATTTTTGAACTAAATTCTTTTACATTGATCTGTGTATCTGTCCTGCCCTTACCACACTGTCTTGATTATTGTTGCTTAGTAGTAAGCTTTGAAATAAAAAAGTATAAATCTGCCAACTTTATTATTCTTTTTCAAATTGTTTTGGTGATTCTGGGCACCTTAAATTTACATATAAATTTTAAGATCAAATAGAACTTGTCTATTTCTGCAAAAAAAAAAAAGCTGGGATTTTGATAAAAATTGTGTTGAATCCATATTCAGTTTAGAGGGTATTCCTATGCTAATAATATTAAGTCTTCTAATCCTTGAACATGAGGTGTCTGTCGTTTATTTGGGTCTTTAATTTCTTTCAATAGTATTTTAAATTTTTTTTTTTAAGTCTTCAGTATACAAGCCTTGCACTTTTTTGGTTAAATTTATCCTTAAGTATTTTACACTTTTTGATATTATTATAAATGATATCATTTTCTTAATTTCATTTTCAGATTGTGGAAAGTGTAAAAAAATACAGTGGATTTTTGTACAACATATTGGTCTTATATCTTGCTCTCTTGCTGTACTTATCTTTTCTAATGGTTTTATAACTCTTGCATTAAGTAAAGGGACTTAATGACTAATATGCACTTTGCTTTTTAGTATGTTAAAAACTTATTTTTTAAATTCACTTAAGCATTCTTTTATTTATTAGTTTCCTGTACCCTTTTTTAAAAAGTTAATTACCTGTATTTATTTCTGGCTGTGTCCAGTCTTGGTTGTGGCATCTGGGATCTTTCATTGCGATGCTCAGGTGTCTCTCTAGTTGTGGCACAGGGACTCAGTAGTTGCAGCTCAAGGGTTTCGTCGCCCCAGGGCCTGTGGGATCTTAGTTCCCCAACCAGGGATTGAACCTGCATCCCACTACATTGGAAGGCGGATTCTTAACCACTGGATCACAAGGGACATCCCCTCCCTGACTCCTTTCTTTAAAGTGTAGTGATATTTCTTGTGACTGATAGAAAATCTTATAAATGATTTTAATAATTGCAAAGTGTTTTGTATAAATTTGAGAGCTGCTAAATTAGCAATAAGTATATTTATGTTCCTCTCTTTTGACTATTTGAACAAACAATATTTTTTGGTGTGTAACTTTTATTTTACAATTTTTTAAGGTGTTGATATATTTAAGGAGTACAAATTGGGATACTCGGATTGCAGCAGGACAAGCTGTTGAAGCTATAGTGAAAAATGTACCTGAATGGAATCCCGTGCCAAGAACCAAACAAGGTGCTTTTAAGAGGAAAAAGTAGTTTGTAGTAAAAACTATACATTTTGTTCTAGTAATTCACTTTTAAAGGCTGAATTTTCATACTTTTAGGGGCAGTCTGGTCAGGAAATAAAATTGAACAAGGTGCTTTTTCACCATGTTTTAAAAATTGTACTAGACAATCTCTTCTCATATATATTTTAAATTATTCTACAATATGGTTGATTTGCAGAGATTATTACTTCCTTTAAGGATTTATGCCCTAAAAAATGAAATTAATTAAGTATAAATATTTTCTATTTAAAACAGTCAAATTTTTCTTGTTGCTGTGAGAATAGGGTAGTTGTTTACTATATTTAATAAGCACAATTATGGAAAGGTCGGTCTTTAGTCCTTTTATGTCTTTTAGATGTCTTTTAGTGGAAATTACTTGTTTTCTGACTGCCTGTTATATATGACACTTGAAATGAATGTATGCTTTTACAAATTTATAAAGTTACACATTTTAATTAAGTGAGAATTTAATATGGTGTAACTGCATTTCATTTTCAAGTCACTTTTAATAATACGAGTTTTATCCTGTCGTAACTCGTCTAAAATTTTTACTTTAATTTGCTGCACCTATATTTTGAGGGATTGTGTTAGTTTGTCTTCTCTCATCGAAAGAAATACATAGCCAGAAGAAGTTATAAATTGTTTTAGAAAAGAGCCATTTTCTTTCCAACTTATTACCCCTGCTTATTTTGGAATACAGAGATACTAGGACTTAAATTCTTTTCAAAAAAACTTTTTTTTCCTTCAGCACAGCCTTGTTAATGAAATCTTAGTTCCCCCACCAGGAATTGAACCCAAGCCCATTGCCTTGACTACATGGAGTCTTAACCACTGGACTGCCAGAGAATTCCACCCTGCAAAAAAGCTTTAAATTAGTTACACTAGCATTAAAATATATGGTATCATTAGTATCAAATATATAGTATCAAATATATTGTCATCATTAGAAAACATTAAGAAATTCATAGCAGTTCCCTTTCAATTTAGCAATTATACTTTAGTTTGTAGAGAATTATATGCAAATGGCCAACGAAACAAATGATTGTCAGTGGACAATTTATAGTATATATAAAATTTTACAATGCCATAACCTTTTTGGGAGGAATACAGAATATTTTGTGAATAGTTTTAGGCCCCAGATAGATATTTAATTTTAGAAGCTTGCCAGGAGATTGTAATTTGCTTATATTATGAGAAATGAGTCCTATTGATTGAGTAGTTCCTTTATGTCCTAGATATTCCTAGGTATAGGGAGTGATGATGCTCATTAGTGTTATTTATGAAAATTTATATGAATATGTTTATCTTTCAGTTTATCACTGTGATAAATTACCTTTATCTTTCAACTGTTTAACATGATTTTTAATATACATATTTCAACATGGGGATACATTTCTTCATGTAATATTGTGCTTGTATAGTCAAAAAGTTACACACCCACTAACATTCTGATAGTTTGTAGAAAGGAAGCCATCTGCTAAATAGTTTTTTCATAAATAAGAATTGATCATAAATAAATCCACAATAGCTTTTCTACTTCCTCCACATTTTACTTTTCTTAAAATACTACCCACTCACCTGAAGTAATGCTATTTTCTTTCGTTCTGCACTTTGGCTGTATAATCAAATTGAATGTTTTTAAACCTCATCTAGAAACTACTTCAGAAAGTGCTATGGAAGACTCATCTACTACAGATCGATTGAATTTTGACAGATTTGATATATGTAGATTGTTACAACATGGGGCATCACTTTTGGGATCTGCTGGTGCAGAATTTGAAGTACAAGATGAAAAATCAGGTATGTAATAGTCGTGTAGAAAACAAGTCTGAGATGTGTGTTCAGATCAGTTTGTTACTTGGTGTGCTATGTTATCAGTCATACAAAGCCTAACAGATGCCATGAAATGTAAATTCACGGAAGCTTGCAGTTTGAGATGTGGGGCATAGGGACGGTGACCAGGAGCACTTTGTCTAAAACAAATAGGATCATTTTTCATCCCTTAATTGAATATGTGCTATATATATATATATATACACACACACATATATATGCATCATCAATAGATATTAGTATGTCAGCATACATATTAATATTTTAGTATTTCAGTATAGAAATTGTAAAGTGGTACCTAAGAGCTTTAGTTGAATAGATTTTAAAATCTAGGATTAGCACAAGTTGTGGTAATGTTTTCAGAATTCTTGAAATTTAAGAGACTATGACAGTTCTTTTTATCATATGTTTTAAATATTTAAGTAATTGGATCTACTGATGCTAACGACCAAAACAAAAATGAAAAATAAGTCTTAGATAGGTAATTGTCCCATTATCTTTAAACTTACAGAATCCATCTGGATATAAAATAAATGTTTTGGCCATTCAAGATTGATGCCTTGAGTGGAAAAAACCTTGATGTTTTTAATGGATTTCTGTAAGTAAATAAATTGCTTTTTTGACTTAAACCAAAACAGAACAGTGTTTTGTTTTGTTGCTAATTAATCATTAGTCAAAGGATATCTGTCTAGCTAGGTTAATGAAATGATCTTCAGTTTGTTCATCTTAAAAAAAAAAGTCAGATATTCATTTCCTCTTGCCTAATATGCTTTCTATTGAAAAATCTAGTGTAGTTATTTATGGAGGGAATAAAGAGGAGAATTTGCTTAAGTTCCAGAAAAGCATAGTTTTTTAAAATAAGGGAAGTAGAAGTCTTCAAAAACTTTACAATTTGAAAAAAGTTATCTTTAAGTTTACTAATTAGTTTACCAGTCTTAGTAGTGTTACCATAAACATCATGAGAGATTATTGGGCCTTATCTAGGGAAAAAAGTGTGACTTTTGTCACTAAAAAAGAAAGTGTGCTTGGGACGTGTCTTAAAGATGCTGATTTAATACATCTGTGGAGAGTTCCGGGAAATTGTATATTAAATGAAAAAACTCCACAGATGACTGATATGTAAGCAGGTTTGGGAACCCTAACTTTTTTAGAATTCAGCTTTTTTCCCCCTATAACTCAGTTTTTAATGCTGATAAGCCATAGTGTGCCGAAGAGTGCTCATTAAAACCCTCTAATTAGGTTTTCTTTAAATGTCTGTTCATCTGTGTTGACCTCTACGTATTTATAAATTACACGTACATGATTAGCATAGGTGCCAGTCTGTTTCCTTTGCAGTTGTGTTGATTGTTTTCCCCAGTAAACTTTCCCTGAAATGAGAGGGCTGATTTGGAGCTCTCTGTGAGTGTACTGAATTTATGATCCAAAAGTTTTCATGTTGGATGCCTAGTGTTTTCCCTCTGAGGAGAGCAGCCTTAATTTTTTTTTTCTTTTACTATAGCTATAGAGAGGTATAATTCGCATACCACATAAATCACGCATTTTAAAAGTGTACAATTCACTTAGTTTTAGTATATTTACAGTTCTTTGTAATTTTGGAACGTTGTCACTACCTCAGGAAGAAACTCCATATCCTTTATCACACTCCTGTTCCCCTATACCCCTCCTTTTTCTTCCCAGCCCTAAGGAACCATTAATTTACTTCCTTTATCTATTAGATTTGTCTTTCATGGGCACTTCATACAAATGGAATGGTCTGTAGTCTTTTGTATCTGACTTCTTTTTACTTAGCAGAATTTTTCCACCATTTATCTATATTGTAGTGTACATGTTAGTACTGTTTAGATTTTTTTTTCCTAAATAGTATTTATTACTGTTATAGGGTATATCCATTTTTTAATTTCGATCAAATATAGATAACATAAAATTTACCATCTTAATCATTTTTAAGCTCAGTAGTGTTAAGTACATTCATGTTGTGCAGCCAGTCTCCAGAACTCTTTTTATCTTGCAGAATGAAACCTTATACCCATTAAACAATAATTCCCATCCCTTTCTCCCCTCAGACCCCCCACCCCACGCCGGCAATCACTGCTTTACTTTCCGTCTTTGAATTTGACTACTCGAGGTACTTCATCTGAATGAAATCCATGGTATTTACCCTTTTGTGACTGACTTTTCTTCTCTTAACATAATCTCCTTTCACTTAACATAATGGAACAACAGACTGGCTCCAAACAGGAAAAGGAGTACGTCAAGGCTGTATATTGTCACCCTACTTAGTTAACTTACATGCAGAGTACATCATGAGAACCCTGGGCTGGAGGAAGCACAAGCTGGAATCAAGATTGCTGGGAGAATAACCTCAGATGTGCAGATGACACCACCCTTATGGCAGAAAGTGAAGAGGAACTAAAGAGCCTATTGATGAAAGTGAAAGAATAGAGTGAAAAAGTTGGCTTGAAGCTCAACATTCAGAAAACTAAGATCATGGCATCCAGTCCCATCACTTCATGGCAAATAGATGGGGAAACAATGGCTGACTTTATTTTTCTGGGCTCCAAAATCACTGCAGATGGTGATTGCAGCCATGAAATTAAAAGATACTTACTCCTTGGAAGGAAAGTTATGACCAACCTAGACAGCCTATTAAAAAGAAGAGACATTACTTTGCCAACAAAAGTCCGTCTAGTCAAGGCGATGGTTTTTCCAGTAGTCATGTATGGATGTGAGAGTTGGACTGTAAAGAAAGCTGAGCGCCGAAGAATTGATGCTTTTGAACTGTGGTGTTGGAGAAGACTCTTGGGAGTCCCTTGGACTGCGAGGAGATCCAACCAGTCCATCCTAAGGGAGATCAGTCCTGGGTGTTCATTGGAGGGACTGATGTTGAAGCTGAAGCTTCAGTACGTTGGCCACCTGATGCAGAGAGCTGACTCATTTGAAAAGACCCTGATGCTGGGAAAGATTTGAGGGCAGGAGGAGAAAGGGACGACAGAGGATGAGATGGTTGGATGGCATCGCTGACACATGGACATGAGTTTGGGTGGACTCTGGGAGTTGGTGATGGATAGGGAGGCCTGGTGTACTGCGGTTCATGGGGTCACAGAGTCGGACACGACTGAGCGACTAAACTGAACTGAATCTCCTTTCATGTTTATCTGTATTGTATGTGTCAGAATTTCCTTCCTTTTTGATAAGGCTGAATAATAATTCTGGTGTATGTTTATACCATGTTTTGTTTATCGATTCGTCTGTCATTAGACACTTGGGTTGCTTCTACCTTTCGGTTATTGTGAATAATGCTGCTGTGAACACAGACATGCAAATATCTATTGAAATTCCTGCTTCCAGTTCTTTTGGGTCTATGCCCAGAAGTGAAATTATAGGATCATATGGTAATTCTATTTTTGATCCTTTTTTTTTTTTTTTAGAACTGCCATACTGTTCTCCATAGTGCCTGTTTCATTTTGCATTCTCACCAACAATCTATGAGGTTTTCAATTTCTCCACATAACTTTATCAGCTGTTGTTATTTTGATTTTTTTGGTAGCAGCCATACTAATAGGTATGAAATTATTTCGTTTTCTGGCTGAATAACATTCCATTGTATGAATATAACATTTTGTGTATTCATTCATTGTTTGAAGACATTTGGATTGTTCCTATCTTTTTGGCTTTTATGTAATGCTGCAGTAAATGTTCACGTACAGATTTTTGTGCATGTATGTTTTCATTTCTTCTATGTAGATAACTTTTGTTGACTATGAGGGGCTACTCCGTTTCTTCTAAGGGATACTTACCACACTAGTAGATGTCATGGTCCTTTGACTGTGCAGATCACAACAAACGTTGGAAAATTTTTAAAGAGATGGGAATACCAGACCACCTTACCTGCCTCCTGAGAAATATGTATATAGATCAAGAAACAACAGTTAGAACCGGACATGGAACAGTGGATTGTAAAATTGGGAAAGGAGTATGTCAGTGCTATATATTGTCACCCTGCTTATTTAACTTGTATGCAGAGTACATCATGTGAAATGCTGGGCTGGATGAAGCACAAGCTGGAAATCAAGATTTCTGGGAGAAATATCAATAACCTCAGATATGCAGATGACATCACCTTTATGGCAGAAAGTGAAGAGGAACTAAAGAGCCTCTTGATGAAAGTGAAAGAGGAGAGTGAAAAAGCTGGCTTAAAACTCAGTGTGCAAAAAAAATAAGATCATAGCGTCCAGTCCTATCACTTCATGACAGATAGATGGGGAATCAACGCAAACAGTGGAAGACTTTATTTTCTTGGGCTCCAAAATCACTGCAGATGGTGATTGCAGCCATGAAATTAAAAGATGCTTACTCCTTGGAAGGAAAGTTGTGACCAACCTAGACAGCATAGTAAAAAACAGAGACATTACTTTGTCAACAAAGGTCCGTCTAGTCAAGGCTATGGTTTTCCAGTAGTCATGTGTGGATGTGAGAGTTGGACTGTGAAGAAAGTTGAGCGCCAAAGAATTGATGCTTTTGAACTGTGGTGTTGGAGGTGACTCTTGAGAGCCCCTTATACTGCAAGGAGATCTAACCAGTCCATCCTAAAGGAAATCAGTCCTGAATGTTCACTGGAAGGACTGATGCTGAAGCTCCGATACTTTGGCCACCTGATGTGAAGAATTGATTCATTAGAAAAGACCGTTGCTGGGAAAGATTGAAGGCAGGAGGAGAAGTGGACGAGAGAGGATGAGATGGTTGGATGGCATCACCGACTAAATGGACATGAGTTTGAGCAAGCTCTGGAGGTGATGATGGACAGGGAAGCCTGGCGTGCTACAGTCTGTGGGGTTGCAAAGAGTCAGACATGACTGAGCGACTGAACTGAACTGATGTAGATACCTAAGAATGGACTTGCTGGGTCTTGTAGTAACTGTTTTACTATTTGAGAAACTGCCAGACTGTTCTCCAAACTAGCTTCACCATTTCACATTCCTCTAGCAGTATACAAATGTTCCAATTTCTCCACATCCTTGCCAATGTTTGCTTATTATTCACTGATTTTGACTATATCTATACCAGTGACTATAAAATGATACCTCATTGTACTTTTGATTTGCATTTTTCTGATGACTAATGATCTTGAACATATTTTCATGTGTTTATTGACCATTTCTATATCTTCTTTGGAGGGTTCTCTATTCATGTTGTTCGCCCATTTTTAAGTGGAATATGTGTTCTTTTATTAATGAGGTATAAGAGTTCTTTATATATTCTGTATATAAAGCTCTTATCTAATAAATGATTGACAGATATTTCTTCCCATTCTATACATTATCTTTTCACTTTCCTGACCTTCGAGGCATGAAGTTTTTAATTTTGATGAAATCCTGTTTATCTTTTTCCTTTTGTTTCTCAAGCTTTTTGATATCATATGTTAGAAGTTTTTGCCAAATCTGAGGTCATATTTACCCCTTTGTTTTCTCTAAGAGTTTTATAGTTTAACTCTTACTGTTAGGTGTTTGATCTATTTTGAGCTTATTTTTGTACGTTCTGAGGTTAAGAGTCTTAACAATTTTTTTTTTCTTTTTGAGGCTTTTTTTTTGGATTGTTAATTATCATTTCTTTGGTTGCACTGGGTCTTCATTGTTGGGCAGAGGTTTTCTCCAGATGTGAGTGGGGGCTCCTCGTTGCAGTGGTGCACAGGCTTCTCACTGTGGTGGCTTCCCTTGTTTCAGAGCCCAGGCTCTAAGTGCGTGGACTTCAGTAGTTGCATCACGTGGGCTTAGTAGTTGTGGCTTGTGAGCTTTAGTTGCCCTGTGGCGTGTGAAATCTTCCTGGGCCAGGGGTCGAATTGGTATCCCCTTCACTGGCAGGTGGATTCTTAAACACTGTACCACCAAGAAAGTCCCCAATAGCATTTTTTTATATGTGGCTATCCTGTTGTCTCAACACCATTTGTTGAAAAGATTCTTTTTTTTCTCCATTGAATTGTTTTTGCATCCTTGTCTGCAGACATGTAGTCTCATTTCTGAACTCTCAATTCTATAATGTCTGTGTCAGTATTTCATTGTCTTGATCACTGTTGCTTTCTAGAAGTAATTTTTAAAATCAAGAAGTATGAGCCTCTAACTTTGTTGTTCTTTTTCAGGATTATTTTGGATATTCTTGGTCTCTTGCATTTCTGTATGAATTTTAAGATCAGTTTGTCAGTGTCTGTAAAAAACCAGCTGATATTTTGATAGAAATTGTTTTGAATCTGTATATCAGTTTGAGAAGTACTACTGTCTTACTATTAGGTATTCTGATCCATTAATATAGAATGTTCTTCCATTTATTGAGATCTTTAATTTCTTAAACTAATATTTTGTAGTTTTCAAAATATAAACTCTTAAGTTTTGCTTTTGATGTTGTTAGTAGAATTATTTTGTTATTTTTATATTTAAGTCATTTGTTTATTCAAATCTTCCTCCCCTTCCCTGTTCTTTAGATGAGGGATTTTGTATAGCTTTACCTTTGAATTCACTTATACTTTGTCCTGTTATCTCAATTAAGTTGTTAAGCACATTTGTTGATTTAAAATTTACAAGTATTTTTTAGTTCCAGACTTACTTAAAAAAAAAAAAAACTGGCATATTTTGCACATATAAGTCACCCTTTTCAAGTATATGATTTTGTTTTTAAAAATAGTTTCTGTAAGGAGGTATCCTATCTTCTCATTATTGTGACAGTATCTTCCTTTACATTGAATATTGTTATATTAGTTGCTTAAAAATTTTGTCTTCCAGTTCCAGCATCTAGGTGATCTAAGAGTTGATCTCCATTAACTGGCTTTCTTTTGGGATGGGTTACATTTTCTTGATTCTTTGTATGTCAGTTATTTTGGATTGTATTTCTCACATTGTGAATGTTTATACTGCAGGCTAGATTCTATTACATTCTTCCAGAGAGTGTTTTGATTTGTTTGGTTTAGTTTGGTTGTTTTTGCTTGCTTGTTTTAATAGGTATTTAATTTGATGAAACTCAAATTGCAAACTCAGTCTCATTTGTGGTGGGCAACAATTCAAATCTCAGTTCAATTTTTAGCTTTATTTGAACTATTTGGAGTCTGTGCTGTCCGTGCATATTTCAGAGATCATCCAGAGATTTGTCTTTCTGCCTGGTTCTCTTCTTTCTGGGTTTTCTCTCTTTATTTTCCAGTGGTTATGCTGTTCCTGACTCTCTTTCCTCTAGTTCTTCAAGCCAGACATACTGGGTTTTTGCACATCTTTTAAATATAGGATATGACTGCCCAACATACGGTAGACTGGGTCTGCTGCTGCTGCTGCTAAGTCGCTTCAGTCGTGTCCGACTCTGTGCTACCTTCAGGCTAAAAAGGTTCAAAAATGGGAAAGTCACTTAATGCCATGCTTTCTTCCAGGCACTGATAACTCCTCCAAGTATATGCCTACTTTTGTTCTCTTTCCAGTGCCTTCAGGTAGTTGTTTACTTTTTTTTTTTTAGCTAGAATTTGTTTGTTATCTTTGGAGCGGTAGTCCAAAAGAACTTAGTCAGCTGCTATTGGAAACTAATCATGATACAACCATATCTTGCAGCTTAAATATTTTAAGCCCAAATTTTTATTTTTAAAATGATACCATTTGATCTATTTTCTACTGAAATATTGAGGGATTTTACTTGGAACATTCAAAATCTCCTTTTTTGTGCCTTTGTCTTTTATTTGGGCTATCAAATAGATAACTAAATAAAAGAGGAATGTGTCATTTCAGAATACTCTAAAGGCCACACTTGGAATAAGCGTGTATTTGTTGAGATCTTTTCTGTCAAATAAGAGTCTAATTTTTTTTTTTTTTAAAGTCTGGCTAGATATTTCAGAGAATGTTTAAAGGGTAGCTATAAAATAATAAGATTGATTTATCTTCATAGGAATAGATCTTATTTTATATATACTTGGTAATTGACAGTAGGGCAGTGGGGTAATATCAGTGAGTGATATTACTCCTAGAGTGTTTTTGTTAGCTAGAATGCTATTTTCCGAGATTCAGTAAAATACTTACTCTATTAGGTAATAAAGTTTATGACATGTTCAGAGATTATGAGTGGTGTGGTTTGTTTTATTATCAAGAGAGGTGTTCTAATAGTTAAAAAGATTTTTTTAATTTAATCAAGTTTGATCTTCATGTATTAGAAAGCTTCTTAACTGATTTGAAGAAAATGTATTTCTTTTTTGTTTAAAGGTGAAGTGGATCCTAAGGAGAGGATAGCACGCCAACGAAAGCTATTACAGAAGAAACTTGGCCTTAATATGGGAGAAGCGATTGGAATGAGCACTGAAGATCTCTTTAATGATGAAGATTTGGATTATACCCCAACTTCAGCAGCCCTTGTAAACAAACAACCTGTAGGTAAAACCTTTGGTTGTCTGACTATAAGTAATAATACGGGTGATTTGCTTTTATTTTGCTATGCAATTGCAATTTTTAAAAAAGCGCTCTTTATTTCTGCTCATTGTTGCTTAGTGTCACCATAATTTACTATCTCCATAAGCTGAATTTCTAGTGATAGATTCTGAAGAGGTAGAAGGTAGCGTCTGCCTGCCTCCGAGGTGCTAGACTATTAGATAAAAGCTGTGCTGGACCTTTCAGGAGACATTGGTGTTGAGAAATCATAGTTGCACCAGTTGCTCTTTCCTTTATTCTTCAATGAAGAAAAAAATTATTTCAGAGGGTAGGAGATGGTAAGGGCTATCATAGTTAAATATGCTGATACTAGAAATCTTTTAGAGCTGATTCTTTTGAGAAAGAGCAAACATGATGAAAACTTTCCAACAGTGCAAAAGGACCTATGATATGAAGTAAGCTTCTTTCTGATAAATGATGGGCACACATTTCCCTGTGTCTCACAGCAGCCCTTTAAAAATTATTTGTCCTTTTTTTCCTGAAATTTTCTGTGTATGCACAAGTCCTTTGTAAGCCATGTCTGCCTGTATGTGTGGGCTTCCAAGGTGAAACACAGTGGTAAAGAATGCATCTGCCAATGCAGGAGACATGGGTTTGATCCCTGCATCAGGAAGATCCCCTGGAGCAGGAAATGGTAACCCACTCTAGAAGTCTTATCTAGAAAATTCCACAGACAGAGGAGCCTGGCAGACTGCAGTCCACGGGGTCATAAAGAGTCAGACGTGACGGAGCATGCATCCATACCCGTCTTTATATACAGACTGATCACCTTGTTTGTTTGTTTTTTTCTTTCTTCACCTTGTTTTTTGATAACTTCTTTCTGTTTGTATGGCTGTACCATAATTTTGCTCTGTATTTTTCCTGTTTCTATTTTTCCAGTTCCCAATGGATGCCTCTGTGCTTCTTTTCTTATACATTAAAGCTTATACTCCATAAGCTCCAGTAAAAGCTGTGGCGCTCTCTCCTGAGAAGAATGTACATACATGTGAAATAATACCTTTCAGGGATTTAGTGCTCTTACTTCTTGGCCTGCTTTACATAAGACCCATGTCTTCTCATTCCCTTGGCCTTTCCTTTTGCTTAAGTGGAGAATGGTTCTATTTGCTGTTATTCTAGTTGTCCTCTAAATCATTAGAATTTGTAAGTAAGTTTTTTAGCATTGAGGAATGTGTGATGATGATGGGACTTTTGTAGACAAGGGAAAAAGAGCAGATTCTGGAGGGAAGAGTATAAAGAGGCAGAAAATATCATAACAAACATGAAAGAACAGAAAGATGGAGTATGAACTGAAGCATAAGATATGAAAAACAATAGAATAAAATAAATGAAAACAAACGTGATCAGTGTGGTAATTGGATATTGTGTAGGGAAATTAATAGGTAGGTGTATTAGAGAAAATAGGCTATAGACAGAATAATTGGAAAGGAGATGGCAACAGCAAATTTGGCAGGATCCAAATTCGGTTGGCTTTGGATGTCAGGGCCCTTCGGGAAGAGTTGCCGAGGCTTATTGTTGTAGAGTTCATCGCTGCCCCACTGCCTTGTGTATATGCTGGTGGCCCCTGGACCAAGTTTATAGCAGGGCACCCGCACCAGTGACCCTGACTGCTTGTGGTAATGTATATTTCAGTTGAATCTTAAATCAGTTAAGGGCAGAAGGATTTTTAGGCTTGTATTAAAGCATTTTTATTCACAGCCTTAATAATGTCTCCTATGAATGGAAGAAGGAGCAAAAGTGGTATGCAGTGAGTGGTTAAGGGGGAAAGACCAGTTACTTACCAGGTATTTTTAGTTGTGTCTGACTCTTTGTGACTCCTTGGACTGTAGCCTGCCAGACTCCTCTGTCCATATAATTTTCCAGGCAGGAATAGTGGAGTGGGTTGCCATTTCCTGCTCCAGGGGATCTTCCGAACCCAGGGATTGAACCCGGGTCTCCTGTGTCTCCTGCATTGCTGCAGAATCCTGCCTGCTGAGCCATCTGGGAAGCCAGTTACTTATGGCAATAGTTATTTTTATTTTTTCAGTAGAAGATGATTATAATTTTTTTTTTAATTGACATTCTTTAGGCTTACATTATGGCTTCCCTGGTAGCTCAGTTGGTAAAGAATCTGCCTGCAGTCTAAGAGACCCGGGTTCGATCCTGGGTCGGGAAGATCTCCTGGAGAAGGAAATGGCAAACCACTCCAGTATCCTTGCTTGGAAAATCTCACGGATAGAGGAGCCTGGTGGGCTGCAGTCATGGGGTCACAGTTGGGCACAACTGAGTGACTTGAGTGACTAACATGCTTACAACTTTTAGATTATATTATGTTTCTTTTAAAGTTTCACCTCTTCAGAGTCCTCACTGGAGTCAGGATCATACACTTTTGCCACATCTATGACATAAAGTTAAGAAACACATGAGCTTTTCCTGGCAACTGGAAGAATAGGGAAGAAGGAAGAAGAAATTATGGTACAGCAGAATAGCATAAATCTGTCAAAGAAGAATGTAATCAGTTTGTTTATAGTGAAACTTAAGAGACTTTAGTCCTCTTCTGAGGCTGAGACTGTGGGTATATATTTTCACTTCAGAAGTTCAAACTGCACATTCTTTTATTCTTTTAGACTCTCCAGGCTGCTGAACTGATTGACTCGGAGTTTCGAACAGGAATGAGCAATAGACAAAAGAACAAAGCTAAAAGAATGGCCAAATTATTTGCAAAACAGAGATCCAGGGATGCAGTAGAAACGAATGAGAAGAGGTAGTAATCCTTTTTTTGCTCATTTATGTATTTAGTTATACCATTTTATTTAAATTTTTTTTAATTGGAAGATAATTGCCTTACAATATTGTGTTGTTTCCTGCCATACGACAGTGTGAATCAGCCATAACTGTGTGTGTGTCCCCTCTCTCTTGAGCCTACCTCCACCTCACCCCCATCCCATGCCTCTAGGTCGTCACAGAGTGCCAGACTAGGCTCCCCACTGTCTGTTTCACATATGGTAGTGTAAATACGTCAGTGTAACTTTCTCAGTCTGTTTCACCCTCCCCTTCCCCTGCTGTGTCCATAAATCTGTTCTCGACATCTGTATCTCCATTCCTTCTCTGCAGGTAAGTTTATCAGTATGATTTTTGTAGATTCCATATATA
Source organism: Oryx dammah (assembly GCF_014754425.2). Lineage (NCBI taxonomy): Eukaryota > Metazoa > Chordata > Mammalia > Artiodactyla > Bovidae > Oryx > Oryx dammah. Next base: position 12,975,560 of record NW_024070198.1, read on the forward strand.
TGCATTAATATATGATACTTGTTTTTCTCTGACTTATTTCACTCTGTATAATAGGCTCTAGGTTCATCCACCTTACTACAGCGGACTCAGGTCTGTCTCTTTTTATGGCTGAGTAATATTCCATTGTATGTGTGCATATATATATGCAACAACTTTATATTCATCTGTCAATAGACATCTAGGTTGCTTCCATGTCCTGGCTTTTGTAAATAGTACTGCAGTGAACATTGGAGTACATGTGTATTTTTGAACTGTGATTTTCTCAGAGTATTTGCCCAGTAGTGAGATTGCTGGCCTATATGGTAGTTTATTCCTAATTTTTTAAGGAATCTCCATACTGTTCTCCTTAGTGGGTGTATCAACTTACATTCCCACCAACAGTGCAAAGAGGTTCCCTTTCCTCCACATCATCTCCAACATTGATTGTTTGTATACTTTTTTGATGATGGCCATTCTGACTGGTGTGAGGTGACACCTCATTGTAGTTTTGATTTACATTTCTCTAATAATGATCCATTTTTTTGCTTATTTAAAACAGTGATGTTGGTTAACTTAAATCTTGGTCTGCTTGATTTCCAAAAACATTTTGATGACATTGCCTTTAGCTTTGGAGTACTGTTTGGATTGTTTTGCTCAATTGTCAGAGAGCGTATTTACTATTACTAGAGACTAGGACAGCTTCCCCAGGAAGATCCATATATGCAGATTTTTTTTTTTTTTCATAATAATTACGAGTTCTGAATGAGGATTGAAGATCTTCCAAGGGGAGTGCATTCCAGGTAAAGGGCACAAGTATAAATACCTGAATCATGTAATATTCAAGAAACAGAAAGGTTGTATGGCTGGGATGAGTAGACAGAAGTAAGAGTATTAGAGAGTGAATTCAGAGAGATGGCCTGAGGGCTACTAGTTAAGACTGCTACTTTTGTAAGGTGAGAACTGTCACCATATTACATCATATGTTTCTTTGGCTGAGGGCTAAGCCAAATAGTAGGTAATAATCCAGGGTTATTTACCAAGTCCTGTTGTAGGAAAGAGCTCTGTGGGTAAACTCAGTCTTTACTTTCTTACATTCATTGTGGTTCACAGTGTTCTGTATTCACTTCTTCTAAATAAATGGTGACCTTTTTTTTTTTTTAGCAATGATAGCACAGATGGGGAACCAGAAGAAAAGAGACGAAAGATATCAAATGTTGTTATTAATCAGTCTGCAGTTGATTCCAAAGTTCTGATTGATAATACTCCAGACAGTTCTCCCTTAATTGAAGAGGTACTACTGAAATACCCTGAAGCATCCTTTGAAATCATTTATAATTTTTTCATACTAATGTGTTAGTAGATGGTATATAACATAATAATCTGTTAATTGAGAAATTTTGTTATTAAAAATCAAAGTACTTTTTGTTAGTAAAATTTTTTGATTATTTAAAAGCCTGACTATTATTGTTAGTCCTACAAGTAAATACACTTAAATTATTGGCATAAAATAGATCTTTTAAAGTAATATTAATTTGGTTTTTCTTATTCAGACAAATGAATGGCCTTTGGAAAGCTTTTGTGAAGAACTTTGCAATGACCTTTTTAATCCCTCCTGGGAGGTAGGATTTCTTCATTACAGTTTCTCTCAACTCCGTTTTCTTTGCTAATGATAGGAACCATATCAATCATAATCTGTCTTATCAGAGTCCTTATTTTTCCCCTGTGTCCCTCTCAGAACCACTTGTCAGAGCACTTCATAAAGAGTTGCATATCTCTCTCAGTAAAAAATTTCCTTTGGGAATGGACAATTTTGATTAAGACCAGTAGTTTGCTAGTGGTAGCTTAGCCTCAGAAATATTTCTTCAAAAAAGATCTTGAACAGCTCTCAGTGTGTAGAAGATATGAAAGTGAAGTTCTTCTGGTTGAAATTGAGGGTTGGTAATCTCAAAAGATTCTTTGGTTGGTCTCTGAGTAATTTTAAAACACTGTTTTGGAATACCTTTTAGCTTTAGCTTTGCCTTTAGCTTTCTGCTCCCAGAGGCACTTCTGTTCAAAGCTGTTCACGTTTTAGCTCGAATAGGGCTTTAGAAAGTGGGGGCAGCCTCAGTGGCATGTTTCCTCCCTCCCAGATGACATTGCAGAAGCTTCAGGGCTACGATAACGTGTTAGTCATGAGACATTTTATTTAAATTGTCTTCCTTTGATGTTTCACACTTGTGGCTTTGGAACTTAGTTCCGATGTATTTATTTCTAAAATATTGGTGTTTGGACTATAAAGAACATTATATGATGCTTCTTTTCTCTCCTTTGCTGTGGATAATGCTGAATGCAAGTAGAGAGTAGAGGAGTGACAGCCAAGCAGATTAGTATCTCAGAAAGAACTCAGAATAGCTATTTTTTGCCTTTAAAAAAAATAAAATCCATATAATCAAACTGGTGAGATTAAATCTATGTAATTCTTCTTGGATAGTAGAAGAAAAACACATTCTTGTGAAGTCCCACTCAGTTTGTTCCAATTTCTTAAAAATCTAGTATCCCTTTTTCATATTGAAGAAAAGTTAACACTGTTTCTTAAGCATTTAACCTCTGGTATTTGCTTCTTGGTTCTTTTTAGGTTCGACATGGTGCAGGCACTGGACTTAGGGAAATCCTTAAAGCTCATGGGAAAAGTGGTGGTAAAATGGGGGATAGCACTTTAGAAGAGGTAAGTGTAGGTGTAGTAAATCAACATTATCATCAGGTTTCAGTAGATGTCCTCTTTCTCAGACAGGAAAGTAGCAGAGCATGTGCCATGAAGTAGAAATGAGAGGTAAATAGTAAGAAATATGGAGGGGTGAACATAAGGAAAAGGTTAAAAAATTAGGAAGAGGTTTATTTATATTATAGATAGAGAAAGAATGAGTTCAGGGGAAAGATATGTTCAGAAATATTGGGTGGAAAAGTATGTAAAAACACTCATATTTGAGCAAGGTGTAATGGATTAGAATGTAGAGTAAGATGAATGAGAGTATAGTTTAACGGTCAACAAGCATTGTGACCGGTGTAACATGGAGGCAGTAGTAATAGGCTAGATAATAGATACTTCGGCCACCTGATGCGAAGAATTGACTCATCGGAAAAGACCCTGATGCTGGGAAAGATTGAAGGCTGGAGGAGAAGGGGACAACAGATGATGAGATGGTTGGATGGCATCTTTGACTTGAGGGACATGAGTTTGAGCGAGCTCTGGGAGTTGGTGATGGACTGGGAAGCCTGGCATGCTGCAGTCTATGTGGTCGCAAACAGTCGGACACAACTGAGCAACTAAACCGAACTGAATAGATGTAGTTGATATTACAGCAACTTTAAGTGGTTTCTCAATTTCTCTGGGAGTGCAAGTAAAATACAGAATTCATGAATTTTATAGATTTTGGTACAGTATATCTAAATCATCATCAAAGAAGATGTGGTTAATATTGAAGGTAGTAATTGGGACTATTCCATAGTTTGGTTATTGTTCCTACAGCTAATAATCTGTCCTAGTGTTTTGTTTTAGTTTGCTGTAATAGTTTAGTTTTAGTTTTTGGATCTAATATGTTTTAATGTGTTATTAAAATGATTATTTTAACAGATGATTCAGCAGCATCAAGAGTGGTTGGAAGACTTGGTTATTAGACTCCTTTGTGTGTTTGCTTTAGACAGATTTGGAGACTTTGTTTCTGATGAAGTAAGTATCCTAAGGGAGCCTTTACCCAATCAGATTTCAGATTCTTAAAATATATATATATATATATATATATATTTTTTTTTTTGCAAATGTGAATTTTCTTGCTTTCTCATTTTTAGGTTGTGGCACCAGTTCGTGAAACTTGTGCTCAAACATTAGGTGTGGTGTTAAAACACATGAATGAAACAGGAGTTCATAAGACTGTGGATGTGCTGCTTAAATTACTTACACAAGAACAGTGGGAAGTTAGACATGGTGGTCTGCTAGGAATAAAGTATGCTTTGGCAGTTCGTCAGGTAAACACTTCAGTTTTTGAAGCATGTATGGGAGAGTTTTTTCCCCTCTTAGTTTATTCTCATTAATTAAATGAAATGGCTCTAGATTCTTAGTGTTACAGATAAGCCAGTCCTTCAAGATTTGCCTTCTTGAGGTAGTATCATAGAGACAGGTGATGCTAGTAAGAATTTAAGTACGAATTAAAAGAGAATTATGCTTGGAAACTTGTTTCTGTTTCATAGCAAGACCAATTCTCAGTGAGATTTGTGGTGTATGATCACAGGAGTGACCTCTGGGGGCTGACTGTTGGGGCAATTGAAAAGAGGGTAGGTTGGAGTAATGAGAGGCAGGAAGAGATGGTTTTCTTTTTTCTTTTCTCTCATATTCCCTTTGGTTGTCAGTGGTATTGAGTGAGATAGAAGTTCAGGTTCTAGCACAGGAGTATATATGTATGTTTATTCACACTGGGAATTCACGTTCCTGCCTTGAAAACATGTTCTGATGTTTCAAGTCACATTGAATAACGAAGTATTGATACTGTTATGTTCTTTTTCAAATGAGATTAATTATATAGGCATCTAATGACACTTTTTCATTTCTGTTTACATGATTCTTTTAAAATAAATATTGGAATTTATACTTTTGTATGTTAATTTAATGAAAGATTTTTTAAGCACATCACTTGTACTGTAGAAATTAATCGGTTTTGGTGTACTCTTTTGCAGGATGTAATTAATACTTTATTGCCTAAAGTTTTAACTAGAATAATTGAAGGGCTCCAGGATCTTGACGATGACGTCAGAGCTGTTGCTGCAGCGTCGTTAGTACCTGTGGTAGAGAGCCTTGTGTATCTTCAGACACAAAAAGTAAATATTCTGCATGTTTTTCTTATAGAGCCTTTTACATTTGTTATGTAGCATGTTAGAAAAAACATTGAGGTTGGTTTTTTTTTTACTTTCTCCATTTTTCTTATGACAGCCCTCTGGTGCATAAGATCTTGATATATATATTCTTGGGAAGAGTGAATTATGAATTGTGTCTTTTTATCTTTCCCTTTCATGTACAGAATATGTAGAGAAATTCCTTAAAAAGAAAGCAACCATTCCTTGTTCATTTCATTCCTGGTTTTTAGGCAAATGAGATTTTCGCTTGTTTTGATTTTGAGTTTTGATTTTTTATTATGTTTTCATTTTTGAAATGCCTCTTTTAAGGTCCATCTGATTTCCCTCTATTGTTAAAACCAGAACATGTGTATTTGAGAGTACTTCAAAAGCTCAGAAACTAAATTTGTCTTTTCATGATAATTAAGAACGTTTTAACTATATTAAAATTGCTCAGAGGGTTGCTGACATGTATGTGTAAGCTGTATTGTTTTCAGAGTTTATGATTTTTTTTTTAATGGAAAATACAGCTGGGATATCTTATTTCTTGAATTCGCCATCCATTATGAACCTCGCTAGAAAGGTAAATGCCAAAGTAGAGCTGAGTGGCATTAAAAGGGGTAGAAAACTGTTGAAGACGAATGATGTTTCCTCCTCAACTTTACTCAGAACTGGGATTATCCAAGGTCATTGGGGTAGTATATGTTGTTGAATCAGTAGTGACTCCTGAAATACAGTTTGGCATGGCTGGTGAATATTTCTTGCAAAATTAATAACTGTTTTTTTGATAACTGATCTTACAGGTACCTTTCATTATAAATACATTATGGGATGCTCTTCTGGAACTAGATGATCTAACAGCTTCAACAAATAGTATTATGACTCTTCTGTCATCCTTGTTAACTTATCCTCAGGTTCAACAGTGCAGGTAATTATTTCTGTTCAGTGGAATAAAGTAGAAAGTGTTTACATACAGTTCCAGATAATTAAAAATATGATAGTCTAGCGTCTTTTAGAATAGCACTATAAGTAGGGGATGCCAAAGACAGTTATTTTCAGGAGGACTTTTCTTCTTCATTCTCTAGCCAACAGCTCTTTGGGGGCAGAAACTTAGAGAGGCTATATTCTTGGGTTAATTCCATTATATAATCATTCGACTTGTTCATCCTATGAGAGTTAACTTTAGATAAACAGTTATCCATTTTATTTCCACCTCTAGTTCTAGACTATAGAATTTTGTAGCCTTTGTGACTGTGGTTAATAGAATTATCAGTGGACATCAGTTTTACATTTCCAAATTTTGCTACTCTGTAAGCATTTTCTTCAGGATGTTCACAAAGAAATATTTTCTTGATTTCAATAACCACTTATCTGGAAGGGAATACATAATAATGTAATATAATGTTCAAAATCAGAGAATGGGTAAAGCAAAGACGTAAACCAAAAATTTAGTGTCATTTATTTTACTGTCTTGATATCTGAAATGAAGCTTAGCTAATTTATGTATTCCCTGCCTTTTAGACTGGCTCCTAAATATTAATATCCTTGGAGATACAGAAAAAGAAATTACAGATGAGAAAGTTAATTTCTCTTCTTAGGCTAGTAAGTTGGAGAAGGCAATGGCACCCCACTCCAGTACTCTTGCCTGGAAAATCCCATGGATGGAGGAGCCTGGTAGGCTGCAGTCCATGGGGTCGCTAAGAGTCGGACACGACTGAGCGACTTCACTTTGACTTTTCACTTTCGTGCATTGGAGAAGGAAATGGCCACCCACTCCAGTATTCTTGCCTAGAGAATCCCAGGGATGGGGGAGCCTGGTGGGCTGCCGTCTATGGGGTCGCACAGGGTCGGACACAACTGAAGCGACTTAGCAGCAGCAGTCCAGTAAGTGTATTCAATGAATGTTTATGTAATTATGATTATAAATGATTCCTGGTTCTGTGAGTAAATCTGTTTCCAATGAAAATCATTGATGTGTCAAAAACATGGAGAGAATGTTTAAAATAATACTGACCTGTGGTCATTCTTCAATGTTAAATTTAGGCTAGTGGGACAACCCAAAATTGGAATAGCAAAATAAGTGCTTATAAAGTGAAGAGGAAAATTGAAATGCTAGTGCATATATGGTGTTTCCTAATTTTCAGACACTTTCATTGGTATAAGGGTTAAATGAGTTAATCTGTGTGAAAGCCGCAAAATGCAAGAATTCTTAATTATTATTGTATATTAGGGGTTGGCAAACTTTCTGTCCAGATAGTGAGACTTTGGCTTTGTGGCTATATGATCTCTGTCAAAGCTACTCAGCTCTGTCTGTGTAGCACAAAAGCAGTTGTAGATAATACATAAAGGAATGAATGTACCTGTAATCCAATAAAACTTTATTTAAAAACTCATGTAGAGTGAACTTGAACTGTGAGCCTTGGTTTGTTTGCACTTGCCCTAAAAAATAAAAAAGGCTTTGGACTTAAAAATCAAGTGGACAGTGTTGGAAAAGCTAGATAATGTAAAAAAAAAATCAAAGAATGTAGTGAAAATTCTGTTAATCCAGTGTGAAATAATGTAGTTTTTGATCTTTTTTTTTTTTTCAAAATTGCCTTAGAAAATTTGCTTCATATGTTGTGATATTTGGCAGATACTCTCCAGCCTATATAAGAAGAAATGCAGCATGTATTTGGAGCGTGAAGAGTTACACTATTAACAAGACCTGCTATAATGCTTTTTCATATTTGAGTCTGTTTTATGTCTGTGTGTGCATGTGTTTAAGTTGTAATTTTATAAGTAAATTTACTAGACGTGTAAATAAATGTAAAAGGCGACGTTCATTTAAATCTGCAAGTAATGAAAATATCATTAAAAGATGGACCTCCTGAGAGGAACCAAAAGAACAGATAATTACACTGACATATTCTTTTTTCCTCGTGTCTTTTTCTTTCGAGGTATATATTTCAAATGCTACTTATAAATAATTTGCTAATTTGAGGTAACTTTTATAAACGACTCGTGGATGTGACAGGAATCCTATGGTCCAAGTTGTTAGCCAACTCGTGCCTTTGCTTGCTTTCACATTTAAAATCTAATCTGTGAGAAGGAAGATAATTTGAGTTTGTCTAATTTAGTAATGCTAGATTAGGATAACAAATTCCAAAGCTACTACCATTACCATCTCTTGCTTCTTTTGATATGTGATAGAGATGGCCCCAAAGGGGGATATAAATTCTGTGCACCTATTGGTTACCTCTTGGAGTTAACAGTAGGAAAGGAGTAAGGATTAACAATCCTGATTTCTGTGTAGGCTGACTATCAACTAAGATACATGTCCCATTTTCCTGAGTGAGAACAGACTAAGTGCAGTTATACTGAAAAGTTCTGATTTGATAGAGGTGATTCATGGTATTAGTGCCACAGAATAACCTCATGTTAATGTTTCTGCTACTCTTTATGACTGCATTTGTTCTGTCTATTCTGGTGTTATAATAGTTTTGTATGAGGGTGTTAAGCAAGTGTTCATAGGAAAATTGTATTGTCTTTTTAGAATTTATTCATCAAAAAAGTTGCTAGGTCCATAAGGAAATGATATTTAGATGATATATCAACAGAATTTCAACTAAGAATGAATAAGATTAATCTGTGTCTTCTTTATTAGTATTCAGCAGTCACTCACAGTTTTAGTTCCACGTGTCTGGCCTTTTTTGCATCACACTATATCATCAGTTCGAAGAGCAGCCTTGGAAACTCTGTTCACTTTATTATCAACACAAGACCAGGTAAGAACTAACTTGGTCTAAATAACTACAGTAATCTTGAAATTTTTAGAGATTAATTTTGTAAGATCAATCTGACCACCAGGTTACCCTTGCTTCACATAAAGATCAGGAGAATGCTAGGGCTAGTAAAATTGGTATGGTGAGTATGTAGATACATAAGAATATCATCATAAGGGCAGAAATATTTTAATACTATTCTAGATTGTATTCCCAGCCCATGGAATATTGCTTAACACAAAGGTGGCTCTCAGTAAGTTTTTGTTGAACGAAAGATTGAATCATCCCTTCCTGTCAAAGATCATGTTATTCATTCTTTGCCTACTCTGTATGGTTGACAGTTGGATGGTTGGCAAAAACCATCCCAGGTTAGAAAGCTACCTGTGAAGCTCTGCAGTGTGACTTGAAAAGACTGATAATACAGTTGATAGGCACTTACTTCCTTTTAAGGAATACTGAGTCTTAAGAGCATTTTATTTCCAAGGAGTAACACATTGAAATGCCTACAGAGAACCTTCAGTTAATATCACTGTGTAAATAGAAATCTGTTATGAGCTGAGTAATCCTTGCCCTGTCTGTAAAAGGCTTCACATTCCTGTTTTAAAAATAGACCTAAAGGTCAAACAAAATACTAGAATTTAGGGAAACATCATAAGGAATCCATTTCTTATGCTGTTACTTATAGGTGCTGCAGTTTGAGGCAGTGGTCTTTAAAAAACAATGGTTAATTTTTTTTAGACAATATATTAATACTGTGGATAAATGTCTCTTTTGTGTTCACCAACCATGCATTCCTATGTGAATTAGGAATATTCCATGTAGACCTACTTTAATTTTAGCACGATATTGTATTACACTACCATGAATCAACATTTGTAAATTTCCTTTTGCATTATCCTTTTTGTCTGATCAGACTCTTCTAAGAAAAAACTATCATGTCCATTTTATTAATATAATCCTTAGTTGATCAGGCATGGGTTCATATAAAAAGCTGCTGGCGTGGGTTCTGAGTTTTCACATTATTATTATTATTTTTTTTCGGTTTTGTGAGTTTTGCCTAAATGTTTTTGATGTAAATATTCTTAAATTCACTTTAGATAGACCTATTAAATTTATCAAATTTCTTCCCTTCATGTTGTTGTTGTTTTCTGTTTTTTTAGTATACTTCACTTTTAGGAGCAATTTTTGGTTTCACGGAAAAGCTGAGCAAGAAGTACACAGTTCCTGTATGCCCCACCCGTGTGCACAGTTTCCCTTTAGTTGACACCTTGCATTAGTGCAGTGCATTTGGTGCAGTTGACGAACCAGTATTGACACATTATTAGCTAAAGCCCACAGTTTACACTAGGGTTCACTCTTTATAGTGTAGATTCTGTGGGTTGACATATGTACAGTGGTATGCGCTCACCATTAGAGTGTCATAAGGAATAGTTTCACTGCACTAAAAAATGCCTGTGCTGCCCCTGTGCGTTTCCACTTTTCCTCCCTTCAAAACCTTAGCAACCACTACTCTTGTATTGTTCTCATGCTTCTGCCTTTTCCAGAATACCACATAGTTGGAGTTAGGTAGTATGTGGGCTTCCCTGGTGGCTCAGATGGTAGAGGACCTACCTGCAGTGCAGGAGACCTCGGTTTGATCCCTGGGCTGGAAAGATCCCCTGGAGAAGGAAATGGCTACCCATTCCAGTACTCTTGCCTGGAGAATTCTGTGGACAGGGGCACCTGGCAGGCTGCAGTCCATGGGGTGGCAAAGAGTTAGACATGACTGAGCCACACACACATGGAGTATATTGCCTTTTAATAGTGGCTTCTGTTTCATTTAGCATTACAAAATTAAGGTTTCTCCATGTCTTTTTTTTTATAACTTGATAGTTCATTTCTTTTTATCACTTTGTAATACTGCATTGTATGGATGTGCCACAGTTCATAGATTCACCTATTAAAGGATATTTTCATTTCTTTCTGTTTTTATCAGTTTGAATGAAGTTTTAAACATTTGTGTGCAGGTTTTGGTATGGGCATAGTTTTCAGTGCACTTGGGTAAATACTGAAGTGCACAATTGCTGGATCATATGCTAAGAATATATTTAATTTTATAAGAAAACGTCTTCCAAAAATGTCAGTACCAATTTACATTTCCACCATCAAGGAGTTTCTGTTGCCGTATATCCTCTCCCAGCATTTGATGTTGTCAGTGTTGTTGTTTTTAGCCTTTCTAATAAGTGTGTAGTGGTATCTCACTATAGTTTAAATTTGAAGTTCTCTAATGATATATGATGTTGAACATCTTTTCATATGCTTTTCTTTAGTAATTTTGTTTTGTTTTGCAAAACCATAAGACTTTATAAGGAAGATAGCCTGAATCTTACAACTTATCCCATCATAAGTATGTATGCATATATGCTTGTCTCTAAAATGTTTTTGTATAGAACCACAGTTAATAAGTTATTTATAAATTCTCTCTTTTTTTTTTTTTAATTTTATTTTTACTTTATTTTACTTTACAATACTGTATTGGTTTTGCCATACATTGACATGAATCCACCACGGGTGTATACAAGCTCCCAATCCTGAATCCCCCTCCCACCCCATATCATCTCTCTGGATCATCCCCATGCACCAGCCCCAAGCATCCTGTATCCTGTATCGAACATAGACTGGCACTTCGTTTCTTACATGATAGTATACATTTTTCAAAGCCTGCACCACATGGCTTGGAGGATCTTAATTCCTTGACCAGGGATGGAATCTGGGCCCTGGGCAGTTGAAGCATGAAGTCCTAACCACTGGACTACCAGGAAATTCCTGAAATCTCTTGTATCAGACTCTTTTATGACATACCTTGGCATCTTTGAAGATAAATTGTTTAATCCTTGTGTCTTTATCTCTCATGTTAACATGTGAAAGTATTAGCAAGTCTGGCTTCTCAGAGAGTATGAAATAAGAACTCTTAGGCAAACCAAATTAATTTTATTTGGTAATGACTTAAAATCAGGATGTAACTTTTTTTTTTTTTTTGCTGAACTAAGAGCTTGACAAAGTGAAGTAATTTATCATTTGTTTTTCCTTTTTTAAAAAAGTTTTTATTGGAGTTTAGTTGATTTATCATGTGTGAGCTTCTGCTGTGTAGCAAAATGAATCATACATGTATATTCACTTTTTTAGGTTCTCTTCCCATGTAGACCATTACTTGATTTTACTTTCTATAGACTGTATTTATTCATGCAGGTTTATACATGAATATATATGTTTACCTGTGAATTACTTTACTGGAATGTCTAGATTACTTAGTGTTGATAACCACTGTCTTTAAGAGTGGTTTTAGTCAGAACTCAACTAGGAAAATATATTCTGGACATTAACCTCTAGTTTAGCCATATTTTGTTGACTGGGTAAGCTTTTCCATTCTGTTTGCATCAGAGTCACCTTCTGAGTCATTGAAAATTTTAGTACATAAAAGTATTGATTTTTATTTGAAAGGCAAGCATTAGCATGATGCTTATAAATTTAGCATGAAGATATACATGAGATTGACTTGGAATTTGGGGGCATATTTAGTCCAGGATGTAAGATAATTTAATGTATGCATATGTAGAGAAGGGAATAAAGACCAAAAAAACAGAGTTAACTGAGACTTTGGCATTTGAGAACATTAGCATAATTAGGTATTGGTCAGATTTTATAAAGGTATGAAAAGAGAGCAAAGTTTAAATATTTATCTGACTTTCAATAAATATTGTTTGGACAATAAAACAAGGCATTACGAGTTGTTTAATTATAGAATTGGGTTTTGTTTTTTGGCAGTGGGCCAAAATAGGATTTCAGACCAAATTAGTAGAGGAGCTGAGAACTCAGTATGATTCATAACTTTGTAGCTTCTTTCCAGATTTTTTTCCCTGCAACCCCATATCATTTGATATGGTGATAGAAATGATACCTACTGACAGGAATCAGGTGTTCATGGTAAATGATAATCAGATTGCTGCTCCCCCCCCCCCCCGCCCTGCCTCGACATCTACACACTTTATGGGTGTGCTTGTGGGAAGATAAAAGAGGGGGCATAGCAAAATGGTGCTGGCAAGATCTTATCCCACCTAATATGTCAATTTTGCCAGTTAGGGATTTATTGCAATCCTACAATTGTGGAAAATTTTCCATATTACCAAATATTATTTGTGACTTTGATTATTCTCATAATCAAGGTAGATTTGCTCAAGTTATTTTAGCGCCTACAATTTTCTAGATACTGATTGGTAAGGGAAAAGTTCTGTTTCCTTCTGTAGAGCTTAAAACAGGAAGCTAAGCAAGACAGAAGACGACAACTAGACAAGTGCTTATAATTACATAGTGGCCATTTTATAAAGCCATCATTACATAGTGAGGTAAGGATCTGGTAGGGGAAGCAGATGGTGCTGCTGGGTCCTTACTAGTGAGGTGAGTAAAGGTCAAGGAAGTGTCTTGCTGAAAGTACAGTTGAAACTGAGACCTGAAGGATGAATGGAATTTAACCAGGTGAAGAGCAGGGTAACAGTCAGAGGAAGAGCATGTGTCAGACTCTGGGAGCAGGAGTGAGCATGGTGGCACTAAAGAGGGAGGGGAAGGAAACTGGTCTGGCTGAGGGACTGAGCGCAAGGGGATGGAGACGGGCAAGAGTTGCACCTTGAGTTTGTAAATGTAGTGACATGTCTGACGGTCTTAGTTTTGTCATTAGCGTTCCTTGTTCTGAGTTCCACAAAGACAGAGTGAAGGCCGGAACACCAGTCTGAATAAAGGAGCTGTACAGAGACTGCCCCGTTCTCTTTACACTAAATAAGTATCAGTCATTCCCCTGAGTATTCCCACAGATGCCCACTCCTCCATCTGACCCTCATTATAAAAATGACATAAAGTGCTAATACTGTGTCAATTATTTAACATAAACGAAAATATATTTTTTAAAGCCCTCTTAAAACATGAATTATAACTTGAGTTGTTGTAGTATAGCTTATAGTTAATTTAAACCTGGTAAAGTAAACAGTCTGTGGTAGGAATTTTTCTGTAATTTGGATTATACTCTGCTAGACTACTACTGAGGAGAAGGCAGTGGCACCCCACTCCAGTACACTTGCCTGGAAAATCCCATGGACAGAGGAGCCTGGTAGGCTGCAGGCCATGGGGTCGCTAAGAGTCGGGCATGACTGAGCAACTTCACTTTCAGTTTTCACTTTCATGTATTGGAGAAGGAAATGGCAGCCCACTCCAGTGTTCTTGCCTGGAGAATCCCAGGGACAGAGGAGCCTAGTGGGCTGCCGTCTATGGGGTCGCACAGAGTCTAACACAACTGAAGCGACTTAGCAGCAGCAGCAGCAAACTACTACTGAAGTCATCAAAACTTTCCAGACTTTGAAGGGAAATTTGTGACTAATAGACTCCTAGTTAGTAGCATACTAGAAGTCCACTAACTATTTTTTAAAATTCTGGGATGGAAAATCCCAACATCACTGTACCCCACTCCTAACCAATTCAGTTTAATAAACCTATAAATATAAAGCAACATTAGGTTACCTGCCTAAGTCAGTGTCTCCTGGAAGACAGGCACAAAATTTATGAAAACAGGTGAACCAACTTTCAGATTTGCAAGAGGCAGGTGGTTTCTGGATGGGCCAAATTGTACTTAGTGATTTTTGGAGAAAATACTAACAGCTGAAGAATGTAACTTTTTGTAACAATGCCTAAAAGGAGATGCTTGCACAATTGTTCAGATAGAACAGCTTCAGCTGTTTTCTCAGCTTTATTTTGTAACTTGTGTTTTCTGCTAGGCAGACTTTATGTTGTGTTGCTGGAGAAATCTGCATTTTTAAAAATACTCGTTCCTGTGATGATAGTGACCTGCATATTCTGGGTTGGATTTTTTGTTTGGTTGGGCTTTTGGTTTCTCTTTATTTTTAAAATTTTATTTTCCTCTTTATTTATTGACTTGACTTTATAAAGCAAAATTAAACAGAAAATACAGAGTGCCCATCCTTATACCTCCTGCCCTCCCCCAAATAACTGCTCCCACCATCAACGTCACACACCAGAATGTTACAGTTAGTGAATGAACGTTGACATGTCAGTATCAACCGATCCATAGTTATATTAGGCTTCACTTTTTTTTCCCAGGCTGTGCCACATTGCTTACAGGATCTTAGTTTCCTGACCAGGAATTGAATGTTGGCCCTTGGCAGTGAAAGCACTGTCCTAACCACTGGACCTCCAGGGAGTTCCCTTGGCTTCACTCTTGATGTTGCATGTTCATTTTACTGATTTTCACGGATGTGTGATGATCTTTCCATTATTATATCTTACAGAATAGTTTCTCTACCGTAAAAACACCCTGTGTTCTTTCATTCATTTATTCCTTTGGTTGTTTTTTAAATAATTATAAAGTAGAATTTACTAGAGTAACAAAGTTTATAGCCTGAGAAGACTACTACAGTTTATATTACATTCACTATTTATTAATATGGGGGAAAAACATCTTCATCTGTAGGTATGGCTTTGGGATCTACAAGCAACTGTTTTGATTTCCAGTGATGAGGTTAGGGGTGGATTAAGAGAATTGGTAAATATGGCAGGGGAAATCAGAAGAAATCATAGGAGAGTAATATTAAGTTATTGCCTTAGTGCTGTTACAGCTTTCCTAATTGTGCCTGTTTTCTCTGCTGAGGAAAGGAGAACTTTTCTTCTTTCCAATGTCCCTTTCCCTTTCAATGAAAAGTAGTTCTTTAAGGCATCCCCTGTCAGTGAGTAGGCTCCCCCGAGTTGATGATTTTGTAGTCTATTTTAAATTTCTTTCAAGCCATTTTGAACGTGAGAAAAAGACGACCAGGGTTATTAGTTTCCTACTGGCAAGAGAACTATAGGTAGCTTTCCGAGTTATGCATTATCCCTAGACCTTCTCACTTTCTGGAAATTCAGTTAAACATTTTCCAAATTTCTCTTCAGTCTCTTCCAGACAGTTCAGTTCAGTCGCTCAGTCGTGTCCAACTCTTTGTGACCCCGTGAACTGCAGCACGCCAGGCCTCCCTGTCCATCACTAACTCCCTGAGTTTACACAAACTCATGTCCATTGAGTTGGTGATGCCACCCAACCATCTCATCCTCTGTCATCCCCTTCTCCTCCTGCCTTCAATCTTTCCCAGCATCAGGGTCTTTTCAGATGAGTCAGCTCTCTGCATCAGGTAGCCAAAGTATTGGAGTTTCAGCTTCAATATCAGTCCTTCCAGACCCAGGACTGATCTCCATGGACTAGTTGGCTCCCCTTGCAGTCCAAGGGACTCTCAAGAATCTTCTCCAACACCACAGTTCAAAAGCATCAATTCTTCTACGCTTAGCTTTCTTCCAGACAACATAGTTTTTATTTTTAAAAAATTGTGGAAGGATGTGATATTAAGTACTGTGAACTAGTTAATAAAATTTTTAGTTCTTATTCAGCGAGCTTGTAATTTGTGCAGTAGACAACATGAGATTACTTTTCTACAATTCTGAGCACACAGTCGATTTAGTTAAGCACCATTTGATTGCTTGATTTGGGTGGGCTTTTGATTTGAGAAATTCCTTAGATTGAGGTTTTAAACCTGAGCTTAAGGAAATCCCTGAAGCTGAAAGCAAAACATTATACATAAGTATGTAGATAAGTGTATTTTTCTAAGAGAAGATTGTGCATAGTCTTTCCCTGATTTTCAGAGGGTCCTTAACCCAAAATAAATTGGGAACTTTGGCTTTAATTTTGTAGTGAACTCAAAGTTGAATTTTCTAGATTGCATATCATCTCACAGTTCTTTTCTTGCATTAATGATGAACACATACAACTTAAGCTGATTATCCAGCACAACTGTAGTGTGATCATTTATTAAATTTCCCTGACAGAGCAGTGATACACAGTGAAACCAAAGAGTTGTCACTGGTTAGAGCTTGCTCCCATATACAGGATGATTTCAGTTTATTAGAAGCAAAATTCATTGTTGTTAATCATACAGACTTTCTCCAGGTTCGTAGAGACTGTATGCCATTTAATTTCTCCAAATCATTGGAATAATACGGTGTTTTTGCTCAAAATCTTGTCAAAATTTATCACCAGTTGAACGTTTTCGATGAAGTCATAACAGTCTTTTCATGGTAGTACTTCTGTTATTTGACTTGAAACTTTTAAAATAAGCTAACACTGCAGAATTATGTTATAATTTTGATTTTGCTTTTGTTTTTAGAACTCTTCATCTTGGCTTACACCTATCCTTCCTGATATGCTTCGACACATATTTCAGTTTTGTGTTTTAGAAAGCAGCCAGGAAATTCTGGACCTCATTCACAAGGTATGTGGTGAATATATCTGTACTCCTTTTCCCAGTACCTTGGTAGATGTAAAAAAATTTTTTTCATAATTCTGTACAGTTGTTGATCAGGGATTTAAGTTAGAAATCATCCAAGACATTTGAATAGTCTGGAGAGCAAGGAAATAGACTTTTTATGGATTATAATGCTTAAGTCCTGGTTAGTTGTGTGACCCAGTAGGCAGGTGTTTTAAGCACTTTCTTCATAGCCTCAATACAGAAAATTAAAAAGGAAGAAAAGACAACTTTTTTCCATCACTTATTTTGCTTTCTATCAGGATGCTTATCTGTCCTATAGAGTATCTTTTGGGATTTATTGGTAATCATAATTTAGACTTGGACTTTTTCCTTTTATTTAGGAATATTGGTCATATGTGTTGGAACCTATAAAGAATAGCCACTTGATATGTTTAATAATATTTATGGGAGGAAATGGCACTGTTGTACCTTTAATACCTGTTAACGTAGTCTTGAATCATTGGCCTCTGAAGTGGCTCATTGTTAACAGCTGTGGGTTAACATTGGTGGTGTTTCTACATGGTGGCCCTAGCCCATTTAATGTTAGACATCAAGAAAAGTGCTTCAGAGCTTCCCTGGTAGCACACTGGCAAAGAATCCACCTCGGATGCAGGAGACTTGGGTTCGATCCCTGATCAGGAAGCATCCCACATGCCTCTGAGCTGCTAAGCCTGTGCGCCACAACTGAGCCTGTACCCTAGAGCCTGGAAGCCACAGCTACTGAGCCGAGTGCTCTGGAGCCCTGAAGCCACTTCAGTGAGAAGCCCCTGCAGCACCAAGGACCCAGCACGGCCATAAATAAATAAACAAATAAAATACATTTTTTTTAAGTCCTTTATTGAGTAAGATCATGAATCAAGATTTACATTGTTTTTAATTTATACTAGGATATTACTCTAGTATATTACTCTGATAAGGCTTCCCTCATAGCTCAGTTGGTAAAGAATCCACCTGCAATGCAGGAGACCCCGGTTTGATTCCTGGGTCGGGAAAATCTGCTGAAGAACGGATAGGCTACCCACTCCAGTATTCTTGGGCTCCCTTTGTGGCTCAGCTGGTAAAGAATTTGCCTGCAATGTGGGAGACCTGAGTTCGATCCCTGGGTTGGGATGATCCCCTGGAGAAGGGGTAGGCTACCCACTCCAGTATTTTGGCCTGGAGAATTCCATGGACTGTAAAGTCCATAGGGTCACAAACAGTTGGACACAACTGAGTAACTTTCACTACTCTGATATGTTGGATATTACTAGGATATTACTCTAGCATATACTAAGGGTATTACTTATCTAAATTTAGCAGGAGCTGTTATGTATTGAAGCATGTATTGAATATAGGAATGCATATAGAGCTTTATGATACAAAGAAAGAATTCCAGATATTTACTAAAATTTTGATAACTTTTTTTATGGGTATTAAAAAAAATGATTTTCGTAAAATACTGAGGAAAATACTTTGTATTCTTTTTTAAAAAACTTTCTTTTGTATTACTTTTTTTAGTATACAAACTTATCTACCCTAAAACAGTATTTCAAAGTAAGCCTATTTGTTGAATTTTAAAATTAATTTTTGTGCTATTTCCTACTTTTTTTTTCAATTCAGTATCACTAAAAGTATTAGGTTTTATTAGGCCTTGCTAGAAAAATTTCATTTTCTTGTTCCCTTCTCATTCTTCAGGTTTGGATGGAATTGTTGAGCAAGGCTTCAGTTCAGTATGTGGTAGCGGCTGCTTGTCCCTGGATGGCTGCGTGGCTTTGCTTAATGATGCAGCCTTCTCATTTACCTATTGATTTAAATATGTTGCTGGAAGTAAAAGCTAGAGCCAAAGTAAGTGTAGAGGTACATAATGTATTTGTATGTTCAATTCATAATTATTAATACAGTAACTGTTAAGAAACCTGTATTGCTTTATTATAAGTGTGATATTATTATTGTAACAGAAGGAAAAACTATTTTATTGGAACCTTGACAAAATGCATAGTAATTTTTATCCATTAAAGTTTTGTGAAAGAACTGTATTCTAGTGGAATTGTAACAAATGAGATTATTTTTTATGTTGTCTATTAAATTTTAATGGTAAATCTTTAATTATTGTTTTCCCCGCTTATTCACTTAGGAAAAAACAGGTGGTAAGGTACGCCAGGGCCAAAGCCAGAGTAAAGTACTTCAGGAGTACATTGCAGGTGCAGACACCATCATGGAAGACCCCACCACCAGGGACTTTGTTGTTATGCGGGCCAGAATGATGGCAGCCAAGTGAGTATACATAAATTCAAAAGTCATTTAACCGAAAGATTCCTCCCATGTGTCTGTCAATCCTTCCTCCATCATACTAGAGTAAGAAAAAAATTAAAAAGTAAGAAAACATTTTTCATTCTTTTGAAGTTTTAAAAATAAGATTTGTATTTTTTTGGTGCACATATACTTTAATATTTAAGCTTAGGTGAAGTCATCTTAAATGGCAGATACTAAAATTTGTTTCAGAAGGCAACCCAACAATTGCACAGTCCACAACAAAATTTGAACATCTAGGCCACATAACTGTGTTTTCAGGTCTGAAAATCTCCTTTGTTTGTTTTGTTGTTTTAGTTGCTAAGTCATGTTCGACTCTTTGTGACCCCCTGAGCTTATGCCCTCCAGGTTCCTCTGTCCATGGGATTTCGCAGGCAAAAATATTGGAGTGGTTTGCCACTTCCTTCTCCAAGGATTTGTATTTTTTTTTTATGAAGATAAGATAGGAGTTAAGTCTTCCCTGGGAAAAGTTATAGCTTCAGTAGGGGAAACTTTTTTATAAAATAATTTTATAATTATATAAAGTAATTTTATAATTTTATAAAGTAATTTTTATAGTAACTTCTTTTTTTCTCCCTCTTAGGTTGTTAGGAGCCCTTTGTTGCTGTATTTGTGATCCAAGTGTAAATGTGGTAACCCAAGAAATTAAACCAGCTGAATCCCTTGGCCAGTTACTACTCTTCCATTTGAACTCCAAATCTGCCTTACAGAGAATTAGTGTAGCTTTGGTAATCTGTGAATGGGCTGCTTTACAGAAGGTAAGATTTTGCCCCCAAATAAAAAAGACAATCTAAACTAGGTTCCATTAGCTATTAGAATTATTTTCATTGTATTTTACAAACAGAAAAGTGAAAATTTTCTCTGTAAAAAAAAATTGAACATTTACAGAAAAGTATTCCAAGTTATACTGAAACATTGTTTCTCTCTCATTTGCCTTTAACCCTAGCCTTTTTTCTAAACTCCCCAGTTTTGTACCTGAGAACTACAAAACATAAGAGGCTTTGAGAGCTAGAAGTCCATTTGTATGAGTAGTAGCAAGGGCAGATTTTTGGTCACAGGAAGAATAAAATCAGCACATTTAAACCCAAATCTTTGTATTTCCAAATAAACCATTCCCTTGCAGCCCCTTTAATTTTTAACTTCTAGTAAGATGTATTGATTTTGTGTAAGACTTGCTTCTGTAAATCAAAGAAACTTCCTGCTGGCTTTGTTTATTCCATTGACTGGAATTCTGGAAATTTAACTGTCTGCACTTGCTGTGAGAGTTGCTTGTTACTGCCTCTTAACAGTTTGTCAAAGCTGTGTCTAAAAGTAATTGAGCCATGCTCTATTGCAACTGAAACCCCAGCTTTGCCTCTGGAAAGAAGCAAGGCTCATCTGTTTTTAGGCAGGACGTGGTGTGCTGGAGAGGCAGTGATGCTGTGTTTTTGTGCCTCTCAGACTCAGCAGCAAGTGTTGACAGTTCGGTTTCTGGACCCTCACAGAGCTTCTCTGGACTTACTCTGTGAAGCCCAGGCTGATCACCCAGATCCCACAGAATCCCTCATGGCTCACCACTGAGGTCATTCCCCCTCTGGTTGGGGCAGGCAACAACCAGAGAGAGTGGGAAGGGTTAGTTAAATTTGGGGGCAGGTGAGTAGCTTTTAAATTATATATCCATTTCTACAGTATGGCATGTGAAACTGTGGGTTCAATTGTTAAGAAATCTAATGAGTTTTTAAATAACATTTTTTAGTGCATGCTAAGTGTTCTTTTCTGACTGATTTCTTTTTACAGTTGTATATTTTTAAATCTGTCTTGGAATAAATTCAGAATAAAGTAAGAGTAATTAGGTGGAAAATTTAATGGAATTGTAATAGTTCCATGTGCATGTTCTGTAGTCATTCATATTAAAATTTTAGAGTAGTTCGGGTGTGTTACCTTTTCTCTGTGAAACTAACTATGTTCTGGGAGATAACAGAATATAGATTCAAAAACAATAGAAATTTAGACTTGGTAGTTTGCAAGTGAAGATTATGCATTTCTAGAATTACATTTACATATTTGCCCTGAATATTTGTTGTCTGTTACATTTTAGGAGTGTAGAGCTGTTACCCTAGCTGTGCAGCCACGTTTACTTGATACCCTTTCAGAACATTTGTATTATGATGAAATTGCCATTCCATTTACACGAATGCAAAATGAGTGTAAACAGCTTATTTCATCATTAGCTGATGCACATATTGAAGTTGGTAATAGAGTAAACAACAACGTTTTTACAATTGATCAAGCTAATGACCTGGTGAGTAAAGAAGTGACTTTCTTGATTTTAGAGCATAAGATAAGAAATTTGTCAGCGTCTCGTTTACCACAGAAACACTTGATTTGTTGAATCTGTTTGTGGCTTGGTAGCCTATTGTATATTCAGAATAAAGTAAGAGTAATTAGGTGGGAATTTTAATGGAATTAAATTCCCTTTGGAAAGGTTATTTCATTGTATTGACTTTTCTTCAAACAAGAGAATGGGGAAGGGATTTTTAAAAAAAATCTCAGCTTTGACAAACCAATACACCTTTATTAGAAAAATCGGTTGCCTTTTATCATTTCTCAGTTTTGCCTAAGACTGGCAGAGTATAGGGGTAAAAAAAAGTTTCTGAGTATTTTCTTCTCCCCCTTCCTAACTTACAGTGAAAACATTCAAACATAAGAGAATTATACAATTAATACTCAGATACCAACCAACTAGATTCCAGTTAACACTTTACCAAATTTGCTTTATCATATATGTATTAATTGCAGTATGCAACCATTAATCCATATTTTAATGTATTTCTAAATAAGTCGCAGACAGCTATCAGTACACCTCAACTAAAATTCAGGGTTTTCCCCTTTTTTGCTCTTCTTTGTGTCATTAACTAAAATTTAGTTTTTATGGGGATTTGCTCTTTCTTTGAGGTAAAATATGTTCTATGAATTATACAGATCTTCAGTGGAATATATGATGAATTCTAACAGAAGTGTATACCTTTGAAACCCAAACCTCTGTCAAGATACAGCCAGTGCCATACCCACTTCCCAGTCAATCTCCTACCCTCAGAGAACCCGTTCTGGTTTCTCATGCACCATAGATTACTTTTGCCTGTTCTTGAATTTCATATAAATGGAACCATACACTCTGTGCTGTTCAATGTAAGGATCTTTTTCAGCATGATGTTTTTTAAACTCATCTGTGATGTTATATATATCAGTAGTTCATTCTTTTGTATTGCTGAGTTTTCTTTCATTGTATAAACATGCCACATTAAGTGTAAGCCCTTCTTCTCTTAATGCACACTTGGGCTGCTCCAAGTTTTCAGCTGTTATGAACAGAGCTGCTATAAACATTTTTGTATAAGCTTTTTTTAAGACATGTTTTCATTTCTCTTGGGTAAATACATAGTAGAATTGCTGGGTCATAGGCTGAGATGTTTATTTAGTTTTATAAAAAAATTGTAGTTTCCCAAAAGTGGCTCTATCATTTTACCTTCTAATCAGCAGTATATGAGAGTTTTGGTTGCTCCACATCGTCACCAACAGTTGGTGATGGTCACTTCTTGTAATTTCTGCCTTCCTGGTGGTTGTGTGACAGTGGCGTTGTGGTTCTAACTTGGCATTTCCTTGATGACTATTATAAGTGTAACACTTTTTTATGTCTTATTCACCATTTGTTGATTTTCCTTTCCAAAATGTGTGTTCAGCTCTTGTCTATTTTTAAGTAGGTTGTCTTTTTATTATTGAGTTGTAGGAGTTTTTTTTAATATATTTTAGATACCAATCCTTTATCATATAGATGCTTTCAGAACATTTTCTCCCAATATGAGGCTTGCTTTGTCTTTGAATGAGCAGGTATTTTTAAGTTTGATGAAGTCTAGTTCATCAGTTGTTTTCTTTTATGGTTATTGTGTTCTGTGATCTAAGGTACCTTTTCTTATCTCCAAGTGGCGAAGGTATTCACACACATTTTCTTCTAAAGCATTGTAGTTTTAATGTTTAGTCATCCATATTTATGTTTATACATAGTGCTAAATAGAGACTGCATTGTTTCATATAGATACCTAATTTTTTCATTGTCATTTATTGAAAAGATGTTCATTCTGTTTGTCTCTGTATGCCAGCAGCAGTGTTTTCATTGCTGTGTCTTTGTATTTAGTAAGTCTTTGAGGTTAGGTAGTGTGAAAGAGTTCATCCTGAGTTATAGAATCAGAAGTTCAGCTACTTTACTTGAATTAATCCTGTGAAGGAGCATATTTCATTTCTTATCCCCCTTTCTTATTAAAAAAAACCCCACAATATAGTTGAAATTGTTTTTGGTCTCACCTGTGAGAAAAAGCTAAAATTGCTCCAGTCTTCTTTACTGTTTTTATATAAATTCTCCTTTTTGCGTCCCCTTCCCCATGTTTTGCTTTCTTAGAATAAAATCTCAAATTTTCCTTAAGGTCTTGGGGTCCCTTTTTAGTGTTTCTGACAAGATTTTTTTAAAGCTATTACATGGCCTTTTAAAGCTTTTCTTATTCAGACCTCTTAGTCCCTAGTGGAACTACTGTTCTGTTTCATCAACTTCCTTAGTCCAGTGGTTTTAACCTAGGATATCAGAGTCTCCAGAAGAGCATATTTGAGGGAAGAACAGTTTTTAAAGTTTAATCTTGGCCCTGGCTAAGAGTTGTTATTTGTATCTTTCTTTGCATTCCTATTTTTCTCTTACCGGCCGGAAACAAGCACCTCTGACGGTCTTCCTGTGTCTCTCACCATTCGCATAATTTAGTTCTCATCCATGGGCTGTACTGTCTTCTCTTGCTCTTTTATGTTCTTCAGTTAGGCATTTTTGTTTGGATATCTCACTGTCATTTCAAACTTAACACCCCCAAAACTGGAATTTATTTTTTAACAGAAAATAGCCCTTTTTATCCACAGTCTCAAATCTTGTTAACATTTCCTTTCAGAAAGTTTCATGTGTTTATTCTTTCTCTGTTTCCATCACTACAACCCAGTCAAAGGCCTTAGTATTTTATGACTAGGTCCTGACTCATCTCTAAGGCTCCAGGCAGTCTCTGGTTCATTTCACCCTGCCTGCTGTGCCAGACTAGTGAAGTTCTTAGTGCCATTCTGAACACATCCCTCCCCTACTTAAAAAGCATTATTTTCTTTTTCCTTGATTTTGTTTTTTTCCTTTCTTACCTTCAACACCACCTCTAAACTCCCCATCTCTTTTCTCATTACTCCTCAAACTTCCTCCACTTAAGCCTAGTTAGTTTTTCTCTTGCAAAAGTACACCAGCCTTGTTCACTTTCTTTGCTTCACTTATTCTCTATTCCGTGTCTGAACACCTCTTCCCTTTGCCAAAAGTTCCCTACCCTCAACCCTCTGTGCTCATCCCAAGTTCATTTTTTGACACTCTTTCATCTAAGCCCTGTGCTTAAGCCGTGATGACTGCTGTCAGTTCCTTGAACAGTGCCTCGACTTCCCACTCACTACCTCAACTCTTTTTTCCAAGATGTCCTCATAACTCTAGACTTAACTGTTGGTTAAAAACCTAGCGTAAGTGTTAACTGCCTCTAGCAAGCTTTCGTTGCTTTTGTCATCTGAGAAGAGTTAAGCTGCCCTTGTGCTACCACAGCAACTTGTACTTACCTTAGCTTAATGTTATATTGTCTTTGTCTACCTGTGTATCTCCCACATTAGTCTCAACGTTTTTTTGAGTGCATAAAGACATTGGTTTTACTCATATTTAAGCTGCCTATAATCATTGAAAACTGACAGAAGCATAGTGTATTTAGGACAGTGTTTTTAAACTTAGTAGTGAAACCCTGTTTCAAATAATCTTATGCAGAGCTTGAACACATAAAACAGACAAAGCAAAGTGGAGACTATAAGCTAGAAGTAGAAGTGGTATATGATCATGTTTCTTTGTAGAGAACAGATCACAATCAAGCAGATAAAGCTCAATTTAAAATCTTTCATATTTTATAGTGATAAAAGATCTTAAAGTCTTTCATAGTTTTAGTGATAAAAGAAGATCTTAACTGTGTGTCTATTGTGCTTCTCATAATAAAAGTCTGGCATTATCAATCTTGCCCATAAGAAAATTGATCATTTCTAAGTCTGAAAAATTGGGTTATCCATTTTTAAAAAGTTAGGTTCTTTAATGTTACAGACTTTTCTGACCAACATTGATCAGACTGGATCCATTTATAGAGACTTTTATGATTCCAGTTATTATCAAACAAGACTATTTTTGTTATGTAAGCCATCATACTATCTTTAAATGGTAATTTTAAAAACGTGCACACAAAATCTTATATGTAAATGTTCACAGCAACGTTATTTGTAATATTAACTAAGGTGGAACCAACCCAACCATTCATCAGCTAATGAATGGAAGAATCCAATATGGTATACCCATGTAGTATAATAATATTTAGCCAAAAAAAGGAATGAAGTAATTATACATGCTAAAACATCAATGAACCTTTAAAGATGCTAAATGAAAGAATCTGGTCATAAAAGATTATACATTAGTTTATATGAAAATGTCCAGAATTAGCAAATCTGTGAAGATAGAATGTAGATAAGTGGTTACATAGGATGGAGGAAATGAGGTGTTACTACTAATAGGTATTGAGTTTTATTTTGGAGATGATGAAAATGTTCTAAAATTGTGGTGATGATTGTACAATTCTGAATATAGTAAAAACCATTGAACTTTACACTTTGAGTGTACTGTATGTGAGTTACATCTCATTAAGTTGTTTTAAAAAGGTACAATGAACAGTCTTTTAATGGAGCTTGTAAAGTAGTCTGATGCCACAGTTGTAGCTTTAAGCAGTTCTTGGTAATTAAAGAATTAACAACTGTTATACCATTCTCAAATAATTGATTTATATTTGCTCAGTGTTATTTCACCAAAGTACTATGTGGGCATTATGTGTTGATTTTTCACTCAAATATAAGAAGTCTCTGAAGAGATTGTGTCTTTCTTAAAAAAGTATAATACAATGTTAAATTAAGTCAGATTAAAATAAAGTTTACTTGGAAGGTTTTAGACATTTAGTTTACTGAATACTAAAATGTACTAGTTATTGTAGAATTTACAATTGAAACAGAAAGCTTGCTGTCTTCCCTTTAAGAATTTACAGGCTACTTGGGGTTGATGTCATTAATGATTCTTGATTTCTCTCTTTAATAGGTCACTACTGTTTTTAATGAAGTCACATCATCCTTCAATTTAAATCCTCAAGTATTACAGCAGTTAGATAGTAAACGACAGCAGGTCCAAATGACAGTTACAGAGACCAACCAGGAGTGGCAAGTGTTGCAGTTGAGAGTGCATACTTTTGCTGCATGTGCAGTTGTGAGCTTGCAGCAACTTCCGGAGAAATTAAATCCTATTATAAAACCATTAATGGAGACAATTAAAAAAGAAGAGAATACGCTAGTGCAGAACTACGCAGCTCAATGGATGGCCAAACTACTTCAGCAGTGCACAACAAGGACTCCCTGTCCCAATTCAAAAATTATTAAAAATCTCTGTAGCTCACTTTGTGTGGACCCATATCTAACTCCTTCTGTCACATGTCCAGTACCAACACAAAGTGGCCAGGAAAATTCTAAAGGTATATATATAAACCTTTATTTGGGGTAGAGAAAGAATTAACCATTTAAGTTTGTTTACAGTGATCTACAGGTGTAATTTAAGCAAAATCCAGTTTATGTTGGAGCTTTTTACCATATTGAGAGAATTTGCACTTATTGCTAATAAAATCACAGCCCTCTTAACTCATAAGTTTTTTTATAAAAGACCTGATATCTTTGAGGTCTTTAAGTTCTCACATTTAAGATGACTAAATCCTATAAGACAGGTATTAACCCTTAACTTCTCTTTCAAGATCATCATTATAGGGTTTACTGTTAACAGGGCTAGAAAACTAAACTGTATCCAATGGTGACTGAAAGTTCTTCCTATAAAATTCTGTTTTCTCTAATTTAGTACATGTCTTACGAGATGAGTGGACTCTGTTATCAAATAGTGTTTAAACAGCTTTTCTGTTTTCCTCCAGAAAATTTATATGTAAAGTAGTAACTGCTCTTTGTAGTCTAGTCTCAAGGACCAATGTTTTGTCACATGCCTTAGTCCTGATTTCCTCCCATTCCCCTCCCTGAGGGCTAGTTGAGGCAACAATATTTTGCATTGGTTGGTGTTTCTGAATTCGTGGTTACTCAGAGAAGGCAGTGGCACCCCACTCCAGTACTCTTGCCTGGAAAATCCTATGGACAGAGGAGCCTGGTAGGCTGCAGTCCATGGGGTCGCTAAGAGTCGGAAATGACTTGAGCAACTTCACTTTGACTTTTCACTTTCATGCATTGGAGAAGGAAATGGCAACCCACTCCACTATTCTTGCCTGGAGAATCCCAGGGACGAGGGAGCCTGGTGGGCTGCTGTTTATGGGGTCGCAGAGTCAGACACGACTGAAGCAACTTAGCAGCAGCATAGACTTTTTTTTTTTTTTTTAAAGAGAACTTACTTGCAGTATTTTTTAATGTGTTTTTTTTTTAATGCCTGGAAACAATAACTCATTTTTAAAGAATTAATGTACTTTTAACAGAAGGAGGTACAGTCAGCTTTGCATTAGATATTTCTGGTTGTTAAGAGGATTCTGCAACCTTAGATGTATTAAGTATGGTCCTATGCAGATCAAAATGTTTAACTTAATGTTGCAAATTACTGAGTTTTGTGATCATTTCATTGTCTAGAGAAAATATCATTGGCCTATAAAAATTGAGGCTTAAAAGACAATTTTAAAATGTGTTGTATCTTTTGGAGCAGGAAACCTTTGGTTGGAGGTTATATGCTTTAAGAACTATTTGACTTTTTTCCTTAATAGGATCCAACTCTGAAAAAGATGGAATGCATCATACTGTCACCAAGCACCGGGGTATAATTACACTCTATCGGCACCAGAAAGCTGCTTTTGCTATCACAAGTAGGCGAGGTCCTACCCCCAAAGCTGTCAAAGCTCAAATAGCAGATCTTCCTGCAGGAGGTAGTGGAAACCTCCTTGTTGAACTTGATGAGGTAAATAGTTTTTCTTCTTTGAATACTCTGATTTTAAAACAAAATTTCTTACAGATTGAGAGCTAAATTGTCATATCAGCTTCTAGAATTATATTTTTAAATGAATGAACTGGGGCTAATAACATTTTGGAGTACTCCAGTGACAGAGTTCAGAAAAACTACAAACTTCAAATTTCTCAAGCTTCTTATTTTTACCAATTTAGTTTTCTGATTATCTTCCTAGCAAGAAACCCTCTCCATAGTGGGTATATAAGTCATTCATGAATATGAACTAATTCAGTCCTGTAACAGTGACTACGGAGATGTTAAGTAATAGTGAAAGCTCACTTTTCTCAGTCTTATCAGTGTGAGGAATTACTGTTGACATTCAGAGGATAAGTTTATAATGTCAAATAACTTGTTACCTTTTAGTCAACTTGAAATTTATTAATTGTGTGTGATGTGAGGTAGGGATCTAAATTTATTTGCCCATAGGAACAACCAGTTATCCCAACATTGAATCTTTTCATCCGTAGTTGATGATGATGGCTCCTCTGTTATATATCCTGCTTTCCTATATGTAAGGATCTCCTTGGGCTTTCTGTTCTATTCCATTGATCTACTTCTACAGTACAGTTTTTAAAGACAATTTAAAAAAATGTTTGGTGGGACTTCCCTAGTGGTCCAGTGGTTAAGACTGCATGCTTCCATTGCAGGTTTGATCCCTGATCAGGGAACTAAGATCTCACACTGTGCTGTGTGGCTGAAAAAGAAAAAGAAAAATGTATTTTAACTGTTTGATTTTGAAAAAATCTTACAGTCACATTTTTAACAGTGGAATTCTCTAGGTAGCTCTACTGGTTGCAAGACATAGGAACTTACCTGAGTTGAGCAATAAACTATCAGTGCTAAAAGACATGTGTTTAATATATTTCTGTAAAGTATAGGCCTATTTTAAGTTTTGTTTTTTTTAAACCAAAATCTTATTGTCTGTATTCCTTTAAAAATACTCTGTGAATGAAGACTTTTTCACTAACTATATTATTCTCATGTTAATTTTAATAAAAAATGTATACTTTGATGATTTGCATAGTTCCTTCACTTAAAAATATAATTGTATCTTTCTGGGGGGACTTTTTTTGTATTTAATTATTATGAAATTATTGCTAAGTATGAGGTTACATTAATCTTGTTAAACAGATGCTTATAGTCTGTCCCTTAAAAGTCACTTAGTCATGTTCGACTCTTTGCAAACTCCTCGTGGACTATACAGTACATGGAATTCTCCAGGCCAGAATACTGAAGTGGGAAGCCTTTCCCTTCTTCAGGGGATCTTCCCAACCCAGGGATCGAACCCAGGTCTCCCGCATTGCAGGCAGATTCTTTACCAGCTGAGTCACAGGGGAAGCCCAAGAATACTGGAGTGAGCAGCGTATCCCTTCTCTACGGAATCTTCCTGCCCCAGGAATCAAATCGGGGTCTCCTGCATTGCAGGCAGATTCTTCATCAACTGAGCTATCAGGGAAGCCATGCTATCCCTTAACCAAATATAAATAAGGGCAGGTCATGGGAAGTTTCTTTGGGATAGAGAGGAGAAGAAGAAAACATGTTACTTAGGACTATCTCTAGAAACAGCACGTATTCTTCCATTTCTTTTCTCCAGCCCCCCAAAAGTATTTTATTTTGGATGTAAAAATCTAGCTCAGGATTTTATGCCTATGTAAGTTTATTGAGAGGTGTTTTATAGTTATAACATGTCCAGTAATTGTTTCATTGGTTAAGGGTAACACTGAATTCTTAACACTGATTTTTAAATTCTCTTAATAACATTTTGAAAGCATTATACTTTTTTCTGAAATCTTGTTTTCACCTAACATTTAATTTTTAGGCCCAGAAGCCTTACTTGGTACAACGGAGAGGAGCTGAGTTTGCCTTGACAACTATAGTGAAGCATTTTGGTGGTGAAATGGCAGTGAAGTTGCCACATCTCTGGGATGCAATGGTTGGCCCACTGAGGAATACAATCGACATACATAATTTTGGTGTGTACATATTTTTCCGAGTTGGGATTTAAACAGATTTCAGTGTATATCCATTACATATGTCTTTATAAAATAACAGTGCCTGTGCCTGTTTATCCCAGGCCAGCTGGTAAGTTTTTAAATAGAAGGTTGGTTAAACACATTGATTTTCATATCATTTTGTATACTTTTCTTGCTTTTAACTTTTCCTGTTATGTATTTAGAAAGAGATTTGAAATGGATCATTATATTAAGCTTCTTCACTTCTTTAGGAGTAGCACTTCAGCAGTTAAATTAAGGATGTTGTATTTCATTTTACATTATAAAGCAAAAGAGACTCTCCCACAGTAGCTGGGGGGTGCTAAGACTTTTTGTAAGCTCTGGATTTTGAAAAACTATTTGTAAGGTAATATGCACTTAAATCAATGTATCTTAATAGATGGAAAGTCCCTCTTGGAAAAGGGAGATGGCCCTGCCCAAGAACTGGTGAATTCTCTGCAAGTTTTTGAAACAGCAGCAGTGTCAATGGATTCTGCGCTTCATCCCCTGGTAACTAACTAATGCAAGTGTAGTTTTTTTCCTAATAAAATGAGTAGTCTTATTAGAAAGACTTGGGCTTGAATGAAAAGTACAACTATGATGTCATCCCTTATGATTTCATTTTCTTTTAGATGCTATAACTAGATTCCTTCTTCCTGACAACTTAACTCTTCCAGGCTTTGAGGCAGAGCTGGGTGCGTGAATGAGAGAAAACACTCTGAGAGCTTAGAATACAGGGCAGTAGGAACAGGGCTCTGATGCCCTGAAGCCAGCTGCAGACACAAAAGAAAGCTGCATCCCTGTTCATCTGCACCATCTGAATAATACAGTCCAAGAACAGAATACAGATGATAAAATCTCTTCCCTAGATAAATGTAGTGGAAGGAGGAAGTTACCTCTCTGAGATGAAACTAGTCAGTGGCAAAGATAGAACATGGGTTTATTTTTTAACTATTAAAATATCTCTCACCAAAAAATTAGAATAGAGGGAGGAGGAACATAAACCAGAGAATTAATTATCTGGTTTTTCCACTGAATAAAGTATTGATATTATTCTTTCCATGTAACTGTATTAGGAAGCTCTCTGCAATTTTTAACATCATAAAGGGTTACATCATAGCGTCGATTCTCTATATTCATATAGGAGAGAGTAGAGGGAAACTTTTCCGTTTATATAGTAATAAAGCATATTCTTTTACTTGTTAAATTTTGCAAATTTATCATTAGTAAAGAAGGGCAGAATTCATCTGCATGTGCTCACCCTCCATGATCAAACAGGATGCATTCAGTTGAACAGTAAGGCTAGTTTGTTGAGCAAGTACCTGACTCTCATCAGCATTAATCCTGGCTTCTGTGCATCAGACATTTAATAATAGGATATGTCATGCTCTTGTGATTATATTGCGTATGGAAAGCCAGGAAGTTAAAGTAGAAAATAACTACCAGAGTATGGTGCCTAGAACAAAATCAGGATCACCCAACCCAGTGAATACAAAGTATGTACTTAAACCTAAGCCAGATTTGGAGGTGGCTGATGATGTGTAGTGTCATTTTCCAAGCCTGAGTAGGAGAATCGTGCAAGTGTGTTCCCTACGAATTTTGGAAACTATTGAGTGTTCCCTGATGCTTAAGAGAATATTCAACAGGGGAGAAGTTCTGCACCCATCTATTCTTTTTAAAAGCATTCTAATAATGTAGATTTAGATTAAATTTTTATTGAGTATGTTCTGACAATGTTTTAAGGTAACTGGAGATAATTCTTGGATTTAGCATCACTTGGAATATTGAGAACCTCTGAGTAAGAGCCATTATAGTTGTATTTTAAACATTAGATTCTCTAATGAGTCTTCTGACTTGTCTTAAACTTTTTGTTTTTAGTTGGTACTGCACTTGCCTCATCTTTACATGTGCCTTCAGTATCCCAGCACTGCAGTGAGGCACATGGCTGCTCGTTGTGTGGGCGTCATGAGCAAAATAGCTACCATGGAAACAATGAATATATTTTTGGAGAAGGTTCTTCCATGGCTGGGAGCAATTGACGACAATATCAAACAAGAGGGTGCAATTGAAGCACTTGCCTGTATCCTTTTTCACTTTGACAAACTACTCAGAATTTATATTTGCTTTATTTAAGAGTGACTAAAATACAATTTATTCAGATATATACAGGGCAGTCCAGTGGTTAGGACTCCACACTTTGACTGCTGAGCAAGCCATGTCAGGATTAGGGGGTGGGAGGAGAACAAGCCAAAAAAACCTAGCACCAAAAACAAATGTGCACACAACCTGCCTTGTTCCAAAAAACTACTTTTTCACATTTTATTTCAGTGTTATTTTTATTGCATTATATTATACCTGTATTTATATTTTATTATAATATTCACACAAAAAATTAAAGAACTACTGTTAATTTTGAGATCTTTTTATAAGCAAAAAATTTATAGTCAGTGTATTTTTAAATATGAGGTTGGCCAAAAAAGTGCTTTTTCTGTATGATGCTATGCTACTTTTTTTGGCCAACCCAGTATTAATCAGATACTATGTAGGTAGTTCTTATAAATTTACTATGTTTGCTTTGTTCATTGATTGTCTGGCAAAACGATTAATTAACTAGAAATATACAGACAAGCTTTTTACCAAGTGTATGAGATCCATGAACACTGTTTAACTCAAAATACCTAAAAGATATTTTGGTCTAAGAGCAAGAAAGATGGATAGAGATCAAACCAGTAGAAACTCTAGCTAAAGAAATGCTAAAGATTATGGGACTGAACTCACTGGACCTGCTATCTCCAGCTCAGGGTTGTTAGGATCCTGGTAGGAATATTGGAATTAATCTTAGACACTTAGTTGTGCTCCCTTGCTTGCAATGTAAATCAATTTATTTTGATATGTGAATTCTAGAAACTTGTAGGAATTTCTCTGTGGAAAAAAATCTTAGTAAAGATTTCCTCCAGCATTCCTCAGATGAAAAAAAATCATCTTAATCTTGAGAAAGTTACATAGTTTTTACAAAAGAGTAACCCTGTATAAATGCTGTTATAATTGAATCATAGACCTTGAGGGATAGTCAGTCCCTCATAATACAGGTAAGCAATGAGGAACTGTTTTAGAAGTCACAGTCTTGGTGTATCATTTTGTTTATGAAAATATCTACCCTGGAACCAGTTAGAAATTTCCTTAGTAACTTACTCAGGTGTAATGGAACAACTGGATGTTGGTATCGTTCCATATATTGTACTCTTAGTTGTGCCTGTGTTGGGAAGGATGAGTGATCAGACGGACAGCGTAAGATTCATGGCTACACAGTGCTTTGCAACACTAATTAGACTCATGCCACTTGAGGTAAGTTGATGATAACTTGGTTTATGAACTTAATGTTTTCATTAACTTCGTAATAATTGTAACACCTTTTAAAGAACAAGTTTTTAAAAAAGATGTTGAATATGTTTACATTATAAGTGTTAAGACTTGTTTTAATAGGTAATTTTTTTTTAACACTGTTTTAAATAAAACTGTGGTTCGTAAAAGAATGGTAATTCTTTAGGTGATGCTAATTTCTAGATGCTATTCTAGAAGTGTGTTCCTGAGTATCCCAGTAATATCTAAGATTCTGTTCTGGAGTTTACATGAAAAGTAAATTTGAGACATGGTAACTGAAAGTGTAAAAAGCAAATGATATGTCTGTTGGATTATGGAGAAAGCAGAATGCAAGGCTGAAGTTGAACAATTTTGGAGTATATTTATGGGACAGAAATAATATATGTGGCCAGTACAGGAAATAGAAGTGGCTTGAAGTGAGACTTAGCCACTTAATATATTTTTATGGGATTTTTTAATTCAAGAAATAAGTATATGTGCATTTCATCCATTCTGTAGTATGTGTCCAGTAGTTCCTTTTTAGGCCAGATAATACGCTAAAATACCACATTTTGTTTATCCATTCATCAGTCGATGGACGTTTGGCTATTATGAGTAATGCTGCTGTGAGCATGCACATATAAAGTATTTCGGTGTAAGCTTTTTCCCCTCTCTTTGCTTTCTCTGTGAGGCACATAGGATCTTAGTTCCCTGACCAGGGATCAGACCCATGCCCCTTCAGTGGAAGTGCAGACTCTTCACCACTGGACCACCGGAAGTCCCTGCTTTTCTTTCTTTTGAGCAGACATTTAGGAATGGAATTACTGGGTCATATGATGTTTAACTTCTTAAGAAACTGTCAAACTATTTTCCCAGAAAACTGTACCATTTTATATTTCTACTAGAAAAGTATGAGCATAATACTTTGGAACAGTCTCTGGGGGTACTATATCTGGTTAAAAAAAAAAAGCTGAGTCAAAGGACTTACTATAGGGTACTGAGTACAGTCTTCAGAAGTACACTGCCTGAGTAGTGGGGCCAAATTAACCCTTGCAAGAAGATTGATTTGAGCCCACATTAGCAAAGCCTAAAAAAAGCAACCCTTAAAGGATTGAATTGGTTTCAGATATTTAACTACATCCCAGAAAAAAAAAACTTAAAAAACTAAAATATTTAACCCCCAAAAGTTCAGCACCTAACAGCATAAAACTTAGGATATTTAGCACACATCAAAAAATTAACCAGAGGGAATTCCCTAGTGGTCTAGTGGTTAGGATTCTAGGCTTTCACTGCCATGACCAGGGTTCAATCCCTAGTTGGGAAACTGAGATCCCACAAGCCGTGTGCTATGGCCAGAGGGAAAAAAAAAAAGGTACCCAGGAGAAAAGTCAATCAATAGAAGCAGACCCTGAAATGACCCAGATAATAGAATTAGTATACAAGGTCATTAAAATATGCTCCATGTGTTCAAGAAGGTAGAGGGAAAGCATGAGTGTAATAAAAAGTGAAATGGAAGAAATAAGAACAACCCACATTGAACTTCTTGAGTTGAAAGATACAAGTACAAATAAAAACACACTGGATAGGGTTAATGACAGATCAGATGCTGTGAATTTGAAGACACAGCAGTAGAAACAAGAATGTCATGCAGGTTAATTCCTATTCCGCTTTATCTTGATTCACTGTTACATTTTTGTAAGAAGAATCATGTACTTTTCTTTCACGGATTCAGGGCCTATCAAGCAGTGGGGTTGGATAGAAGCTTTTATTCCCTGCACTGTACTCTTGCTGCTTTTATAGGAATTGGAGTGAGGAAGATATCAATGGTAGGGTTCCTGGCACTGTACAATATTTATGAACCCTAATCATTGTTAGGAAATGTACCTCATTGTATGGCCTTATGCTAAGTCACTTTAGTGGTGTCCAACTCTTTGTGGTCCTATGTACTGTAGCCCTCCAGGCTTCTCTGTCCATGGGATTCTCCAGGCAAGAATACTGGAGTGGGTTGCCATTTCTTCTTCCAGGGGATCTTCCCAACCCAGGGATCAAACCTGCATCTCTTATTTCTCCTGCATTGGCAGGCAGGTTCTTTACCCGTAGTGCCACCCGGGAAGTACAGCCTCGTATCTGGTTGTTATTTATTAAAAGGTCCATGAGGATAAATGCCTGAAGATTTGTTACTTCCATGTAAAGCACTGTGCAGAAAGGCCTCGTTTTGATGGTTATCATTAGGATATTGAATGTGTTAAAATGTTAGTTTCTATCTTGATTAAGTTGTTAATTCTAAAACCTTTTGAGAGAATTCCCTGGTGGTCCAGTGCTTAGGACTCTGAGCTTCTACTGCAGAGGGGACAGGTTTGATCCTTCGTTGGGGAACTAAGATCCCTTGAGCTGTACAGAATGGCAAAAACAGAAAACCCCTTTTGAAAATATAACATATAATCATTTTAAGACAGTATATACACCTCACTCCTGATACTATTTCTGGTATTACAAGAAGCATACACTTGAATTTAATTGAAGTTCTGTTCTCAGAATGTTACTTTTCTTAACTTTTAAGTTTACATTTCTTAATCATAGGGCAGTAGTTCTCAAACTTTTTGGTCTCTGTACCTCTTTACACTCTTAAAAATTAAAGACCCCAAAGAACTTTTGTTTGTTATACTTTCTGTAGTAGAAATTAAAAGTGAAAAGTGGAAAAAGATTTATTAATTCATTTAAAGAATAAATCAATTAGACTTTTGAATAGACCTTTTACAAAGCATTGCTCATTTGGAGAACACTGGCTCACTGAGTTATGTAAATCTTTTAAAGGTTGATTCATATGAGCATACAGTAACAAAAAACAGACTCCTTAGTATCACCAACAGAAAATTTTTAAATATTGGGAAGCACCTTCAGTGCTAAGTTTCTTTTGACAGCTTGCATTTTATCATTGGCAACAAGTTGTGCCACTCATTTTCCTTGAAGTGACCAAATTTTTTAAAGAAAATAATCTGCTAAATACTCAAGTCAGAATAACCATAGTTTGTCAGTCCATTCAAGTAAACTCGTTCTGTAAAAGACAGCTAGGTCAACTCACAATTTTAAGAAATCTTACAAGTGCTTTTCCTAAATATTTTGTATTTCAGTATGCATGGTATACAGCAGAAATGCTTTATGGAATACTTCATATTTTGTTGCACAGAGTGTTAAAAAAGATGTGCCATTCAAAGGTTGAGGTTTAATAAAATTATTTTTACTGCTTCAATGACATTCTTAAGTGAAACCAGCTTGTTTCAAAACAAGGCTGGTGCATGGCTGCAAGTAATAGTGACTGCTCGTATACTTGGTGGTGTCACCGCCTTGATTCTTTTTGAGGCAAAAGCAGTCTTGCCCACCATTACTTTTGTGCATCAGAGCAAAAGTCAACACAGTGGAAAAAGCAAACAATGTCTTATCCTTTGTCATGAAATATCTGCAGTCAGTAACCCTTTGAAAAGGTCTTAGAAATCCTGAGGGGTCTGCAGACCACATTTTGAGAACCAGTACCCTGGGTAACCGTTAACACTAAAATTAAGAGGCTCTATAGTAACAGCATTCCACTTAAACAATACAATTTTGTCATTATCAAGTAACAAATGGTATGGGAAAAATAAGTTGTAGCTATGTTCTTAAAATAGCATCAGTTCAGTTCAGTTGCTCAGTCATGTCCGACTCTTTGCGACCCCATGAATCCCAGCACGCCAGGCCTCCCTGTCCATCACCAACTCCCAGAGTTCACTCAGACTCACATCCATTGAGTCGGTGATGCCATCCAGCCATCTCACCCTCTGTCGTCCCCTTCTCCTCCTGCCCCCAATCCCTCCCAGCATCAGAGTCTTTTCCAGTGAGTCAACTCTTTGCATCAGGTGGCCAAAGTACTGAAGTTTCAGCTTTAGCATCATTCCTTCCAAAGAAACCCCAGGGCTGATCTCCTTCAGAATGGACTGGTTGGATCTCCTTGCAGTCCAAGGGACTCTCAAGAGTCTTCTCCAACACCACAGTTCAAAAGCATCAATTCTTTGGCACTCAGCTTTCTTCACAGTCTCACATCCATACATGACCACAGGAAAAACCATAGCCTTGACTAGACAGACCTTTGTTGGCAAAGTAATGTCTCTGCTTTTCAACATGGTATCTAGGTTGGTCATAACTTTTCTTCCAAGGAGTAAGCGTCTTTTAATTTCATGGCTGCAGTCACCATCTGCAGTGATTTTGGAGCCCCAAAAAATAAAGTCTGACACGGTTTCCACTGTTTCCCCATCTATTTCCCATGAAGTGATGGGACCAGATGCCATGATCTTCGTTTTCTGGATGTTGAGCTTTAGGCCAACTTTTTCACTCTCCTCTTTCACTTTCATCAAGAGGCTTTTTAGTTCCTCTTCACTTAGATGTGCTTATTTAATAATCTCATTATATAGTGCTTTTAAAACCTAATTCTTAAATATTTGTCTTCCAGTCATTAAAATGATACTATTTTTGAATTGGTTTTTCTTTGCATATATGTGTGTGTGTGTGTGTGTTACCTTTGGTATTTTTTTAATTGAGAATAGCTGGTTTACAGTATTGTGTTATCTCTGCATTTACATTTTGATAAGACTTGAAATAATTTCATAATCTGGGGATAGACAAATTAATAGTAGCAAATTGTTTTAATACACTTAAAAAATAATTTTAGGCAGGCATTCCGGACCCTCCAAATATGTCAGAAGAATTAATCCAATTGAAAGCCAAGGAAAGACACTTTTTGGAGCAATTGTTAGATGGGAAAAAGTTAGAAAATTACAAGATTCCAGTACCAATCAATGCTGAACTCAGAAAATATCAACAGGTAAAGTTTTATACTTATCTTATAAATACTGATTATTCCTTTTAAATGTACCTTGAAGAATTTAAAGATTGATTTAATAATTAAAATTCTTGTCTTTGGTGTCTTGTATCCGTTTATTTCTCCCTGCCTGTAAAAATACAGTGTGTTTGGTCTTTGTAAACATGTTCTTTACAGAAAAATATTTTTATGATCTGTTCACATTTACCATTCTTCTCTTTCTCCCACTGTTTCAGGATGGTGTGAACTGGTTAGCATTTCTTAATAAGTATAAGCTTCATGGAATTCTGTGTGATGACATGGGTTTAGGGAAGACTTTACAGTCCATCTGTATTCTAGCAGGAGATCACTGTCACAGGTAATTTTAAATGTTACTTTAACACAAGGCTTTCAGATGCTGAGCAATATAAACAAGCTGGTTAATTCATTGTGTTTTGCTGTTGTAAAGGGCCCAGGAATATGCAAGATCAAAATTGGCAGAATGTATGCCACTTCCTTCCTTGGTGGTTTGTCCACCAACATTAACAGGTCATTGGGTGGATGAAGTAGGTAAATTTTGCTCCAGAGAATATCTCAATCCACTGCATTATACTGGACCTCCCACTGAAAGAATAAGGTAAGAACTGTATAACCAAAAAATGTTTAATCTTTGCTTTAAGTAGTTTGGAAGAATAAAATTTATTAAAAATGAATTCTAGTTAGCTTTTTTGGTTGTCAGACATAGAAGCTTA
Organism: Oryx dammah; assembly: GCF_014754425.2. Taxonomy (NCBI): domain Eukaryota; kingdom Metazoa; phylum Chordata; class Mammalia; order Artiodactyla; family Bovidae; genus Oryx; species Oryx dammah. The sequence goes on from NW_024070198.1 coordinate 13,014,888, forward strand.
CTTTAAATTATTTAAGAAAAGTAAATGAACATATTAAAAATATAATCAGTGAGACTCATCAAAATTTAAGAAGTTTTGGAACTTCCCTGATAGTCCAGTAGCTAAAACACTGTGCTCCCAATGCAGAGGGCCTGGGTTCAGTCCCTGGTTGGTGGACTAGATTCCATGTGCTGTAATTAAAAACCACAGCTAAAACATGGCCTAGCCAAATAAATCATAAATACAAAGTGTAAGGACATTAACCACTGTCAACAGTCAGTTAGGCTCTTAAGTTTTTGGAGCTAGGAAACTATCAAGAACCAAAACCGTTCTTGGTGCCTTTCCTAAAGTCTTGTGATCATAGCATCTCCTAGGTGCTTCTGTTATTTCTTCATTTTCTATGCACTTTCCCTAAGAGCTACCTCTTCCTTCTTTCCTCTCCCCAAAAGTGCTTTTGGTGCACAGTGGCTTGCTCTAGCTGCCCTGATCCCATAGAACACTATAGTTCTGTTAATACATCTCTGTTCCTAAATACAGGTGTTGAAGAGTGGTGCATCATTTTGTTTTTTAAAGCTTGGATAGTCACAGATTACTGATTAGTCTATAGATTTCCTGCCCTTCTGTGAATTAATAGCTAACATATACTGAGCACTTACTGGTCAGGCATTAGATATTCTAAGCAGTTTTATTTACATTTATGTAATACCATGTATTCTCTTAATTACCTTGTGAGGTATGCATACTATTATTGTTCCCAATTTGCAGATGAGGAGTCCAGACATGGGGCCTGGGAAGAAGATCACTCAGCTAATTAAATAGAAGGTCACTAGGTATAGTTAAATGAAGATTTGAACACAGGCAGCTCAAGAGCTTGTACTCTTAAAGAATTTACTGTAAAGGAATTCATCCATTTATAAGTGGTAGAAACTCAACTCAGACTAGCTTAAGCAAACAGGAAATTCATTCATTAACCTGAGCATCCGGGTGCCTTCTTGCTTCAGGTACATCTGAATTACTGTTCTTCCGCATGCATAGCTTGTTCTGTTGGTCTCTACTGGACTTCTGTCTACTGTTGGTGTAGATAAAAGGTCATGGGCAGTGTTAGGCCTACATTCTCCTAGCTTGGCAACTGTAAAGAACAGACATATTCTCTCAGACTGGCCGGCCTTGATTGCGTCATGTCCCCAAACCAGCCTCCATGACTGGGGAATAAAGTATTGTGAATGGCTTGATCTGATTAAAATGCTTCACCTCTTTGGTGATTATGGAGACATGGGATTGATGGCTCGCACTCGGCCCCCAGCACAGCATGGAATGATGCAGGAATAGTGTGCCTCCAAGGAAGAGGTTTTGGCAAATAAAATGACCTTCTCACTGTGAGTCAGGTACTCACCTCTTTTCTAATCAGACTGAGTTAGGGCCACATGACCAAGTTGTAAGGAGAATGGCCTTCAGGTAGCAGGGTCGTGGATGTAGAGTAAGCAGAAAGGAATATTGGGTTTGGTAGGCAGATTGAAATCACTTTATACAATGGCATCTGTGCTTTCCACTTTGAAAGTATATCACAAACTTGGCAGATTCCCCATTTTCTAATCTTCCTTATTTTTAAATGCAGGTTACAGCATCAGGTGAAAAGGCACAATCTCATAGTGGCTTCATATGATGTTGTGAGAAATGACATAGATTTCTTTAGGTAAGAATTAAAATTTTTTTAAGGAAAACAGTGTCAAATTCAGAGAGAATTGTATCTTTCTGCCTCAAAGACTCTTCATCTTGTTCCTGACATGTAGTAAAAGATGCTAACATTTTTTGTTTATTCTTCCTTAGAAATATTAAATTTAACTACTGTATTCTTGATGAAGGCCATGTCATCAAAAATGGAAAAACAAAATTGTCAAAAGCAGTAAAACAACTGACTGCTAATTATAGGATTATTCTTTCTGGAACACCAATCCAGGTAATTATTTACCTTTTCTTTACTTGGCATTTGACAGTGAATTAAAGAGGTTTTTTTTAGTTTTTGGAATAATTTCCAATAATTATCTTGCTTTTATAATGGTTCATTTGGTATGTAGCAGTATCTGAGCAAACCCGGTTTTAAATCTCATATTTAAAATGTGATTTTAGGCTATAGTAGCCCATGAGTCTAGAGAAGGCGATGGCACCCCACTCCAGTACTCTTGCCTGGAAAATCCCATGGACGGAGGAGCCTTGAAGGCTGCGGTCCATGGGGTCGCAAAGAGTTGGACACGACTGAGCGACTTCGCTTTCACTTTTCACTTTCATGCATTGGAGAAGGAAAGGGCAACACTCCAGTGTTCTTGCATGGAGAATCCCAGGGACAGGGGAGCCTGATGGGCTGTCGTCTGTGGGGTCGCACAGAGTCAAACACAACTGAAATGACTTAGCAGCAGCAGTAGCAGCACCCCATGAGTCAGGAGGCAAAGCCCAAGTGCAGTTAGAAGGGTTTCACTGCAGGAAGGCAACCCACCACGGTGAGCCAGAGCTTAAGCAGAGTGAGAAGGGCTTCTGGAAGGGGTAAACAGATACGATGGTACCTTAGGGTCCACACATACTGGGAAGGCATCCAAAATGGAAAAGTGTGGGGGTTTTTTTTGTTGGTTTTGGTTTTGTGAAACTCCAAGTAGAATTGGAAAGAACCTTTACCTTTTCTCATGACCCAGAAATACTGGGTAGACATGACCTATAACCAAACTCTTCTAGGTTTTCGTGTGTTGAATAAATGGTAGTGATGGCCAAATTTCTTAAATCTTGCTGTTAATCTTAGTCTCAGAAAAACCAGAAATGTATTCATCTTTCTGCTCTATTTACTGCTTGATAGAACCGACCAAAAAGATTTAAATACTGTGGACCAAGGCTCATTGTGGTGGAAAAGACTTCAAAGTTCCTCTAAATAGGATAGAGTATTTTCTCCAAATTTTACACAATAAAATGTAGACTCATATCCAGAAATATAGTGATAATCTCTCATCTATGTCATTACAGTGGGCTTTCATTAATGTTCCATTTTTAAGTGTAAAGAAATAATCCTAGCACACAAGATAACTGGTGTTCCTTTCTTATATTCAGAACAACGTTTTGGAGCTGTGGTCATTATTTGATTTCCTCATGCCAGGATTTTTGGGGACTGAACGCCAGTTTGCTGCTCGGTATGGTAAACCGATATTAGCAAGTAGGGATGCTCGAAGCTCCAGTCGGGAACAAGAAGCAGGTATGAAAAGAGATACCATTATATATTCTATGCACATGAATCTAATTTATATCTAATTTGAGGGAAGTCATTTAATTTTATTAGAGAAATTAATGAGGATAAATATAAAATTAATTCTGTTAATAATTATTAACAGGTGTTCTTGCAATGGATGCACTGCACCGCCAAGTCCTGCCATTTCTTTTGAGAAGAATGAAAGAAGATGTTTTACAGGATCTACCACCCAAAATTATTCAAGACTATTACTGTACTCTCAGTCCTCTCCAGGTTAGGAATCTGGTGATGGTGGTTGTTGATGCTGTGTCTGTTACTAGAATGCTTTGAATAAGTCATAAAGGTAGTGAGTAAATGGATTTAGCCTTTGGTTTTATTGCTCTAATCTAGCTTCTACTTCCTTAGACTTCAAGAATATTCTGTTTCAAACAGGTGTAGAGAAAACCTGAATGAATCTGTTTGGGTATATAAGTACACATATGGGTTTGTGCATTTTCAGCACAGCATTAATACAGAATCTACTGTCATAATCGCTTTGTTATACATCTCAAGTTAATTGGAAAAGTTGGAACGTTAAAATGATAAAGAAGTAAGCCAGCCAGTGATAAAGAAGTAAGCCAGTGTTTTTTAGGGCCAGAGGTCTGCCTGTGATGTCTTTTCCTTACAGCAGCATTATAGGTGTATACATCAGGGCTGAGTTGGGAAGTGGGACCTCATCTCTTCTGAAGTATTGCCAGTAAATTTTCAAGAGAAGTATTGGCATCTGCCCAGTTCTGATTTTGTACATAGAGACCATTGTCAAAGGCGCTTATTGTATGCCTTTCCTTGTGTAGTATTTGTGTGTGTGGTATTTTTGTAAGGGGAAGCTATCTCTTGTCTTAGTAAAATATGGCCTATACAGAATTTTCTCTTTGAATGTTTATGTTGTGTTCTAGGTTAATAAGCATCAGTCTGTTTCAGTATCAGATGATTCAGTTCAGTTCAGTTGCTCAGTCGTGTCCAACTCTTTGTGACACCATGAATCGCAGCACACCAGGCCTCCCTGTCCATCACCAACTCCCGGAGTTCACTCAGACTCACGTCCATCGAGTCGGTGATGCCATCCAGCCATCTCATCCTCTGTCATCCCCTTCTCCTCCTGCCCCCAATCCCTCCCAGCATCAGAGTCTTTCCCAATGAGTCAACTCTTCACATGAGGTGGCCAAAGTATTGGAGTTTCAGCTTCAACATCAGTCCTTCCAATGATCACCCAGGACTGATCTCCTTTAGAATGGACTGGTTGGATCTCCTTACAGTCCAAGGGACTCTCAAAAGTCTTCTCCAACACCACAGTTCAAAAGCATCAATTCTTTGGTGCTCAGCCTTCTTCACAGTCCAACTCTCACATCCATACATGACTACTGGAAAAACCATAGCCTTGACTAGATGGACCTTTGTTGACTTAAGTAATATCTGTGCTTTTTAATATGGTGTCTAGGTTGGTCATAACTTTTCTTGCAAGGAGTAAGCGTCTTTTAATTTCATGGCTGCAGTCACCATCTGCAGTGATTTTGGAGCCCCCCCCAAATAAAGTCTGACACTGTTTCCACTGTTTCCCCATCTATTTTCCATGAAGTGATGGGACCAGCTGCCATGATCTTAGTTTTCTGAATGTTGAGCTTTAAGCCAACCTTTTCACTCTCCTCTTTCACTTTCATCAAGAGGCTCTTTAGTTCCTCTTCACTTTCTATGATTTAGTATGGTTCAGATGAATAAAATTACATAGACGTATCTGCAAAGTAGCTCCTTTCCCCTCCAGTATACAGACAGTTAACCTTTTACTATTTATCTACCCAACTTCAGTTTTGTGGACAAAACACTAATTTAAATGCTAAGAGCTCTGTGATATTATCTACATCATTTCTCGGCCCTCATCCCTTGTTTGTAAAAATCGGATTCATATTTCTTGAAAGAAAAATTTTAGAGTAATGAGATGAAGACTTTAAGTATGATAAAGAAAAGGTGCCATATGAAAAAACCATATGGCATATGAGATATTATAGTGGTATTATAACATCAGCATAAAACACATTTAAGTAGTCTGGAGGAAGGGAGCTGGAGAGGGAAGTGACATCTGGGTTTTTTTGCACCTATAGGTTTTTATTCTCTGACTTCTGTTCTTTAGCACTGTAGATTTCTTCCCTTTCACATTGTTTTAACATATACAAGGCAGGAACCCAGACTCATAAGGAAATACTTTAAACTTGGTGTGGATTCTGTGGTTAGTATCTGTTTTAAAACTTGGTCTTTTGAAACATACCTGTTAGGGTCTTGACCATATAATTTCACTTAAGGAAGATTTCCTCATTTACTTATAAGGGTTCAGGTTCTCTTTTATCGGTAACTTATTTACCTTCTTGAATAGAGTGGAAAAATTGAATTTAGGATTATTTGACTATTTTTTAAAAAATATTTTAGCAGCTGAACAATGTGTTAAGCTTGTTTTCTAAATGTAATTTAAAAGAAACCTACCATGATGCAGTGGATCGTCTATACTCAAGTAGGTTGTGTAATTTATTTTCTTCGATGAGGGCTGATTTACATTGCTGTTCTTACTGGCCTTTTTTAGTTATGTTTTGAACAATTGAAAAAAATATACTTACTGCTTTTGTGGGGAATTTACAGGTTCAGCTCTATGAGGACTTTGCTAAGTCTCGTGCCAAGTGCGATGTTGATGAAACAGTTTCTTCAGCTGCATTTTCTGAAGAAACTGAAAAACCAAAGCTTAAAGCTACAGGTCATGTATTCCAGGTACATACTATAGCCCACTTTTTAAATGTTGAAGAATGCTCTTCATACAGCAATGTTTATATGAAACACTGAAATATGGATTTATCTAATTTTTTCAGTTTTGTGTATACATTCTTGAAAATAGGTAAAAGCCAATTTAATTTTCATGTTAGTATAATTAGTAATAGGTAATTTAATATTAAAATGAAAGTGAAAACTGCAATATGTTATTACATAAAGAGTTATGTTTCCTATTCATAAAATCTTTGAATACCTACCACAAGGCAGTAATTTTTTTCTAATCTCAGGTGTTAATTAAAGCAGTGAATAAGACCCTAGGGGTGGAAAATATAATAAAAAACATGTATCATGTAAAAGAAAATTAACTATGGGCTTATACAGTATAGGAGTCAGGGTAGGTAGTAGTTTTTCAACAGGGTGATCAGGGATATACTGAGAAGGTGACATTTGAGCAAAGATCTGAATGAAGGTTGAGGCATGTAGATTCGTGGGAGGAAATGATTCCAGGCAGAGATATTACATACAGTACAGAAGTCCTGAGACAGATGATGAATGTGCTTGAGAAAAAAGAGAAAGCGTCAACTCATTTTTTCTTTCCCTTTTGAAATATTCCACTGTAGAATATCTCCCAACCCCCCCTTGTCACCAAGATATGAAGATATTAAAATACTACAGCATTTTTAAAGATAGAAACGGGAAAAGGTGATTTTGAAAGCTCATACCTCTCCCAGTTTTATCATAGTGCCCAGCAGTGGAGCTTACTGATACAAATCTGTGCCAAAAGTGAGACCCAAATCATAGGCCAAGTAAATGACAAAGACAAGGGTATGGCTGAGTCGGAGGAAACAAACCTGATTCTCAAACACAGCTACATAGTTCCACCTTCCCTTTCCCACCACCAGACATGTTGAATCAGAATACTGTGTAGAGGGGAGAGATATATAGATTTAAAAGGGTCTTACGAAGCTTTCATACCCACTAATGTTTGAGGAACCTTCCTTTAGGAAATGGTGTCTAATTCTAGAATCATCTAGCAACATTATAAGGCACTTTCAGTTCAAAAGGGTTAGCTGTAGGAGCTAATAAAACTTTTTGTCATGAGAAGGTCATTGGTCTAGTGGGGAAGATAGACATCACAGTACAATTTCTATGTTATAAATTCTCTCACAGAAATAAACACAAATTACACAAGAAGTACAGATGAAGACATAACAGATAAGATATTTGAACTCGTTCCTGAAGAATGAATAGGAGTGTAAGCAGGTGAAGAAGGGCATTCTAGACAGATGCGGTAGCACAGGAAGAGATCCTGAGATACAAATATTTGTGTCATGGGAAGGAGACTTATATATGCTTTTTTCCCTCTTAAAGGCATTACAGTACTTACGTAAACTGTGCAACCATCCAGCATTAGTCTTAACACCTCAGCATCCAGAGTTCAAGAGTACTACTGAAAAACTTGCAGCTCAGAATTCTTCTCTCCATGATATTCAGCATGCCCCTAAACTCTCAGCTTTGAAACAAGTAAGTGCATCTTTTAAGTGTTAGATGTGTGTTGTACATTCCTGATCTGTAACAGTAGATAAATTTGCTTTTCCAAAAGATTACTGATTGATTTACCATTTTCAAAAAATTTGGTTAGATTTTTCATACAGCTTTTTAAAAAATTGTGGTAAAGTATAACAACTGCCACTTCAGCTGTTTTTGAAATGTAGAATTCTGTGGCATTAATTACATTCAGTGTTATGTACCCATCACCACTATACCAGAATTTTTCCATCATCCAGATAGAAACTCTGTACCTATATTTATTTATTTGTGGCTGCACCATGCAGCACACAGGATTGAACCCGTGTCCCCTGCAGAGGGAGTGAGAAGTCTTAACCACCTGGCTGCCAGGGAAGGCCTGAAACTCTCCCTGTTTAGCAGTAACTCCCCACTTTGCTTTCTGTAACCCTGGGAACCTCTAATCTACTTTGTCTGTATGAATGTGCCTGTTGTAAATATTTCACGTAAGTGGGATCCCATGTTTGTTCTTCGGTGGTTGGCTAGTTCTCCCTATTCCCGAGTTCCCTTCGCGTCCCAGCATGCACCAGCACTTCACTTTTATGGCCAAATAATGTTCTTCCACTGTTGCTGCCACCACCACCACCATGTTGCGGGCTTCCCTGTGGCTCAGATGGTAAAGAATCCACCTGCAGCAGGAGACCAGGGTTCCATCTCTGGTTCAGGACGGTCCCCTGGAGGAGGGCATAGCAACCCAGTCCAGTTCTCTTGCCTAGAGAACCCCCTGGACAGAGGAGCCTGGCGGGCTAGGGCCCATGGGCTCACAGTCAGACACACTGAGCACAGCGCAGCAAGCCACATTTCCTTTCTCCAGTCATGTGCTGACGGACACTCGGGTTGCCTCCCCCTCTGGCTATTGTGAATAATGCTGCAGTGAACATTACCTTACAGGTATCTGAGTTCTTTTAGGTGTAGATATGAGAGTGAAACTGCTGGATTACATAGTTATTCTGTGGTTAACTTTTGAAGGAACTACCAAACCTTTCCACAGTGGCTGTAACGTTCACATTGCAAGCCATGTGCCAGGGTTCTGACTCCTCTACATCCTCCCCAAGAGTTTCCTTTTTCTAATTTAACCGTCACTGTAGGTATGAGATGGTGTCACATTGTTGATTTGATTAGTTTTCCCTAATGACTAATAATGGTGTTTTTTTCATGTGCTTATTAAGACATATCTTCTTTGGAGAAATATCTGTTGAAGTTCTTCAACTATTTTTTTCATTGGACTGTTTCTTCTGGTTGAGTTTTAGGAGTTTATATTCTAGATGTTAAGCCTTTATCAGATATATAATTTGCAGTACTCCCTCCAATTCTATAGATTTTTTTCACTTTCTTGATAATGACCTCCATGGCTTCTGATGAGAAAACAGGTGTTAATCTCATTGAGAATCCCTTTCACATGAAGTCACTTCTGGGCTTTCCTTGGTGGTCCAGTGGTTAGGACTTGGCAGTTTCACTGCCAGGGCCTGGGTTTGCTCCCTGATCAGGAAACTTACGATCCCACAAATCATGCAGGGCAGGGGTGGTGGGAGTCACTTTTCCCTTGGTGTTTTCAAGGTTTCTCTTTTTGTCACTGTGACTATCGCTCTGACTATAATGTATGGTCTTGTGGACCATTTGAATTTATTTTTCTAGAAACTGCTTACTCTGCCATTTTGCTCATATCACTTGTAGTACATCATATCTCAGATTGTGAGCTCCTTATTGCAAAACTCAGCTTTTAGTTTACTCTTAAAAGAAAGCCTGTTTAAGATCTGGACTTCAGTTATTTTAGGTTTTATAGCTTTTCTGGCTTAAGTTTTATTGAGAATAATTAATGGATGAAGAGTTTTGATTTCACATGGGCTAGAGTAGAAAATATTACATAACGATAGCCCAAAATGCTAACCTGTTTTTCAGGTCACAGGTAAGTTAACAAGAGAAGCATTTATTTCAGTGAGATTGACTGCCTACTTTCATGAGACACCTGTATATAACAAGTGATTCTTTCTTCAAGTTGCTGTTGGACTGTGGTCTGGGAAATGGCAGTACTTCCGAGAGTGGCACAGAGTCTGTAGTAGCCCAGCACAGGATCCTGATCTTCTGTCAGCTTAAAAGCATGCTTGATATAGTAGAGCATGATCTTCTCAAACCTCATTTACCCTCTGTCACTTACTTGAGACTGGATGGTAGCATACCTCCTGGTCAGAGGCATTCCATTGTTGCGCGGTAAGTGTCTTCTAAAACTCATAAATAAGTTATAGTCAGTGTATTACTATTACTTACATAGAAGTTTGCCCACGAGCTACTTTGACTAAATATCTGAAAATGTGTTTTATTATATGATTCAACCCAACTAAATCTTTACCTTTTCAAAATACAGAACTGCAGAAATATAATTGAGTAGTTTGTTTAGCTAGGGGGAAAGAACTGTTACTAGGAAAGCATCCTTAAGGGCATGAAAGAAGTTTAAGGCATCAAAACAGAGGTAACTATTTCCCCTTCATCTGCATTTGGTGGTTGGGGGTAAGAGGTGGAAAACAGGTAGCTTAACTATGATCTTTATCCTCATTTCTCCCTCTGCACTGAGAACAAGATGGAAGCTGGCCTGGCTTGGAAGCAGTCTGAGTGCAGTGTTTCTTATATGTGGTCTGCTTTAGAAATCTCAGTGGTTCATTTTTTAAAATGCAGATTCCTAGGATCTGTCATGCAGGCTGCTGACTTCAAAGCATTTTTAACAGACGTTCCTAAGAGATCTTAAGGCACAAATCAGAGCCCTAGGAAGGGACTCAAAACCCAGGCTTGACTCCAGACTCCACCATCAAAGCAGTGTTCTCTTGGGCACTAACGTTTCTTATCCACACAGCCTGGGTCTCTTTCAAATAGTAATATCCTTATAGAGCTACTGTAACAAATAATATAAAGCATATAAAGTAAAGCCCAGTGATTGTCTCAGTCAGTAATAAATGAAGAAAAAAGCTTGGTAATGTTAGTTTTTCTTTTTCCTAGAAGCTACTAGATGTCCTTTGTCAATATCTTCTAGGACTAGTATGATTTTAGCAACCCTTACCACCCTAATCTGCCTTCCCTGACTGATCTAACCTTTTCCCACACTATTCTGTCTCCATATGTTAAAGGTTCATACTTGGGTTTTGTCTTAGTGTTCCATTTTTGAAAATTACTCAAGTACATTTTGCAATTGGACTTAATTGCCAGGTATGAAATTTCTAACATGTTATAGAATACCTTTTTTCTACTACTACAGATTTTATGTCTATTTAAAAGAAGGTAGTCTCAACTGTAGTGGTCACAGAAATGGCTGTATCATGGATTTATAAAGCAACGTTCTTATTTGTGCTCTTTAGTATTTATTAAACTTTTAAGTGTCTGTTATTGGAACTTTAGGAAGCAATGTACTAATTTTATTTTTTAATATCTATGTTTTTAGGTTTAACAATGATCCATCCATAGATGTTCTTTTACTTACAACTCATGTTGGTGGCCTGGGGCTTAACTTAACAGGCGCTGATACGGTGGTATTTGTGGAGCATGACTGGAATCCCATGCGTGATCTACAAGCCATGGACCGGGCCCATCGCATTGGGCAGGTAAAAAGTCAGCACTCACAGGTGTTAGCTTGCACACTGGGAATAATACTTCCCCCAAAAGACAAAGTCTTGGTTTGAGTTCCTATTTTTATGTTAATAAGTGTTGTGACATTAGGTAAGTCACTTAATTTTGTTGCACAACTTTCTCACATTAAATGAGGTGCTTGGGCCAAGAAAACCTGGGATACTATCCATTCCTAATATTCTGTGATGCAGACATTTTAAGGTCTTGGGCACAGATTTAAAAAAAAAAAACCCGCAATCCTAATTCAGTAGTAGTCAGGTACCTAAAACAAGCATACAAATCCCTCTGATTTGGTGAATCTCAAAGCTTAACCATTTATTTGTGCTGCTGCTGCTGCTAAGTCACTTCAGTCGTATCCGACTCTATGCAACCCCATAGATGGCAGCCCACCAGGCTCCCCTGTCCCTGGGATTCTGCAGGCAAGAACACTACAGTTGCTTAACTTCTTTTTCTCATTCAGAAACGTGTGGTTAATGTGTACCGATTGATAACCAGAGGAACATTGGAAGAGAAAATAATGGGTTTGCAGAAATTCAAGATGAACATAGCAAATACTGTTATTAGCCAAGAGAATTCTAGTTTGCAGAGTATGGGGACAGATCAACTCCTTGATCTGTTTACTCTTGATAAGGTAAAAAACTTAAACAATTTTTGTATTTATAATATATGTGTTCACAGACTTCTGGCACTACTTGGTAAAAGTATTAAAAGGGGCAGCAAAGGTGTTCACTTTAGTATCAACTGGATAACCCTTTGAGGGCATTTCTGATGTCCAGATAAAACTCTCAGATACTAGGGGATATTTGAAGTTTTGACTTTCTGATTGATGGCTCTAGCGTGCTCCCTGAGTTTTCTTTCTTTAGCTGTCCTTTAGCAGGTAGGAACTATCTCGAGTCAGCTAGACCTGACTCTTCATTCCTTGCCCTGCCTCCTATTAACTGGTGACTCGAGGCAAATTAACTTCTCTGAGCATCTTCAGCCTTGGCAGGATAACAATGCCTATATTATCACAAAGGTATGAAGATAATAGATATTTTTGTTGTTTACAGAACTAATAGATAACGGTCCATTAGCAAATAATGCACCAGCTGGAAATACTGTCAGTTTAATAATGTAAAACGAACAGGGTTGATTTAAAGTCCTGTGTTGGTTCAGAAAATCAATTGTACACTCAGTATAAATTATGGTAAAAGATAGCTTTATATAATGCAGTTAAACCAGCCATAATAACAGGGTTATGTCCAAATTTTAGAGAAAGTTTCCCTCTGTATGTTAAGCCACATTTAGAATATTATGTCTGATTCTTGCTGTGGCATTTGCAACAGTAACAAATTAGTCCCCAAAAGGTGGCCAGAATGGAGAGATGCCTTAAGTATGTCATGTAAGATAAGGTAGAGAGAACAAGATCTGTGTAACCTAGAAAAAAGGCTCAAAGAAACATGGATTGCTTCAAATGTATTTTTATTTCATTAGAATATTCTTATGGGTGACTTCTTTCAGCAAGCAGAACTGGGCTCAAGGGGTCTTCCAAGGAAGCAAGAGCTGTTGGCATAAACCATCTTAGTAGCAAAATCTGAATATATGAGATCTTGATTTTTGTACTTTGGTTATAAAAGAGTGTCCTTGTTCTTGGGGTAAAGGGGCATAAATAATACCTACAACTTAACTCTGAATTGGTTTCGGGAAAGGCTGATAATCTATATATCTAACTTTGTAATATATATACAGGGAGGAAGAACGATAGAGCCCAAAGTGACAGAGTTCTTTGCAATGTTCTTAAAATTCTTCTCAAATAAAAAGCATAAAATGGTAAATTATTAGGGCAGTGGAAAATAGAATAGGCTATCTTACAAGATCATGAGCTTCCCCGTAGTTTGAAGTGTTTTTCAACAGAAACAAGCGTGGTATTTTAAAGAAAAATTTTTGAAATTTTCCATTTTATCTTTCTTCCAATTAAAGGATGGCAAAGCAGAAAAAGCTGACACCTCTACTTCTGGAAAAACAAGTATGAGATCAATTCTTGAAAATCTGAGTGATCTTTGGGATCAAGAGCAATATGATTCAGAGTACAGCCTGGAAAATTTTATGCATTCTCTCAAATAACTATCAAATATTTTAAATGCAATTGCTGCTAGTTCAGTAACATTTCTGCTGATATTCAGCAAATTTCAAAGTTTATGGTGAACTTTTAGCTCAATTTGTAAATAGATCTGAAGAATATTCAGCATAACGCTGGTCCTTGTTTCACTGGGGGGAACAAGTTATTCTCAAACATTTGCACTGTATTAAATCTAAATGTCAATGTGAAAATGGTTTAAATTTTACACGCTGAATAGCCGCAGAGCAGAGGAACCAAACCAGGTCTACATGTGCTACCATGGGGTGCTCTTACAGGGAGCGAGCCTCCTATCTTTACGGAGTCACACTTTGTACAGGATAATATCCGTGAGTACTTTAGTGTTCATGTACATTTTTTCTTTTAAATATAACTTGTTTTTTATAAATGATTAAAACTAGGGCTTTTTTTTTGTATAAAAGCCTTAATGAGCCATAATTTTAAGAATAATGACTACAATTATTGGTTACGCTTGGAACATGAGAATCTTAGAATGAATTGAACCAGGCCCTTGCTGGAAACGTTTATATATTTAATGCAGAGGCATAGTGTTTTTCAAATCTTTAACATCATTTTGTCAACTTTTAAAATATTATCAACTATTCTAAATACAGGTAGTGTTCTATTTAAGCCTATCATAACATCCTGTTAAGAGGGTGTTTTTTAATTTATCTAAGGGCTAGGATATAGCCAGATTCAGAGAACATATGTACTCAATAGGTTTCAATCATATATATAATATATTTTTTGTAACTATGAACATATACAGTTTTCCAGAAGTAGATTTTACACTGTTTAGAATTTCAAAACCTATGGTGAAAAGACTGTTTATTGTAGTAATGCATGACTGAAGCATAAAAGGGAGAAATGATTCCTTTATATACACAAACATACATAAATACACATATCTATATGCACAGGCATACCTGTCCTGCATCTGAAAAGGTGCTTGGTATTGGCACTAAAATCATGTAGTTATACTGAGCAGCAATAATTGGGCATGTAGCTGATTAGTTAGAAAAGTGAGCTCAATAGCAGGGGTGGGTATATGTATATAGATATGCATGTATGTGTATATATATAATTTTATAAATTTCACACATAAATTAATACATGCCTGTGTGCATATAAATATGTATGGATATATTTGTATATACATGTACAGGAAATAGACATCCCCCAGGTTTGTGGCTGGCCATACACATAGGCATCGGTTTAAAAACCATCAGACCTCAGCTGTAAAATAACTTTTGTTTAAAGTTATACTGTTCTGCAGCATTTAGACATGGACATGTGTCACATTTCAGTAGCTTTGACAACTATACTGTAACATTAAACATAGCATTCCACAAGAGAATAAAAAAAGATTTAACTGTAAAATATGTGTAACTGTGTGTTATTTTTAGGAAATGATCACTAGAAAAAGCAAAAGATTAATTTAGATACATCCTAGAAAAAAAGAAAAACCTCTTTTTTCTAATGGTTTTTTTTTTTCATTATTGAGAATTTATGTCAAATTCAATAGAAGACCAAAAGGAAATTCTTGACTTTATATAGAACATCCAAACAGTAAAGCTGTTTGGGAATGTGACCACTTAGAGGCAAAAGTGGGGAGACTATAAGAACAGAATCTCAGTACAGTCTTCCATGTCCTGATTAAAGAGAGACCTCCCCGATTTCCCACAACACTTGCTGGCATCATCCAAATTGACTGTAGGAGCATATGTTATCAAGTGCCAGAGCAGATGATGTGAGGCTCTAAGGCAAAAACTTGAGTTGTGCCAGTTAACAGAAAATATTTGCTATCCAACAAGTCAGTGTCAGACATCAGAAACTGCCTCTTGGGACTTACCTGCTGGTCCAGTGACTGGAAAAACTGGACAGCTACATGAAGAAGGATGATATTAGAACATTCCCTAATACCACAGACAGAAATCAACTCTGAATGGATTAAAGACCTGAATGTAAGGCCAGACACTAAAACTCTTAAAGGAAACCATAGACAGAACACTCTGTAATATAAATCACAGCAAGATCTTTTTTGACCCACTTAAGCATAATGAAAATAAAAACTAAATAGGACCTAATTAAACTTAAAAGCTTTTGCACAGCAAAGGAAAGTATAAGACAAAAAGACAGCCCTCAGAATGGGAAAAAATATTTGCAAACATGACAAATGATTAATCTCTAAAATATACAAGCAATTCATGTAGCTCAATATAGGAAAAAAAAAAAGCCCAATCAAAAAAAAAACAATGGGTGGAAGACCTAAGTTGACATTTTTCCAAAGATGACATACTGATGGCCAACAAACATGAAAAGATGCTCTGCACTGCTAATTTTTAGAGAAATGCAAATCAAAACTACAATGAGGTATCACCTCACAGTGGTTAGAATAGTCATCATCAAAACTCTACAAAGAATAAATGCTGGAGAGGGTAAGGAGAGAAGGGAACCTTCTTAGTGGGAGTGTAAATTGATGGAAAACGGAATGGAGGTTCCTTAAAAATTTAAAAATACAACTGCCGTATGAATCCTACTACTGGGCATACACACAGAGAAAACTAGAATTCGGCAAGACACAGGTGCGCCAGCGTTCACGGCAAAAGTATTTACAGTAGCCAGGACATGGTAGCAACCTGAATGTCTGTAAACAGGAAAGGATAAAGAAGATGTGGTGCATTTATATGTAGAGAACAAATATAGATACCAAGGAGGAAGGGGGGGGGGGTTCACTGGGAGATGGGGATTGACACATATATGCTACTGATTGCTGTTGCCGTCATTCAGTCACAAGTCAGGTCTTACTCTCGTCACTCCATAATCTGTAGAGTGACAGACTGCCCATGGGCTTTCCCAGGCAAGAATACTGGAGTGTGTTGCCGTTTCCTCCCAAAACCAGGTATCACACCTGAGTCCCCAGCTGACTGCAGGCCAGAAAATTTGTAAATGGACGGTTTGATGTTACTGCAAATAATAATAATACAAAACAGATCTGGGGGAAAAAAACCAAATGTTTCTCCATCTCCATTTTGGTTCTTGCAGAGCTGGGTAAATGGTGTCATGAGGAGACATGGAACACAAAAAGGAACAGATTGGGAAACGGGAATGGGAGAGCAGGAAATCAAGAATTATCTTCTGGTTGGTAAAGTGAGATCCTTGTATCAAAGTAGAGACACTGACTTAAAGGAAAGGTCAACCTGGAAATATAAATTTGGGGAAGACAATAATTTGTAAGACGTGTGGGACCGAATGAGATCTACAGTATTATATAGTGAAGTACTATACACCAGGGAAAAATCAATGAGTATAACGTGGATAAGTCTCAAAAACTTGAGGCTGAATGCAAAAATAATACGTATAGTCGAGTCTATTTATATATACTAAAAACAGGCAGAAATGAAACGTGATATATACAAATCACATACATTGTTATTTCACATTTGAAAAATAAAAAACTGAGTGACATTCATATGAACAACACATGGATAATGTCCTACTGTGGTGATGGAAGTAAAGTCCGATGATGTAAAGAACAATACTGCGTAGGAACCTGGAATGTTAGGTCCATGAATCAGGGTAAATTGGAAGTGGTCAAACAGGAGAGTGAACATCGACATTTTAGGAATCAGTGAACTAAAATGGCCTGGAATGGGTGAATTTAACTCAGAGGACCATTATATCTACTACTGGGGGCAAGAATCCCTTAGAGGAAATGGAGTAGCCCTCATAGAACAAGAGAGTCCAAAATGCAGTACCTGGATGCAATCACAAAAACGCCAGAATGATGTTTGTTCGTTCCCAAGACAAACCATTCAACAATATCACAGTAATCCAAGTCTACCCCCCAACCAGTCATGCTGAAGAAGCTGAACAGTTCTGTGAAGACCTACAAGACCTTCTAGAACTAACACACAAAAGATGTCCTTTTCATTACAGGGGACTGGAACGCAAAAGTAGGGCCTCAACAGATACCTGGAGAAACAGGTAAATTTGGCCTTGGAGCACAAAATGAAGCAGGGCAAAGGCTAATAGAGTTCTGCCAGGAGAACGCACTGGTCGTAGCAAACACCCTCTTCCAATAGCACAAGAGAAGACTCTACACGTGGACATCACCAGATGGTCAATACCGAAATCAGATTGATTATAGTCTTTACAGTCAAAGATGGAGAAACTCTATACATTCAGCCAAAACAAGACCAGGAGGTGGCTGTGGCTCAGATCATGAACTCCTTATTGCAAAATTCAGACTTAAATTGAAGAAAGTAGGGAAAACCACTAGACCATTCAGGTATGACCTAAATCAAATCCCTTACGATTGTAAGGTGGAAGTGACAAACAGATTCAAGGGATTAGATCTAATAGAGGGCCTGAAGAACTATGGACGGAGGTTCATGACATTCTACCGGAAGCAGGGATCAATACCATGCCCAAGAAAAAGAAATACAAAAAAGCAAAATGGTTGTCTGAGGAAGCCTTACAAACAGCTGAGAAAAGAAGAGAAGCGAAAGGCAAAGGAAAAGATATACCCATTTGGCCCCAAAGTTCCTTTTGCAAAAGGCAAAAGGAAAGATATACCCATTTGAACGCAGAGTTCCAAAAAATAAGAGATAAGAAATCCTTCCTAATTGATCAACACAAAGAAAGAGGAAAACAATAGAATGGGAAAGACTAGAGACCTCTGCAACAAAATTATAGAGATACCAAGGGAACATTTCATGCAAAGATGGGCACAATAAAGGACAGAAATGGTATGGACCTAACAGAAGCAGAAGATATTAAGAAGTGGGAAGAATACACAGAAGAACAATACAATAAAGATCTTCATGACCCAGATAACCACGACTGTAATCACTCACTTAGAGCCAGACATCCTGGAATGTGAAGTCAAGTGGGAAGCATCACTATGAACAAAGCTAGTAGAGGTGATGGAATTCTAGTTGAGCTATTTCAAATGCTGAAAGATGATGCTGTGAAAGTGCTGTACCCAATATGCCAGCAATTTGGAAAACTCATCAGTGGCCACAGGACTGGAAAAGGTCAGTTTTCATTCCAATCCCAAAGAATGCTCAAACTACTGCACAATTGCACTCATCTCACACGCAAAGTACTGCTCAAAATTCTTCAAGCCAGGCTTCAACAGTAAGTGAACCATGAACTTGCAGATGTTTAAGCTGGATTCAGAAAAGGCAGAGGAACCAGAGATCAAATTGCCAACATCTGTTGGATCATTGAAAAGGCAAGAGAGTTTTATTAAAAAAATTCGACTTCTGCTTTATTGACTATTCCAAAGCCTCTGACTCTGTGGATCACCACAAACTGTGGAAAATTCATTAAGAGATGGGAATACCAGACCACCTGACCTGCCTCTTGAGAAATCTGTATGCAGGTCAAGAAGCAACAATTAGACCTGGACATGGAACAACAGGTTCCAAATCGGGAAAGGAGTACATCAAGGCTGTATATTGTCACCCTGGTTATTTAATTTATATGCAGAGTACATCATGAGAAATGCTGGGCTGGAAGAAGCACAAACTGGAATCAAGATTGCTGGGAAAAATATCTATAACCTCAGATATGCAGATGACACCACCCTTATAGCAGAAAGTGAAGAAGAACTAAAGAGCCTCTTGATGAAAGTGAAAGAGGAGAGTGAAAAAGTTGGCATAAAACTCAGCATTTAGAAAACTAAGATCATGGCATTCAGTCCCATCACTTTATGGAAAATAGATGGGGAAACAGTGGAAAGAGTGTCAGACTTCATTTTCTTGGGCTCCAAAATCACTGCAGATGGTGTCTGCAGCCATGAAATTGAAAGATGCTTGCTCCTTGGAAGAAAAGTTATGACCAACCCAGATAGCATATTAAAAAGCAGAGATATTACTTTGCCAACAAAGGTCCATCTAGTCAAGGCTATGGTTTTTCCAGTGGTCGTGTATGGATGTGAGAGTTTGACTATAAAGAAAGCTGAGCGCTGAAGAATTGATGCTTTTGAACTATGGTGTTGGCGAAGACTCTTGAGAGTCCCTTGGACTGCAAGGAGATCCAACTAGTCAATCCTAAAGGATATCAGTCCCAAATATTCATTGGAAGGACTAATGTGGAAGCTGAAACTCCAATATATTGGCCACCTGATGTGAAGAACTGACTCATTTGAAAAGACCCTGATGCTGGGAAAGAGTGAAGGTGAGAGGAGAAGGGGACAAGAGAGGATGAGATGGTTGGATGGCATCACTGACTCAATGGACGTTTTTTGAGTAAGCTCCTGGAGTTAGTGATGGACAGGGAGGCCTGGCGTGCTGCAGTCCATGGCGTCACAAAGAGTCAAACACAAATGAGCGACTGAACTGAACTCTGTTCTAAACACAATGGGAGAAGCTTAAAAACCAGTGAGGAGGGAGAGGACATAGGCTCACATAGTCACATTAACCTCAGAAGTAGACCTCGAGGCAGAAACCATTATTTGGAGTACAGAGGGGTATCTCATAATGATAAAGTGATTTCAGTTAACCAGGAAGTCAGAACAACTCCAAATTGATATACACCTCAAAATCCATAAAGGACAAATAGACAACTACTTAAAAGCAAATGGACAGGGAATATCAAAGATCTTAACACACCTCCTTCAGTAGAATAAGCAGACCCTCCCACTCCCACAAAAGGCAACAATGTATAAGGAATTTAATACAGCTAACAGACACGACAACTGCGTAACTGCAGAATGCGGTCTTTGGAAGCTTATGTGTAACATTCACCAAAGCTGACCATATGCTGAGTCACAATGCAAGTCCCAGCAAAGTTTTAAAAAATTAAAATCACATATACAGGGTTTACTTTCTCCACTCCTATTGAAGAGAGTGGCACAAAGATAGATCAGAAATATGTTTGAGGCTCTTCCCTGTGTAATATGGCAACAAAAAAAGAAAGCACACACATCAGAAAATAAGATACACAACTTTTGACTTACAATGATTGTCTATGTAGAAAATTCTGAACAATCTACAAGAAAAGCTACTAGAATTGAGTTTAGGAAGTTCTCAGGATACACAGTCAACATACAAAAATTAACATGTATTTCTATACGTCTGGCAATAAAAAATTGCAAATTGAAAATTTTAAACATGTATATGATTGCACTGAAGTCCATAAAACAAGTCTTAGAAAATATTTAAAAGGTTTGTGTGCTGAAAACTACAAAATGCTCGTGAAAGAAATAAAAAAGATCTTAAAAAATAGAGATACACATTACATTCATGGATTCAAAACTGTTAAAGATTGCAGTTTTCTCCATATAGGTCTATAGGCACAAAGCAATTCCAATCAAAATTCCAGGAGAACATTTTGTAGAAATAAAGTGGACTCTAAAGTTTATATAGAAAGGCAAAGGAGGGTGTCCCTGGGGGCTCAGTGGTAAGGAATTCGCCTGCTAATGCAGGAGACACATGGGTTCCCTCCCTGGCCTGGGAAGATCCCACAGGACGCGGAGCAACTAAGGCCGTGCACCACATGTACTGAAGCCTCTGTGCCCAGAGCCCGGGCTCCGCAAGAGGAGCCACCGCAGCGAGCAGCCAAGCCTGCAACTCGAGAGTGGCCCCCACAGTGAGAGAAAAGCTTGTGCGCAGCAGCAGACCCAGCACAGCCAAAATAAAATTTAGAAAGGCAAAAGAACTCAATCATAAAAAACAACTATGAAAAAGGAAACAGTTGGAAGACTTAAACTGCCAGATTTTAAAGCTTACTGTAAATGTAATCAATAGAGTGTCGTACTGGCATAAAGACAGATTACTGGAACAACTGATTGCCTACAAAAAATGACACTAAAATTCTATATAACACAAATTACCAATTGATTTTCTACAAAGGTGCTAAAGCAATTCAATGGAGAAGATAATCTTTTCAAAAATGTGTCCATATGCTAAAAAAAATCCTCACAACTCCAAACGTACCTTACGTCTTCTGCAAAATTTAATTCAAAGTTAATCATGGACTAACATAATAAACCTAAAGCTGATTAACTTTTGTAGAAACAGAAAACATCAGAGGAAAAACTCTGATGTTGGGTTGGGTGGAGAGTTCTTAGAAATGATACCAAAAGCATGATCCATAGAAGAAAAACTAAGTCGAAATTCCCTAGTGGTCCAGTGGTTGGGAGTCTGCCTGCCGACGCAGGGGACCAAGGTTTGATCCCTGGTGTGGGAAGATCGCAGGTGCCGTGGAGCGACTAAGCCATGTGCCACCACAACCACTGAGACCAGGCTCCAGAGCCTGAGCGCTGCAGCTGCTGAAGGCAACATGCCCTGGAGCCTGTGTCCTTGAGGGGAAGCCACCGCAAGGAGGGGCCCACTCTAAGATGAAGATAGCCCTGGCTTGCCGCAACAAAGACCCACTGCAGCCAAAGATAAAATGTTTTAAAAGTTGTACTTTGGAAAAATTTAAGAACTTCCACTATTTGAAAGACACTAGAAAGAATGGAGAGTCACAGCATGAGAGAAAATACTTCCAAATCACATATCTGACATCAGGCTTGTATCTTGAGCATATCAAGAATACGTAAAGAACTTCTAAAACTCAGTAAGCAACCCAATTTAAAAACAAGCAGAAGATCTGAACAGGTGCCTCACCAAATAAGACACACTGAAGATAAATAAGCACATGAGAGGTGTTCAAGGTCTTTTCCAACCGTGTGGAGTGGCGTATCCACTACAAGGACAGCCCTACAAGAATAAGTCAAAATTTTAGACCCGGATAACACGAACTGTTGATGAAGACGCAGAGCAAAGGGAATGGCCACTTTGGAAAACAGTTTGGCTGTTTTTTAAAAAGTTAAACCCATCCCATTCCGAATTATATACCTGAGTGTAATGAAAGATGTTCACACAAAAACTTGTACACAAATGTTTATAGCAGCTTTATTTATAATAGACAAAGGGCGCAAACCACACAAATGCCCATTAACTGACAAATGGACACATTTGACAAATGGTATTGCTGATATGTGTGACAGTGTGGATGAGCCTTGAAGACGTTTTCCTAAGTGAAAGGGCTTAGTCACAGAAGACCACACAGTACACGATTCCATTCACAGGAAACTTCCAGAAAGGGGAACTATACAGAGCTAGAAAGAAAACGAGTGGTTGTTAAGGCTGGGAGAGTGGTATCAGGTGCGTGATAGCGAATGGGGTCAGATTTCTCTGTGATGAAAATTTGTAATATTGACTGTGGTGATGGTTGCTGTATCTGTGAGTATATAAAAAATAACTGAATTGCACAGTTAAAAAGGGTTAACTATATATGAATTTTATCTCAAAACATTGGTTTCGGGTTTCTTGGGCCATACCACATGGCATATGGGATCTTAGTTCCCAGACCAGGGGGTCACACCCATGCCTCCTGAAGTGGAAGCATGGATTTTTAACCACTGGACTGCCAGGGAAGTCCAAAAACTTTTTTAAAAGATAGTTTCTAGGGAAACCCAAAGGAAAGAGGAGAGACAAAAACAAAAGCACTAGAGGAAACTGAAGCCACCATCACCTACAGCCAACATTAAACAGAGCCGAGCTCAGCCCAGCCGCTCAGCCGTGTCCAACTCTGGGACCCCATGAACCACAGCGCACCAGGCCTCCCTGTCCATCACCAACTCCGGGAGTCCACCCAAACCCATGTCTATTGAGTCAGTGATGCCATCCGGCCATCTCATCCTCTGTCGTCCCCCTCTCCACCTGCTCTCAATCTTTCCCAGCATCAGGGTCTTTTCAAATGAGTCAGCTCTCCGCATCAGGTGGCCAAAGTATTGGAGTTTCAGCTTCAGCATCATTCCTTCCAAAGAAATCCCAGGGCTGATCTCCTTCAGAATGGACTGGTTGGATCTCCTTGCAGTCCAAGGGACTCAAGTGTCTTCTCCAACACCACAGTTCAAAAGCATCAATTATTTGGCACTCAGCTTTCTTCACAGTCCAACTCTCACATCCATACATGACCACTGGAAAAACCATAGCCTTGACTAGACGGACCTTTGTTAACAAAGTAATGTCTCTACTTTTTAATATGCTGTCTAGGTTGGTCATAACTTTCCTTCCAAGGAGTGTGTTTTAATTTCATGGCTGCAATCACCATCTGCAGTGATTTGGACCCCCCCACACACAAAAATAAAGTCAGTCACTGTTTCCACTCAAATAGACAAAATCTGACAGTAAAGGCTTATTTACCTATTTCCCAACATGTCATGTACAGCTTCCAACAAAAAATCACTAACAGGCTAAGGCAAGAAACGACTCAATTTGAAGAGGCCAAGCAAGCATCGTTACCAGACTTGGGAATTGTCGTATTAGAAATGTAATGGCCACACTGCTCAGCTGCTGCTTAGCTGCTCAGTCATGTCCGACTCTTCGCAGCCTAATGGACTGTAGCCAACCAGGCTCCTTTGTCCATGAGATTTCCCAGGCAAGAATACTGGAGTGGGTTGCCATTCCTTTTTCCAGGGATCTAGCCAACCCAGGGATCAAACTCGGGTCTCCTGCACTGCACGCAGGTTCTTTGCCATCTGAGCGACCAGGGAAGCCCAATGGCCACAGTACCCAAAGCAGTTACATAGTTAATGAGATTCCTATCAAATCACCCACAACATTTTCCACAGAACTAGAACAAATAATCCTAAAATTTATGTGGAACATAAAAGATCCAGAATTGCCAATACAATCCTGAGGAAAAAGAGCAAAGCAGGAGGCATAACCCTCCCAGACTTCAGAAACTACTACAAAGCTACAGTAATCAAACCAGCGTGGTACTGGTGCAAGAACAGACACACAGATCATGGAACAGAACAGAGCTCAGAAATAGACAGCCACACACCTGCAGTCAATTAATCTTCAGCAAAGGGGGCAAGAACACACAACAGAGAAAAGACGGTCTCTTCAGCAAAGGAGGCAAGAACATACCATGGAGAAAAGACAGTCTTTTCAGCAATCTGAGTTGGGAAAGTTGGACAGCTGCATGCAAACCAATGAAATTAGAACACATCCCCATGCCATACACAAAAATAAAGTGGCTTAAAGACTTACACATAAGACATGACACCATCAAACCCTTATAAGAGAACATAGGCAAAACACTCTCTAACATAAATTGTACCAATGTTTCCTTAGGTCAAAGGAATAGAAATAAAAGCAAAAATAAACAAATTGAACCTAGTCAAACTTACAATGCTTTGTACAGCAAAGAAAACCATAAAGAAAATGAAAAGATAACCCAAAGGAAAGAGGGGAGACAAAGACACGGATACTAGAGGAAACTGAAGCCGCCAACACTGCAACAAATATTAAAGAGAGCCTAACAGCCAACAGACAGAAAACCTCACACTAGAGGCCTGTTCACCTACTTCCTGGAGAGAATATTTGTAAATGATGCGACCAACAAGGGTTCAATTTTTAAAGTACACAAACAGCGCATATAACTCAGTAACAACACACACACACCCCCAACTAAAAAATGGGTAGAGTTCTCTGGTGGTCCGCTGGTTAAGGACCCACCTGCTAAGGCAGCAAACATGGGTTTAATCCCTGGTTTGGGAAGATCACACGTGCCTCCAGGCCCTGAGTCGGTGTGCTGCGACTGCTAAAGCCCCTGCACCTTCGAGCCCATGCTCAGCCCAAGAGAAACCATCACAGGGAGAGGCCTGCGCACTGAAACTAGAGTAGGCCCGGCTCGCCAGACCCAGAGAAAGCCTGAGCACAGCAACCGAGACCCAGCACCACCAAAAATAAATAAGTGAACAAAATAACACTTTTTGGAAAAAAGAACTAAAACAATAGTCTACAAAAATCCTGGAGAGGGTGTGGAGAAAAAGAGAACCCTCTTATACTGTTTAGTTTTTAGTCATTCATCCATGTCCCAACTTTCAAACCTCTGGACTGTACAGCCCCTCAGGCTCCTCTGTCCATAGGATTTTTCAGGCAAGAATGCTGGAGTGGATTGTGGCCATTTCCTACTCCAGAGGATCTACCTGACCCAGGGATTGACCCACATCTCCTGTGCTTCCTGTATTGCTGGCGGATTTTTTACCTGCTGAGCCAAATATAAACTGGTGTAGCCACTATG
Organism: Oryx dammah; assembly: GCF_014754425.2. Taxonomy (NCBI): domain Eukaryota; kingdom Metazoa; phylum Chordata; class Mammalia; order Artiodactyla; family Bovidae; genus Oryx; species Oryx dammah. Next base: position 13,040,270 of record NW_024070198.1, read on the forward strand.
GAAAACAGCAAGGAGTTTTCCTCAAAAAATAAAAAATAGGAGTTGCCATATGACCCAGCAATCCCATTCCTGGGCATATACTAAGAAAAAACGATAATCTGAAAAGATAAGGCACCTCTATGTCAATAGCCCCCTTCATGGATCACAGCCTTGTGGTGAAGGGGCTTCATAACTCAGCGAAGCTATGAGCCGAGCCTTGCAGGGCCTCCCAAGACAGACGGGCCGCACTGAAGAGTTCTGACAAAGCTGGTCCACTGGAGAAAGGAAATGGCAATCCACGGCAGCATTCTTACCTGGAGAACCCCAAGGAGAGTGTGAAAAAACACAAAGCTATGACGTCAGAAGACGAGCCCCCAGGTCGGAAAGTGTCCAGGGTGCTCTGGGGAAGAGTGGAGGGCAATTACTAACAGCTCCAGAAAGAATGAAGTGGCTGGGCCAAAATGGAGACAATACTCAGTTGTGGAGATAGTATCACTGGCTCAATGGACATGGACCTGAGCAAATTCCAGCAGACAGTGGAGAGCAGAGGAGCCCAGCGTGCTCCAGTCCGTGGGGTCGTGAAGAGTCAGACATGACTTAGCCACTGAGCAACAACAACATATGCTAACAGCAATACTACTTACAGCAACCAAGACATGGAAACAGTCTGTATCATCTGGACAAACGTCCACGGACGGGTGAATGGATAAAGCAAATGTGGTACAGAGAGACAGTGGAATACCATTCAGTCATGAAAGAGAATGCAAGGATGCCATTCGCCGCAGCACAGACAGCCCTAGAGGTGGTGGTTCGAAGTGAAGTCAGTCGCGCACAAAAAGTCAAATACCGTTAAGATATCACTCATATGTGGAATTTTAGAAAAGACACAAATGATCTTATCGATAAAACAGAAACAGACCCACAGACATAGAGAACAGAGCTGTGGTTGCTAGGGGGAGGAAGAGAAGGAGACGGATGGAGCGGGAGTCTGGGATGAGTAGATGCCAGGGTGGATAAACATCTCGTATACAGGATGGATAAACATCAAGGGCCTACAGTATAGCGTAGAGAACTAAATCTATATTCTGTGATGAACCATACTGAAAAAGAATGGATGTGTACACCCATACATGTATGTACACATGTAAATAGTCACTTTGCTGTCCAGCAGATCAGCACAACATTGTGAAGCAACTATACGGCAATACAGTTTTTTTAAAACAATAAAAACGTTTTTAAAAAGAAAATGCTAGAAGTCAAGAACACTGTAACAGAAATGAAAAATACCTTTGGTGGGCTCACAGTGGAGTTGACACTGAGTCAGTGAATTTGAAGATATGTCAATAAAAACTTCCCAAACTGAAATGCAAAGAGGAAAAACAAAAAAAGAAAACGACACACTATTCAAGAATTAAGAAACAATTATGGTGTAACACGTGTAATGGAATAGCAGAAGGAGAGAGAGAGTAAGGAGCAAAAGAAATATTTTAACTAATAATTGAGAATTTTCCAATATTAGCATCACAAAGCAAACCACAGATCCAGGAAGCTCAGCAAACACCAAGCAGAATAAACACTCCCTCACCCCCGAATCTACACCTAGGCATAGCGTATTTAAAGTGTGGAAAATCAAAGACAAAAGTTTTTTTAAAGAAGCCAGAAGCCTGGAGAAACAATAATAAAAATTACATTGGACTTGTCTTCACAAACCATGCAAGCAGGTAGAGTGCAGTAAAATATTTAAAATGGTAAAAGAAAAAACCCCACCAACTTACTAGTCTGTATCAAGCAAAATTATCCTTCAAAAATGGAGCAATAAGGAGTTTCTCAGACAAACAAAAACTGAGGGAATTTGTCATCAGCCAACCTGCCTTGCTTGCATGGAGTATTAAAAGAAATTCTTCAGAGAGAGGGGAAATGATAACGGTCAGAAACTCAGGTCTACATATACAAAGGAAGAACATGAAAGGAAGAAAAGTAAAATAAAATCTTCTAGTTTCAAAATTCTTAATCTAGTAGTAACTATACAAAATAATAGCAACAATGCATTTGATGATTATAGCTTATATATAAGTGGAATGAATGAAAGGCACGCTATAAGGGACGAGGAGGAGGAACTGGAAATACACTATTATAAGGTAACAGCACGACCCATGTGGCTTCCCTTGAGGCTCAGATGGTGCATAACCCGCCTGAATGCAGGAGATCTGGGCTCAATCCCTGGGTTGGGAAGATCCCCTGGAGAAGGGAATGGCTACCCACTCTAGTATTCTGGCCTGGAGAATTCCATGGACAGAGGAGTCTGGCAGGCTACAGTCCATGGGGTTGCATGAAGCACAGAACAATGTTATTTGAAAGTGGATTTAGATTAGCACAAATGCAAACTGCAAATCCTAGGGCCACTAGTAATAAAAAATTGTAAAAGAAGTACAATTGAAGTTCTAAGAAATAAGAGAAAATGGAATCTTATGATTTACTCAATAAATGCATAGAAGGCAGAAAAAGAGGAAATTTTAAAAGAAGTCAAAAAGAACAATGTAAAATAAACAGCTACAAATATGATTGATACTGATTCAACTACATCAAAAATCACTAAGTGTAAATTACCTAAATATACCAATTAAAAGGTAGAGAGAGAGAGTAATGAGTCCCAAATATGTTATCTACATGAGACCCACTTTAAATATAAAGATATAGATTAGAAAGAAGTAAAGGGATGGAATCACCTCACACTCATTAGGGTAGTTATTATAAAAACAAAACACAACAGGAAACAACAAGTGTTAACAATAATGTGAAGAAACTGGAAAGTTTGTGAACTCTGGTGGTGGGAATGTAAGATGGTGTAGCCACTATTGAAAACAGTATAGTGAGTCATCAAAAAATTAAAAATATAATTACTACTTGATCTAGCAAAAACACTTCTGAGTATCCAATAAAACTAAAACCAGAATCTTAAAAAGACAGCAACATTATGCACGATAGCCGAGAGGTAGAAGCAATCCAAGTATGTGTCAATAGATGGATGAATGGATAAACTGTGGTACTGACAGACAATGGACTATTACTCAGCTTAAAAGAAAAAAAAGATATTCTGACATATGCTACAATATGGAGGAAAGATACTATGCTAAGTGAAACAAGCCAGTCATTAAAAAAAAAAAACCTGTATGAGTCCACGTAAATGAAGCATCATTTACGTAGTTAACATCACAGAAACAGAAAGCAGAATGGTGGTTGTCAGGGGCTGGGGAGGAAGAAAGTGGAGAGTTGTTGCTTAATGTGTCTAGAGTTACAGCTTTACAGGAAGAAAGGGTTTTCAATATCCACTGCACAACAATGAATACACTTAATACCACTTCAACACCTAGAAATGGCTCAGCTGGTAGCGCTGTGTTATGTGTGTGTGTTTTTTTTTTTTTAAACCACAATTAAATAAGAAAATTTTTAAAGTAGAGATGAAGAAAGATACATCATGCTAACACAAATCAAAAGGAAGCTGTACTATGGGACTTCCCTGGTGGTGCAGTGGATAGGAATCTGCCTACGGATGCAGCGGACATGGGTCCAGTCCTTGGTTGAGGAAGATCCCACATGCTGTGAAGCAGCTAAGCCCCACGCACCACAGCTACTGAGGCCGCACGTCCCAGAGACAGAGCTCTGCAACAAGGGAAGCCACCAGCCATGGGGAGCCCGGCCACCGCAACTGAGAACAGCCCTTGCTCACCGCAGCCAGAGAAAGCCTGCATGCAGCAACCAAGTTTCAGCACAACCAAAAGCAAACAAACAGTAAAACAGAAAGCTGTAGTAGTTACATGAATTTTAGACACAACGACCTTCAGAATAAGGAAAATTATCCACAATAGAAAGGGGCATTACACAAACGATAAATGAATCAAGTCTCCAAGAAGACACAACTATGCTTAGGACACGGCTCTAACAACAGACCATCTTGAGACAAAAGCTGATAGAACTGAAAGGAGAAACCGATCAATCCACTGTTACAGTTGGAGGTGGCACCACATCTCCATCAATAACTGCAAGACCCGGCAGCAAAAACTCAGTAAGGCTGTGGTAGAACTGGACCTAACGGAGGCAGAAGACACTCGGAAGACGTGGCAACAATACACAGAACTGGGCAAAAAAGACCTTAATGACCCAGGTAACCACGCCGGTGTGCTCACTCACCTAGAGCCAGACAACCTGGAGTGTGAAGTCAAGTGGGCCTTAGGAAGCATCACTACGAACAAAGTTAGTGGAGGTGATGGAATTCCAGGTGAGCTATTTCAAATCCTGAAAGATGATGCTGTGAAAGAGCTGCACTCAGTATGCCAGCAAATTTGCAAAACTCAGCAGCAGCCACAGGACTTTTGAAAAGGTTAGCTGTCATTCCAATCACAAAGAAAGGCAATGCCAAAAAATGTTCAAACTACCACACAACTGCACTCATCTCACACATTAGCAAAGTAATGCTCAAAATCTTGCAAGCTAGATTTCAATGGCATGTGAACCGAGAACTTCCAGATGTACCAGCTGGATTCAGAAAAGGGGGCAGAACCAGAAATCGAATTGCCAACATCCTTTGGATCATAGAGAAAGCAACAGCATTCCAGAAAAACATCTACTTCTGCTTCATCAACTATGTGTAAGTCTTTGTGTGGATCACAACAAACTGTGGAAAATTCTTTAAGAGATGGGAATACCAGGCCACTTTACCTGCCTCCTGAGAAAAGCAACAATGAGAACCAGACATGGAACAACAGACTGGTTCCAAATAGGGAAAGGAGGACGTCAAGGCTGTATATTGTCACCCTGCTTATTTAACTTACATGCAGAGCACATCATGCAAAATGCCGGGCTGGAGGAAGCACAAGTTGGAATCAAGACTGCCTGGAGAAATATCAGTATCCTCAGATATGCAGATGACACCACCCTAATGGCAGAAAGCAAAGAGGAATTAAAGAGCCTCTTGATGAAGATAAAAGAGGACAGTGAAAAAGTTGGCCTAAAACTCAACATTCAAAAAACGAAGATCATGGCATCTAGTCCCAGCACCTCTTGGCAAACAGATAGGGAAAAAGTAGAAAAAGTGACAGATTTTATTTTCTTGGGCTCCCAAATCACTGCAGACAGTGACTTTAAAGTATAGACTGCACTTTTCATGCAGCCATGAAATTAAAAGACATTTACTCCTTGGAAGAAAAGCTATGACAAACCTAGAAAGTGTGTTAAAAAGCAGAGACATTACTTTGCTGACAAAGGTCCATATAGTCAAAGCTATGGTTTTTCCAGTAGTCATGTACAGATGTGAGAGCTAGACAACAAAAAAAGGCTGAACACCGAAGAACTGATGCCTTCCAACTGTGGTGTTGGAGAAAGCTCTTGCAAGTCCCTTGGAATGCAAGGAGATCCAACCAGTCTATCCAAAAGGAAATCAACCTTGAATATTCACTGGAAGGACTGATGCTGAAGCTGAAGCTCCAATACTTTGGCCACCTGATGCGAAGAACTGATTCATTGGAAAAGACCCTGCTGCTGGGAAAGATTGAAGGCAGGAGGAGAAGGGGACGACAGAGAATGAGATGGCTGGATGGCATCACTGACTCAATGGACGTGAGTTTGAGCAAACTCTGGAGTTGGGGACGGACAGAGAAGCCTGGCGTGCTGCAGTCCATGGGGTTGCAGAGTTGGACACGACTGAGCAACTGAACAAACACAGCAGCAGAATGTATGCATTTCTCAAACTGACATGGATTATTGACCAAGACAGGCCATATCTGGGCCATAACACACACTTCAACAGGCTTAAAAGAACAAATATCATACAAAGCATGGTCTCAGAGCACAATGGAGTTAGCCTGGTAATCAACAGAAGAAAGACAGTTGGAAAATTCAAAAAATATTTGGAGATTACACAACATATTTATAAATAACACATGGGGCAAAGGAAAATCTCAAGAAATCCAATTAATATTTTGAACTAAATGAAAATACAAATTATCATCTTACAATATTTTATATTACAAATGACAAAAGATCTAAAATCAAAACTTAAGCTTTCACTTTAGTCAACTAGAGAAAGAAAAGTAAATAAACCTAATACAGGCAGAAGAAAAAATGAAATGAAGTCACCATCATGCTGATACCAAAGCCAGACAAAGACACACAGAATAAAATTGCAGGCCAGCATCTTTGATGAATATAGATGCAAAAATTCTCAACGAAATAAAAGGAAGCCAAATCCAACAACACATAAAAATAGATATACACTATGACCAGCTGGACTCACCCCGAGGTCACAAGGATGGTCCAGCGTGACACACCGCATAAACGAAAGAAAGGAGAAAGCCACAAGATCATCCCAATAAATATAGGAAAAGCACTTGATAAAATTCAGCATCCATTCCTGATAAAAACAAACAAAGTAGGGTAGAGGCACATCTCAATATAATAAAAACTATTTATGACAAACCCACAGCCAATTGAATACTCAATGGTAAAATCTGGAACAAGACAAGGATGCCCACTCTCTTCAACATAGTATGGGAAGTCTTAGCCACAGCAAGTAAAAAAATAAATAAAAGGTACATAAATTGGTAGGGAAGAGGTAAAAATGTCATTATATGCAGACAACATGATACTATATCCAGAAAAACCCTGATAAATTCAACAAGCTAGCAGGATACAAGATTAACAGACAGAAACTGGTTACATTTTTTTTACACTAACAATAAAATATCAGAAAGAGAATGTAAATAACCTCTTTTAAAACTGCATCCAGAAAAACCACTCAGGAATAAACCTCACCAAGGAGGTGAAAGACTTCTATGCTGAGAACTATAAAATATTAATAAAGGATGTTAAACATGATTCAAAGAAATGGAAAGACATACCATGCTCTTGGATTGGAAGAATAGTTAAAATGCTAATACTACCCAAAGCAATCAACAGAGTTGATCCAATCCCTATCAAATTACCGATGTCATTTTTCACAGAATTAGAACAAATAATTTTAAAATTTATATGGAACCATAAAATACCCACCCCTTCACGGATCACTGCCTTGTCGTAGCAAAGTGGCTTGCGTCATTCAATGAGGCTGTGAGCCACGCTGTGTTGGGCCACCCAGTGGAAGGGTCAAGGTGGAGAGTTCTGAGCAAGTGTGATCCCCTGCAGGTGGGGATGGCAAAACACTCCAGTATAACAGCTGTGAGAACAGAAAAAGGCAAACAGATATGACACCGAAAGATGAGCCCCCAGGTCAGGAGGTGTCCAATATGCTGCTGGGGAAGAGCAGAGGACACATACTAAGAGCTCCAGAAAGAATGAAGAGGCTGGGCCAAAGCGGAAACGATGCTCAGTTGTGGATGTGTCTGGTGACGAAAGTAAAATCCGGTGCCGAAACAACAGAATTGCATAGGAACCTGGAATGTTAGGTCCATGAATCCAGGCCAACTGATGTGGTCAAGCAGGAGATGGCAAGAGTAAACAGCGACATCTTAGGAATCCGTGAGCTAGAAATGACAGGAGTGGGTGAATTTAATTTGGATGACCATTGTATCTACTACTGTGAGCAAGAATCCCTTAGAAGAAATGGAGTAACCCTCATAGTCAACAAGAGAGTCCAAAACGCAGTACCTGGGTGCAGTGTCAAAAACGACAGGATGAGCTCAATTTGTTTCCAACGCAAACAATTCAATATCACAGTAATCCAAGTCTATGCCCCAACCAGTAATGCTGAAGCTCAAGTTGCACACTTCTATGAAGACCTACAAGACCTTCTAGAACTAACACCAAATAAAGATGGACTGGAATGCAAAAGTAGGAAGTCGAGAGATACCTGGAGTAACAGGCAAGTCTGGCCATGGAGGACTAAATGAAGCAGGGCAAAGGCTAACAGAATTCTGCCAAGAGAACACACTGGTCATAACAAACACCCTTTTTCAACAACACAAGAGATGACTTTACACACGGACATCGCCAAATGGTCAATACCAAAATCAGATTGATTACCTCCTTTGAAGCCGAGGATGGAGAAGCTGTATACAGTCACCAAAAACAAGACCTGGAGCTGACTGTGACCCAGATCATTAGCTCTTCATAGCCCAATTCAGGCTTAAACTCAAGAAAGCAGGGAAAACCACTAGGCCTTTCAGTTACGACTTAAATCAAATCTCCCATGAATATACAGCAGAGGTGATGAATAGATTCAAGGGATTAGATCTAGCAAACAGAGTGTCTGAAGAACTATGGATGTGACCAAAACCATCCCAAAGAAAAAACGATGCAAGAAGGCAGTGTGGTTGTCTGAGGGGCTTTACAAATAGCTGCGGAAAGAAGAGAAGCAAAAAGCAATGGAGAAAGGGAAAGGTATGCCCAACTAAATGCAGAGTTCCAGAGGATAACAAGGAGAGACAAGAAGGCCTTCTTCAATGAACAGTGCAAAGAAATAGAGGAAAACAACAGAAAGGGTAAGGCTACAGATGTCTTCAAGAAGACTGGAAATAACAAAGGAACATCCCATCCAAAGACAGCCACAATAAGGACAGAAACAGAAAAGACCTAATCGAAGCAGAGGAGATCAGGGAGAAACGGAGAGAACACACAGAAGAACTGTCCAATAAAGGTCTGAATGACGCGAATACCGACAATGGTGTGGTCTCTCACCTAGAGCCAGATAGTCTGCAGTGTGAACTGGGTCTTAGGAAGTACTGCTGCCAATAACATTAGTGGAGGCAATGGAATTCCAGCAGAACTATTTAAAATTCTAAAAGATGATGCTATTAAAGTGCTGCACTCAATATGTCAGCAAATTTGGAAAACCCACAGGACTGGAAAAGGTCGATCCTCATCCCAATTCCCCAGAAGAGCAGTATTAAACAATGTTCAAACCACTGGACAACCGCACTCATATCCCACGTTAGTAAGGTCATGCTCAAAATCCTCCAAGCTGGGCTTCAGCATTACGTGAACTGAGAACTTCCAGATGTCCAAGTTGGGTTTAGAAAAGGCAGAGGAAGCAGAGATCAAATTGCCAACATTCGCAGAATCATTCCCATCAGAAAGCAAGGGAATTCTAGAAAAACATCTACCTCTGTTTCAGTGATTACGCTAAAGCCTTTACCTGTGTGGATCATAAAGAACTATGGAAAACTTATAAAGAGATGGAACTACCAGACCATCTTACCTGTCTCCTGAGAAGCCTGAGTGTGAGTCAAGATATAACAGTTAGAACCCTGTATGGGACAATTGACTGTTTCAAGATTGAGAAAGGAGTATGATAAGGCTGTTTATTGTCACTCTGCTTATTTAACTTATGTGCAGAGCACATGATGCGAAATGCCAGGCTGGATGAGTTACAAGCTGGAATTAAGACTGCCAGGAAAAATATCTACAACCTCAGATATGCTTATGATACCACTTTAACGGCAGAAAGCAAAGAGGAACTAAAAGGCCTTTTGATGAGGGTGAAGGAGGAGAGTGAAAAAGCTGGCTTAAACTCAGTATCAAAAAACTAAGATCTTATAACATCCAGTAACATCACTTCATGGCAAACTGAAGGGGAAAAGGTGGAAGCAGTGGCAGAGTTCCACTTCTTGGGCTCTAAAATCACTGTGGATGTTGACTGCAGCCATGAAACTAGGTGACGACTGCTTCTTGGCAGGAAAGCTGTGACAAACCTAGACAGTGTGTTAAAAAGCAAAGACATCGCTTTGCCAATAAAGGTCCATATAGTCAAAGCTATTGTCTTTCTAGCAGTCATGTACAGATGTGAGAGTTGGACAATAAAGAAGGCTGAGCACCAAAGAACTGATGCTTTCAAACTTTGGTGCTGGAGAAGACTCTTGAGAGTCCCTTGGAAAGCAAGATCAAACCAGTCAATCCTAAAGGAAATCAACCCTGAATATTCATTGGAAGGACTGATGCTGAAGCTGAAGTTCCAATACTTGGAGCTGAAGCTCCAACTCTGATGCAAACAGCTGACTCATTGGAAAAGACCCTGATGCTGGGAAAGACTGAAGGCAGGAGGAGAAGAGGGCGACAGAGGATGAGACGGTTGGATAGCATCACCGATTCAATGGATATGAACTAGGGCAAACTCTGGGAGATGGTGAGGGACCAGAAGGCTTGGTGTGCTGCAGGCTACGGGGTCGCGAAGAGTTAGACACGACTTGGCGATTGAACAACCACAACCTGAAAGACCCAGAATTGCCAAAGCAATCCTGAGGAAAAAGAAGAAAGCAGGAGGCATAACCCTCCCAGACTTCAGACAGCACTATTAGATTGGTGCAAAAGTAACTGCGGTTTTGCATTGTTGAACTTTGCCATGTGATACTGGAATACACTCTTAAATGTGGTTATGTTAGACATCAATTTAATGCCTGTTTTCCATTTTGTTTTTTTGCTAATGACTTATTACTTGCTCTTTATTTTATATGTATTTTAGATTACAGAAATTATGTTAGACCAAAAGATAATACAAGTGATTTTCTTATTTGATTTCAAAATGGGTCATAAAGCAGCAGAAACAACTTGTAACATCAACAATGCATCTTAGTTAGAAACTGCTAACTAACGTACAGTGCAGTGGTGTTTCAAGAAGTTCTGCAAAAGAGACGAGGCCTTTGAAGATAAGGAGTGCAGAGGCCAGCCATTAGACATTGATAATGACCAATTGAGAGCTATCATTGAGACTGAGCCTCTCACAACTACATGACAAGCTGCGGAAGAACTCAACACCAACCATTCTACAGTGGCTGGCATTCAAAGCAAGCTGTAAAGGTGAAAAAGCCTGAAAAGTGGGTGCCTCCTTAGCTGACCGAAAATTTTAAAAGTGTCATTTTGAAGTGCTTCTCTTATTTTGAAGTGGGAAATGGCAACCCACTCCAGTATCCTTGCCTGGAGAATTCCACGGACAGAGGAGTCTGGCGGGCTACAGTCCATGGGGTCGCAAAGAGCTGAAAATGACTAAGAGATGAACACACACACACACATTCTTATTCTATGCAACAACAACGAACCATTTCTCAATTGGATTGTGCTGTGTGATGAAAAACAGATTTTATACAATGACAACCAGCGATGACCAGCTCAGTGTTTGGAAATGAGAAGAAGCTCCAATGCACTTCCCAAAGTCAAAGTTGCACCAAAAAAAGTTCGTGGTTGCTGTTTAGTGGTTGCTGCCTGTCTGAGTCACTACAGCTTTCTGAATCCTGGCAAAACCATCACATCTGAGACGTGTGCTCAGCAATTGATTAGATGCAGCAAAAATGCCAATGCCTGCAGCGAGCACTGGTCAACAGGAAGCACCCAATTCTTCCCCACGACAATGCCCAGCTGCATGTCACACAACCAGTGCTTCAAAAGTTGAATGAATTGGGCTGCAAAATTTTGCCTCATCCATCATTCTCACTTGACCTCTTGCCAACCAACCATCACTTCTTCAAGCATCTTGACAACTTTTTGCAGGGAAAACCCTTCCACAACCAGCAGGAGGCAGAAAATGCTTTTGAAGAGTTCGTTGAATCCTGAAGCATGCATTTTAATGCTACAGGAATAAACAAACATTTCTTTTGGCAAAAATGAGTTGATTGTAATGGTTCCTATTTTGATTAATAAAGATGTGCTTGAGCCTAGTTATAGTGATTTAAGTCATGGTCCACAACCACAATTATGTTTGCACAAATCTAATACAAAGCTATGGTAATCAAAACAGCATGGTAACAGCACAAAAACAGACCTACAAATCTCTGGAACAGAACAGAGTGCCCAGAAATAAGTAGAGAGCCCACATGCCCACAGTCAATTTATCTTCAACAAAGGAGGCAAGAATACACAATGGAGAAAAGAAAGTGTCTTCAGCAAGTGGTGTTGGGAAAGTTGGACAGCCGCATGAAAATCAATGAAGTCTCATCATACACAGGAATAGACTCAAAATGGCTTAAAGTCTTAAACATAAGACACGACACCATAAAACTCCTAGAAGAAAACACAGGCAAAAAGTTATCTGACATAAATTGTACTAATGTTTTCTTAGGTCTGTCTCCCAAAGCAATAGAAATAAAAACAAAAATAAGCAAGTGGAACCTAATCAAACTTAAAAGCTTTTGCACAGCAAAGGAAACCATAAAAAACATCTTTTCTATGAAAAGAAAACCTACTGGATGGAAGAAATTACTTGCAAACGATGTGACTGACAAGGGCTTAATATCCAAAATATACAAATAGATCACACAACTCAACAACAACAGCAAACAACCCAATAGGAAAATGGGCAGAAGACCCAAACAGACATTTTTCCAAAGAAGAAACACAGATGGCCAAAAAGCATATGAAAAGATGCTTGACATCACTAATAATTAGAGAAATGCAATGAGACACAGCTTCACATCAGTGAGAAGGGCCATCATTGAAAAGTGTACAAATAACAAGTGCTGGAGAGGATGTGAAGAAAAGGGAACCCTCTTACATTGTGGTAGGAATGTTAATTGGTGCAGCCAATGTGGAGGTTCCTCAAAAAACTCGAGTTGCCATATGACCCAAGAATCCCATTCCTGGGCATATACCCAGGAAAACCTACATTTGAAAAGACACATCTACTCCTATGTGTATAGCAGCACTATTGACAATAGCCAAGATACGGAAACCTAAACGTCCATTGACAGATGAATGGGTAACGATGTGGTGTATGTAAACGGTGGAAAAGGACTCTGCATCAAAAGGTGCAATAATTCTACTCGCAGCAACATGAATGGACCTAGAGGTCATCATAGCAAGTGAAGGGAGTCAAAAAGAGAAAGACAAAACCAAATGATATCACTTATATGGAGAATCTAAAATATGATACAAGTCAACCTGTCTACAAAACAGACTCACAGAGAACAGCTTTGTGGTTGCCAAGGCCGGGGGCAGCGGGACAGGGAGGGGAGGGGAAGAATCAGAGTTTGAGATTAGAAGAGCCTGAATAGTGTATATAGGATGGATAGACAACATGGTCCTACTACCATATTCAATAGCTTGTGACAAACCGTATTAGAAAAGAATATATATACGTGTGTGTGCATATACTTACATAACTGAGTCGTTTTTGCTATACAGAAGAATTAACACAACATTGTAAATCAACCATACATCAATAACAATTTTTAAATAAATTAAAAATGAGAGCAAAAAATCAATGATGTAGAAAACAGGAAGATAGAGAAAATGAAACGAAAAGTGTTGGTTCTTTGAAAAGTTCAATAAAATTGATAAACCTCTACCCAGCTAGGCTATCCAAAAGAAAAAAAAAAAAGAGAGAGAGAGAAGGCATTGATGACTAATATCACAAGTGAAGGAGAGCCCACCAGCACTGAGTCTATGAACATTAAAAGGTTAATAAAGGATGGTGAGCAACTCTATCTCTATGCCCATAAATTTGATAATTTACATGAAACAGACCAACTCCTTGAAAGGTACAATCTACCAAAACTCACACAAGGAAAAACAGATAATCTGAATAGACCTACATTGATTAAAGAAACTGAATCAACTGTTAGTAACTTTCTAAAATAGAAAGCACCAGATCGGGTGGTTTCACTAGTGAATTTGACAAAACATTAAAGGAAGGAATGACATCAATTCTCCACAATGTCTTTCAGAAACCAGAAGCATAAGAAACATATTGCAACTCATTCTATGAGGAGGGCATTACTCTAACATAAAATCAAATAAAGGCATTTCGAGAAAGCAAAACTGTAGACCAGTATCTTTCATGAACACAGATGTAAAATCTCCAACAAAATATTAGCAAATCCAATCCAATTATGTACAAACAATTATGCACACCATGGCCAAGTGGGATTTATTCCAAGTATAAAAGACTGGTTCACTACTTAATCAAGAAAAACTGTATCATCTCAATAGATGGAGGAAACACATCTGGCAAAACCCAACACCTATTCATCATAAAAACCAGCAATAGAGAGGAACTTTCTCATCTCAGTAAAGAACAATTATGAAAAACCTACAGCTTACATCATACTTAAGGATAATAATCCAGACGCTTCCCCCTAAAACTGGAAACAAGGTAAAGATGTCTTTTTCTCACCACTCCTGTTCACTATTATACTGGAAGTCCTAGCTAAAACAGTATGAAAAGAAAAGGAAATAATGGGAAGGAAGACATCACCCTGTCTTTGTTTGCATAAAACACAGGGTTGTCTATGCAGAAAACCTCAAAGAATTGACCAAACAAAAAACCCTGGAATTTGTGAGAGATTATATAACAAGGTTTCAGGATATAAGGCTAAAAAATAAAAAGTTCATTGCTTTTCTATATATCCACCTTACCACCCTGAAATGAAATGCTTAGGCATAAATCTAAACTATATGTGCAAGATTTATACAAGGAAAACTACATATTCTAAAAAAAGAAAGGAAAAGTAAACAAAAAAAAAAGTAAAAAATGGAGAGCTATTGCATATTAATCCATAAGAAGTTCTTCCTGAACTGATCTACAGATTCAATGCAGTCCCAACCCAAATGCCAGACAGTTATTTTGTGGATCCTGATAAACTGATTCTACACTTTGTACATAAAAGGAGAGAATCTACAATCTACACAACACTGAAAAGGAACCAAGCTGTGAGACTGACACTGCCTGACTTTAATACAATGCTACAGTAATCAGGATGGTGTAGCTCTGGAAAAAGAACAGACACAGAACAATGGAGCAGAAGGTCCAAGTCTTTCGCACCCCATGGACTGTAGCCCGCCACGGGATTTCCCAGGCAAGATGACTGGAGTGGGTTGCCATTTCCTTCTCCAGGAATCTTCCCAATCCAGGGATCAAACCCAAATCTCCTGCCTTGCAGGTGGATTCTTTACAAATGAGCCACATGGGAAGCTGATGAAACAAAATACAGAGCCCCAAAATAGACCCTCATAAATGCAGTCAACCAATCTTTCACAAAGCAGCAAAGGCAATTTAATGGATAAAAGATGGTTTTTTCAACAAATGGTGCTGGAACATCTGGACATCCACATGCAAAGAAGTGAATTTAAACATAAAGCTTACACCTTTCACAAAAATTAACTCAAAGTAGATCATAGACATAAATGTTACAAGCAAATGTATTGAACTTCCAGAAAATACCACAGATGACCTATGGGTTTGGGAGTTTTTGGATACAACATGAAAAGCATGGTCCATGAAAGACAAAATTGATAAGTTGAACTTTATCTCCAAAACATATAAAGGACCTGTATCTAATACACACAAAGAATTCTAAAAACTCAACAATAAGAAAACAATGTAAAAAATAGGCTAAAGAACTCAACAGACTTAAAATCAATAATACAGATGGCAAATAAGCACACAAAAAGCAACCTCATAGATCATCAGAGAACTATGAATTAAAGCAATGAGATGCCACTACACACCTTTTAAAATAGCTAAAAGCCAAAACACTGATGGAACCAAATGCTGAGAAGGATGCAGGGCAACAGGAAGTCACTTCTGGTGGGCGTGCAAAATGGTACTGTCACTTTGGAAGACAGCCTGGCAGTCTCTCACAAAGCTGAGCATATGTTTATCATAGGAGCCAGCCAGCAGCTGTGCTCACAGGTGTCTACCCAAATTAGTTGAAAACTTATGTCCACACAAAACCCTACACATTTATAGCAGCTCTATTTATAACTGCCAAAACAGGAAGCAACCAAGATGTCCTTCAGCAGGTGAAAGAATCAGTAAACTGTGGTACATCCAGACAATGGAATATTATTTAGCACTGAAAAGAAATGAACTCTGAAGCCATGAGAAGGCTTGGAGAAAACTGAAACGCATATTACTAAGTGAAAGAAGCCAGTCTGAAGAGGCTACATACTGTATGATTCCAACTACATGGACATTTCACAAAAGGCTGAAACTACACAGAGAGAAAAAAGGAGAGTGACTGCAAGGGGAAGGGGAAGCTCATGGGAATCTTAGGGCAGTGAAATTATTCTATATGATACTATAATGGTGGATGCATGATGCTATGCATTTGTCAAAATCCACTGAAATGTAAAACATAAAAGTAAACCCTAGACACACACACACACGCACATAGAATGGATAAACAACAAGGTCCTACTGCATAGTATATTCAACATTGTAAGATAAAGCATGTGGTCCACTGGAGAAGGGAATGGCAAGCCACTTCAGTATTCTTGCCTTGAGAATCCCATCAACAGTATGAAAAGGAAAAATGATAGGATACTGAAAGAGGAACTCCCCAGGTCAGTAGGTGCCCAATATGCTACTGGAGATCAGTGGAGAAATAACTCCAGAAAGAATGAAGGGATGGAGCCAAAGCAAAAACAATACCCAGCTGTGGATGTGACTGGTGAGAGAAGCAAGGTCCGATGCTGTAAATATTGCATAGGAACCTGGAATGTCAGGTCCATGAATCAAGGCAAATTGGAAGTGGTCAAACAAGAGATGGCAAGGGTGAACGTCGACATTCTAGGAATCAGCAAACTAAAATGGACTGGAATGGGTGAATGTAACTCAGATGACCATTATATCTACTACTGCGGGCAGGAATCCCTCAGAAGAAATGGAGTAGCCATCATGGTCAACAAAAGAGTCTGAAATGCAGTACTTGGATGCAATCTCAAAAACGACAGAATGATCTCTGTTCGTCTCCAAGGCAAACCATTCAATAGCACAGTTATCCAAGTCTATGCCCCAACCAGTAATGCTGAAGAAGCTGAAGTTGAACAGTTTTATGAAGACCTACAAGACCTTTTAGAACTAACAGCCAAAAAAGATGTCCTTTTCATTATAGGGGACTGGAATGCAAAAGTAGGAAGTCAAGAAACACTTGGAGTTACAGGCAAATTTGGCCTTGGAGGATGGAATGAAGCAGGGCAAATGCTAATAGAGTTTTGCCAAGAAAATTCACTGGTCATAGCAAACACCCTCTTCCAACAACACAAGAGAAGACTCTACACATGGACATCACCAGATGGTCAACACCGAAATCAGATTGGTTATATTCTTTGCAGCCAAAGATGGAGAAGCTCTATACAGTCAACAAAAACAAGACCAGGAGCTGACTGTGGCTCAGATCATGAACTCCTTATTACCAAATTCAGACTCAAATTGAAGAAAGTAGGGAAAACTGCTAGACCATTCAGGTATGACCTAAATCAAATCTCTTATGATTATACAGTGGAAGTGAGAAATAGATTTAAGGGACTAGATCTGATAGATAGAGTGCCTGATGAACTATGGAAGGAGGTTCGTGACATTGTACAGGAGACAGGGATCAAGACCATCCCCATGGAAAAGAAATGCAAAAAAGCAAAAGGGCTGTCTGGGGAGGCCTTACAAACAGCTGTGAAAAGAAGAGAGGTGAGAAGCAAAGGAGAAAAGGAAAGATATAAGCATCTGAATGCAGAGTTCCAGAGAATAGCAAGAAGAGATAAGAAAGCCTTCTTCAGTGATCAATGCAAAGAAAGAGAGGAAAAGAACAGAATGGGAAAGACTAGAGATCTCTTCAAGAAAATTAGAGATACCAAGGGAACATTTCATGCAAAGATGGGCTCGATAAAGGACAGAAATGGTATGGACCTAACAGAAGCAGAAGATGTTAAGAAGAGGTGGCAAGAATACACAGAAGAACTGTACAAAAAAGATCTTCACGACCCAGATAATCACGATGGTGTGATCACTCATCTAGAGCCAGACATCTTGGAATGTGAAGTCAAGTGGGCCTTAGAAAGCATCACTACAAACAAAGCTAGTGGAGGTGATGGGATTCCAGTTGAGCTGTTTCAAATCCTGAAAGATGATGCTGTGAAAGTGCTGCACTCAATATGCCAGCAAATTTGGAAAACTCAGCAGTGGCCACAGGACTGGAAAAGGTCCGTTTTCATTCCAATTCCAAAGAAAGGCAATGCAAAAGAATGCTCAAAATACTGCACAATTGCACTCATCTCACATGCTAGTAAAGTAATGCTCAAAATTCTCCAAGCCAGGCTTCAGCAATACATGAACTGTGAACTCCCTGATGTTCAAGCTGGTTTTAGAAAAGAAAGAGGAACCAGAGATCAAATTTCCCACATCCGCTGGATCATGGAAAAAGCAAGAGTTCCAGAAAAACATCTATTTCTGCTTTATTGACTATGCCAAAGCCTTTGACTGTGTGGATCACAATAAAGTGTGGAAAATTCTGAAAGAAATGGGAATACCAGACCACCTAACCTGCCTCTTGAGAAATCTGTATGCAGGTCAGGAAGCAAGGTTAGAACTGGACATGGAACAACAGACTGGTTCCAAATAGGAAAAGGAGTACGTCAAGGCTGTATATTGTCACCCTGCTTATTTAACTTCTATGCAGAGTACATCATGAGAAACGCTGGACTGGAAGAAGCATAAGCTGGAATCAAGCTTGCTGGGAGAAATATCAATAACCTCAGATATGCAGATGACACCACCCTTACGGCAGAAAGTGAAGAAGAACTAAAGAGCCTCTTGACGAAAGTGAAAGAGGAGAGTGAAAAAGTTGGCTTAAAGCTCAACATTCAGAAAATGAAGATCATGGCATCCGGTCCCATCACTTCATGGGAAATAGATGGGGAAACAGTGGAAACAGTGTCAGACTTTATTTTGGGGGGCTCCAAAATCACTGCAGATGGTGACTGCAGCCATGAAATTAAAAGATGCTTACTCCTTGGAAAAAAAGTTATGACCAACCTAGATAGTATATTCAAAAGCAGAGACATCACTTTGCCAACAAAGGTCTGTCTAGTCAAGGCTATGGTTTTTCCTGTGGTCATGTATGGATGTGAGAGTTGGACTGTGAAGAAAGCTGAGCACTGAAGAATTGATGCTTTTGAACTGTGGTGTTGGAGAAGACTCTTGAGAGTCCCTTGGACTGCAAGGAGATTCAACCAGTCCATCCTAAAGGAAATCAGTCCTAAATATTCATTAGAAGGACTGATATTGAGGCTGAAGCTCCAGTACTTTGGCCACCTGATTCGAAGAGCTGACTCATTGGAAAATACCCTGATGCTGGGAAAGACTGAAGGCAGGAGAAGGGGACAATAGAGGATGAGGTGGTTGGATGACTCAATGGGCATGAGCTTGAGTAAGCTCCGGGAGTTGGTGACAGGGAGGCCTGGCATGCTGCAGTCCATGGGGTTGCAAAGAGTTGGACGCGACTGAACTGAATCAAAAGGAACAAACTACTGATAATACAACAACTACGATGAATCTCTAGAGAATTACGATTGAAAAAAGCCAGTCCCAAAGGTTATATGTTTCCATTCCTTTTTTTTTTTTTTTCTGGCTGAGCAGCACGCTGCATGTGGGATCTTAATTCCCTGAACAGGGATCAAACCTGTGCTGCCCTGAAGTGGAAGCATGGAGTCTTAACCACTGGACCGCCAGGGAATTCCCTATATTCCATTCTTGAAATGAGAAAGTTACAGAGAACAGATAAGTCATCGCCATGGATTTAGGAGGATGGGAGAGGGAAGGTAGTGGGTGTTCTTACGGTGATGGAAATGCTTTTCATTTTGTCCTTATCAATGTCAGTATTTGGGGCATAACATTTAATACAGTTTTGCAAGATGGTACGGGAAAACTGGGTAAAGAATACATGGGATCTCTTATTTCTTACAACAGTATCTGAATCTACAGGTATCTAAAAATAAAAGAAAGTATAATGTTAAAAAGTCAATCAAGGGACTTGCTGGTGGTCGAGTGATTAAGAATCTGCCTTCCAATGCAGGGGACACGGGTTCGATCCTGGTGAGGGAACTGGGTTCCCACATGCTGCAGGGCAACTAAGCCTGTGCCCTGCAACTAAGACCCCCTAAAAATAAATACATGCTAAAAAATGTCAATCTGGCTATATAAATGTGGAATTGGGGTCAACAGATCTTGCATGTTAAACAAGACTGCATGTAAGTCAGTCAGCGTACGTACGTGAGATTAAATGACTTTCAATGTCTGAGGCTCAACCATCAACTGCAGAGACTAGTGGATGGAAGTTTTTAAACTCCGTTTCTCTCTTCCACCTCTCTTTTCAAATTGACTAAATCAAAACAAGTCCTCCTGGGTGTGGATAAGCTTAAGGAAGAGTGGAAGGGAGCCTAGAGATGGGAGTGAGGAAGATGGGGAGCAGGGAGACTGAGCTTTGGGTGACTGGGAAAGCAGGCCAGTACGGATGGGCTCCTGGTAGCAGCGAGAGCCAGAAGAGAAACCCGGGCCAGGGGTAGGAAGGTTGCCTGGAAAGAACTGCGTTTGTGCCAAGCATCAGCTTTTACCTTTCACAGAGCCCCCCTTTTTGTTTTAATGTTCCAATGAAAACACAGCAAAGTGCACAGACCTCAGTGGATGGCCCAGTGAATTTTCACGAACTGCACACACCCTGTATGCAACACCCAGATCAAGAGAGTTACCACAACCCTGCAGTCAACTCCAGGCCCCGTTTCAGTTATTCCTTCCCCGCTTATATACGTGGGAGTCATAGGTTATGTACTCCTTGTCTGGTTGATTTTGATCAACACTGAGTCTAGGGCATACATCTGAAGATTTTCATTCTTACGCTGTTACACAGTATTCCATTTGTATCCATTCTAATGTGCAGGTCATGTGGAGAGCCTCCAGATGGAGGCTGTAGGAATAAAGCTGCCTTTCTCATAGTGTCTCGGGAACATGCTATACATCTCTGTTGGGCTTGTGCCCATGAGTGAGAAGACAGTCACATTCAACCCTTGCAAACAGTTTTCTAATATGGTTGTACCACTTAATACCTCTATCAGAACTTAATTAGATTCTTCTTGATAGTTAATAGTGTCAGTCTTTTAAATGTTAGTCCTTGTGGGTATGTGTTGGAACTGTGGTTTTTTTGCTCGTACTGTATAGTAGTAGAATTGAGCAGAAGGGCCCTTTTGAAAGGAGAGACCAGGTGCACAAGATAACTTCCTGCCTTAGGGACCAGAACTTGGCCAGGGAGTCAGGCCTCCAGTGAAGAAGACAAGCTGTAATGTTTCCCTTTTACTTAGCATTAGCAGTTCAGCTCAAACCAAAGATTCCACCAGAGTCAGCAAAGAAAACGCCATGACAACGTGGGCCAGAATTAAATACTAAGGTGAAGGTACACACAGCTCACAGGTACAAACAGTTACACGTCTGTCTTCATCTAAACACAAACAATGCCCAGACTTGGAATTTAGTTCCCTTCACAATACTACGTAATGGGACAGGACACCTGTCCTAGTGAGTCCTTCCAGACACTTATTTGTGAGCACCCCTTGGACTCCCAGAGTTGATGCGAAGATTATTATTTTAGACTTAAGACATCTGAAATTCAAGAGATGCAAAAAAAGCATTTTCAAAGCTTCCCTTCTCTGACTAAAGGCAGAAACTTCTGAGAGTGAGGCTGTAATCAATCAAGGCCCTCTCCTGGGGAGTTGCACTCACTCACCAAAGAACAGAGAAAATGCTTCAACCTGCAGAAACAAACATTAAAAACAAACTTTTTTAGCTTCCATTTATTCCCCAAAAAACCTGTCTTCCCTAAATCTATAAAAATATTGAATCCCTATATTGGACACTGAAACTAACAATGTAAATCAACTATAGTCTTTTTCATTTGCAAATTAAGAAACAATTGCATTGGAAAGCTGATTTAAAAAAGAAACCGTGTGATCGTCCCACAGAATTCCTTTTCTCCCCCTTTCTTGCCCCTGTTAAATTAGATTATAAACACCTACCTCTAATTTAGAGGGACCACTTCTTTGCTAGATTTATGTGCATATGAACAAGCTTTGCCTTTTCTCCTGTTAATCTGTCTCTTGCCAGTTAACTCACAGGCTTCTAATCACTGAGCCTAAATTAGAGCCAACAGTTTTCCTTCCCAACAGTCCTTTGAAGAACAGGACTCCTCAATTCGGACTCCCCTCATCTCATGAGTAATCATGAACCTATTTAGTACACCTGCTCTGTTTAAAAATATAGTCTTCCAATTTAAGTGTCCAAGTGACCCCACGTGCCATGGGTCTGGTACAATTTTTTTAAGCTGTGTCCATCAGCGCTTGCGTGTAAGGTTTTTTCTTTCTGTAAAGCAGGTTGTTTAGACATAACCCCAGCCTTCTCAGCAGGCAGGGTCTGTCCCCTCGTCAAGGGCTTAGTTAGCGTCCAGCCAGGGGGCTGCTTCCGAACCGCCGCTTCCAACCACACGCCCCAGAAACGCCAGGCCTCCCGGCTCCTCCTGGAAATAGCCAGCTGATCGTCATCTCAGCACCGTTCATTTACCTACGCCGCCTCCGAGCCAGGATCCCAGAATCCTTATGCCAGGAGATGGGGCGCAAAGCAGACCAACATTCTGAAAACAGGATTCCATTTGTTGTGTAAGGCATAATATATGTTTGGAAAACCAAGCGTAAAAGGGACCTAATCCTCTCCCCATTTTGGAAGGGGCTGCACAAGGTACAGTCACAGAGCTCCAAATGGTCGATGGAGTCCGCAGACGCGGCTGCGCTCAACCCCGGGCCTCCCGCCCGAGCTTCAGGCCTCGGGACGCAGCTGCCGCTCGGGAGGCGGTTGCTGAAGCCACAGCGCCCGAAGCCCGAAGCCGGGGGGCGGCGGGTGGGAGCGAGCGTTGAGTCTCGGGTTAGCTTACCTGCGGGACGCCGCCACGCGTGGGGGCCACCGGGGAGGGGCGGCCTGGGGCCGGTTCTGGGGACCAGCAGCGGGAAGGGGCGCGAGGCGGCCCGGGGAGGCCCGACAGGGAGCCTGGCACTCCCCCGCCGCCCGGCCCGCTCCCCTGCGAAGCCGAGCGGCTGTGGGGGCGGAGCCGGGACACCCCGGGAGGCGGGGCGCTGCTTGGCGCCGGCCCCGCCCCCCCGGGCGCCCGGGGCTCTCGGGACGGAAAACACCTGCGCCAGACCCCACACCTCACCACCGAACGGCACCGGGCTGGGACGCTGGCACCTGAATGCTATAAACGCGCCCGGGGGATTCTTTCGTGCGGGCACTCGGGGTCCGTTTTCTACAAGGACCGAAGTTAGTGCCTACAAGAGAGCTTCTGGCATGTCCAAAGTCACTACAGGATTGTAAAAAGACCCATTTTCCGAGAGGCTCCCTAAGAGCCTAGCGTAAAAATTAAAACAGAAGGGGGCGTACTTACGTTTTCATTGACGTTCTTGGTTTTGATTTTGAAAACTGGCTTCCCGTGGCAAGCGCTGGCATGAAAGCCCACTTGCACCATAAAATCGCGCATACACATTGGCTTGTGTCAACAAACACCTTCCTGTTTCAAATACACTAGTGTTATCTTTTTTTAAAACGAGTGTTCACGGCATTAAAAAGGAGCATGTTGCTGTACTGAACCTGCTGTAAAGGAGTTTGTCCCCCCTCCCCCTAAAAACGCCCAAGCAAACTGGAGGGTGCAAATGTTCCCAGACGCAATCCATATACTCCAAGCTACTCCTTAGCAAGTGCAAAGGATGACAAGTGTCAGTACTTCATACAACTAGATTTAATAAGTTGTTATTACAGAAAAAAAAAAAAAAGAAGTCCAAACTACAAAGTTTAAGCATTTGTAAGCAATAGCTGCATTGAGCTCCATGGTTAGTCACAGTACTGCAGTTCCACACAAGCAATTATCAGTCCAAGCCCCAAAGGCGGAAGCTGAGTAAGGGTTACTAGCAAAAACAATCTAAGAGAACAGGTAATAAAAGATACAATACATTTAAAATTAGTTGTTAGTTGAAAAACAAATACAGAGATCTTAGCTGTGAACACTCTAAAACTTATATCCATTATTTTGACAGCAAAAATACAAATACCTAATACTTTATACCCCAACAGAACTATATCCAGAAGAGAAAAAGAGAAGTTGTCCTCTATTAGCACCCAGGTTTTCTACTTGTTGTGATTAACTTCATTGTCATACAAATCAAAACACCCCCAAATTACATATCCATTTCTTGACCCTTTTGGGGTATAAAGTCAACAGCATTAATTATAAAATACTCTGTGGTAAAATGGAACACTATTGCAGCTGAGATAGAGAAGTTTGGTTATTATAAAAAAAAACAAAAACAGAAAATGTTAGATGACATACCATACAAACTGGTGAAAAAGCAACAATTCATACAAATAAGCCAGTTTTAACAAAAAGATAACTTTTTTTCACTAATCTGTGACTAATCTTTCACTCAAACCTTGCAAGTAGAGATGTCACAATACTCAAATATTTAGGTAGGAGCTTTACCCAGTTAAATGCCATTTTGTTGCTAATATAATAGATAAAAATGAAAACTAGCAGTTATTTGCTAATTGCATAAATGCAGTACATTCTGCATTAGCCCATGCCTCACTAACAAGCTATAAAACACAAGATATAGGCAGAAATCTAAGCATAATCTTTATAGCACTAAGCAAATTTTTCCAATTTCTTTTCTTCTGTTCCTAATCACTTATTTGTAGTTAATGTAAAATTCCAACCAGTAGTATCCAATTTGTTAAAATTTTACATCACAACTTGATCTAATCTATATATTATTTACAAAACTGAATACATAGAGCATACCCAAGAGCCAACTCTGGACGTGTGCTTCTCTGAGTCATTGATAACCGTGCTTCCTTGACAAGGGCCCTGGAGGAAGCCAGCAAGGACTGGGGAAGCACACCCTCCGTCTAGAGCAAGTCATAGGATGTTCTGTTTACGCAACACCAGTTTTGCAGTTGTATGATTTTGGTTTAATTTTAGGTGCCGTGACAATGACACGCTGCCTTAATAGCACAGCTTCAAGGTGAGTTTGGGTGCTGGAAAAGCAGCAGGAGGGCAGACAGATCATGCTGAGTGGCCGGATGTGTTGCCACAGTAAGGGACAAACAGGGGCCACCATTCACAGGGAGCAGGCAGGGCTGGGGTGGGGGCTGCGGAGTGGAGGAAGATGAAGTCTGAGGCTGTCTGTGTACAGTGGTGACCTCCGAGTGTGCCGCCTCGCCAGGTCACCCATGTGCTCAGGGAGGCCACCTGGGCAAGACGCTGAGATCCAAGTCTAGCCACCCAGAGGGCTGGTCCTCTCAGAGACTTCCTTTCACTCTCAGACGTCACCACTGTAAATACAAGGCAAAGATGTGGCCTGGTGAAAGGTACTGTCTCATACGTGGACAGCAGTCAGTGGCAGATTCTCACACACACACACACACACACACACACACACGACAGAATGAAGAGTTAGAGGGGGGAAAGCAATGAACCACTCTGTTGACCTGGCCAGGTTCTCAACCTGGTGGTGTCTCAGCAACGGGTGACTTCATCATCAGAGCCACAGATTTGGCTGCACCTGGTGTTGTATAAATCCACTGTGACATCCCCAGAGAACTGTACTGTGACATCCCTAGTCTTACACTAAACCACTGTAATAAAGGAAAAGGCTTGTCGAAATCTCACATGTTCTGCTCATTCTGTCATTTTATTACCAATTATCCATTACATTTTCCAATCACTTTACATAACCAACCATTTTCATCGTCGTCACACTATTGTAAACCACATCAGCAAGTTAATACATAAAGCTTTGCATTTCAAAAAACTAGACACTTTAGTAACAATATTACAAAGGTTTTAGCTTCAAAAATAACTGAAAATGAAAAAAATAAACTTTTAAAGAATTAGCATCATAAAATTAATTTATTCCAAGTAAAAATACAAAATAATATTATGACATTGACCAGATATGAAAGTCCCTCCCAGAAACAACTCTATTAATGATTGAGAAAGCACTCCTTAAAGAAAATACGAAATAAAATGAAAAATATGTAAATATGTTTAATTTTTTTCTTAGCAAAAAATCTTTCTAAAAATAACAATGAAAATTTGTCTCAGTACAAAGGCTACATTACTATTGAAAAAATACCAGCATGAAGAAAAGGTACATATTTGACAGTAGAAAAATGATTTCAGTGAATCACAATGTCTAAAGTTTGCAATGAAAATAAATCTGCAATAAAGATTTATGCCTTTTTTCTTTTCTTTTTTTTTTTCTATTTTTTATACAAACAGTACAAACAGTATTGCACATAACAACAAATAGTCGAGGTTAGGTTATAGCCTTCAAAAAATCGACTAGTTCAAGTGTCACATCAAGGAAAGGCCACAGCAGGACCTGTGATACCCGGGGGCTTCCCATTAAGTTGCAGGTCAGAACACCTCTGTGTTTTTAAAAAATAATTTTTTTCGAAGGACCCTCTCTTTTAATATAACATTAACAACTTGGGGGCACATTTATTTACAAAAGAAAAGGGAACATGTTATAATTTAATAAACTAAAAAAAGTTCTCTTTAAAAAAATACAAACAGAAGAACTCTTTCACAATCCTGGTCAGTCGTGCACAATCAACGCTTGATTATAAATATACAAATTAAGGGAAAGTAGTTTCCACCACCTATTCACAACTTTCAGCACCAAATGGAGTTTATTTTTTGTAACCTATTCTTCATGACAATGTTTTTTCGCCTTCACGTCAGCTTTATGCTGTACAATCTTCCAGCATTTTTTTTTTTAAATCTCAGTGTTACTTTAGTACATGAAAGAGGGGTGCTTCTTCAAAAAGTTTTGCTTCTTTCACATAATTAGGTAGATTTCTGTAGGTTAGATATGATCTTTAATATTATAGTTATAAAGCTCTAACTTCTTCATTTTCAAAAACACAAATAAGCATGAAAAAAATAAAGTTACCCATCTGTTAAATCATTTTTCTTGCAGAATTAAATTAATATATATTTTTCTGAATAAACTTACTTAGAAAATATCATTTTCTTTCCTATATTTCAAAATTGAGGTATTGCAAAAGATCATGTCAGTCAGAAAGCATGCCTTTTTCCTTAAAAACAAACAAACAAAAAAATCTTCAGCCAACTTTTGAAAACGGTCTAGAATACAAAAAGTAGTAGTGCATAACAAAATTTCTTGTACAGATGAAAAAAACCACAAACATAGAAAAAAACAAACAGAAAACCACAGCTGGGCTGGAAAAAAGCAATTATTACCAAAAAGCCCAGAGGTAACCTCAAAGGGGGAGAATTCTAATAAGCATTTTTAATCCAGTAAAAAACTATTTCGTTTTTTTTTCTTTTTGAAAACAAACTATAGTTTGAGACCTGGTAATTGCAACTAAACACTGAAGAAACAAAACAAAACAAAGCGCTATTAACTTAAGACAGTACAAGGACATCACAGCACATAAAACACAGCAACTTAAGTCTATTCTGCAGTGTCATATCCAGTCAGATTGTCCCCAGAATTCCAAAACATAGGAAGAAGATTTAAAAAAAGACTTACACAGTCTCATAATCATTATGTGTTTATATATTACTATCTGCAGCCCAAGAGTGAATGCTAAAAAAATGTCCATGGTAGTACTAGCAGGTCTGAATTCTATTCAAGCTTTACAGGATAAATCCAGGGAATTAAGTAGTTAATTTCTCACCCAGACAACCAACCCTGCTCAGGCCATCTTAGTTTGTCCAGACATTTCTTTAGCATCACAATCACACAACTTTCTTAAAATGTGCCTAGTTTGTCAATTGACAACTTATCTCTATATACTGTATATATTCCTAGTGTTTGTAAGCTAAGATGAGCTCTTTGGTTTTCTGGACAAGGTCTGAAGCTATGTAAAATGGTGCAAGCACTAGGAGATTGTAACTAAGAGCTCATGTGTTAGTTAATAATATACCAGTTATGAACTGTCAAGTTTGTTAATGTCTGACACAGAGGCTTTAAACAGTTAAAGTTGGATCACAGTTAGACATAATCACTTTACTATATAAAATAAATTGCACAATATATAACAGAGCACCGCAAAGTACTTCATCTACCATCCACAAATTTGCTTTAAGAATATCCTACACCTAGGTTTTATATTGGTTGTAATATAGGTCATTCTGTTATGGGCTCTTCCTAATTTCAGAAGCATTCCATTTATTGAGGCATGCCTTCCTCCAGTCAATTACCATTTCCTTGAATGAAAAAAAATTTTTCTTTAAAAATCAGTATTTTATAGCTTATATAGATTCTTAATTTGTGCATTGTGGGAAGGTTTTATACTAGACATTGGATATAAAATTTATTGCATGCAGCAACCTGATTAAGTAAACATGCAGTCAGAAATAGTGACCTTCCTTTGAAGCTTTCTCAAGTCTATTCTGATCTCCTTTCGGCAGCTGATTCTATCCCTAAATCACAAAAGTGTGTTGTTGGGTTTTTTTGTAATTGATACCTTAGCCTGAATAGAGTATTATGGTATTAATAATACCATTTTAATAGCAGCAAAAGCTATTGCAGCATAAATTTACATAACACTAAAAGATCTAACCAAAATCCTCAGCAAAACAAAAATCAAACATGAAGGAAAAATAAAGATTCAGCTTATGAGGTATCCTTACATGTCAAAATAGAGAGCAACTAAAGGCTTATTTTCATTAAGGGTTATCCTTACTCTAAATGACCCCAACTAATGATTGCTGAATTGTTGTGAAGTTTTTGCTACATCCGCCACCTACTCACGAGTATTACCTTTGGTAAGTCTTCTCCTAGGGGCGATTCTCTAAGTTTCTGAAAATAAGTGCATGCTCCAGTTCAAAAACGATCAGAACAACAACAACAACAACACAACAACAAACAAACAAACAAAAAAATCACAGACATCAACCTGATGGCCGCTGATGAGAATGGCAGTCTACGAGTGACAAATCAGGTGTAAGGAATCAAGGTACCAAGCAGACAAAGGTGAGAATCAAAGTGCAAATCAGTACCGTTATACACTCTGCAATTCTGTGTTATACTGGACACTGAGTTCAGTAATATGACTGTAAATAATAATAATAATAAAAAGACCCATTTCTTCTTTAAAAATCGAGAACAAATGCACAGATTTCCAGAACACTGTAAGCCCTGAGGCAGTGCCCTCTCTTTTCCCTCCTTGTTATCTACTCCAGTACTTGTGGCTGGGTCTGCCCTGGGCTCAGCTCCAGCGGAACGGAACGTGGCGAGGGCGGTCGCCTCCCTCCTTCACCAGCGGTTTGTGGAATTCCCGCCCGGCGCGGGAATGTATGCTCGCCCAGCAGTATTCGCAGTAATACTGCAGACAGGTGACGTTGGCACAGAAGAACGGGGCAAACTTCCCACCACAGCGTGTGCCCTGGCACTCATCACACATCTGATCATCCAGCACATATGGCTTCACTTCCACCTGGACCCAAAGAGGAAAGACAGGAAAACAGATTTTAGCAAAGCTTCCTCACATTTCTTCCCCTCGAGAGCTCATAACGTAGCTTAATGTGTTTCAGTCAGGCTCAGTGTTGAACTCAGCTGGTTATTAGCAGTGGCTGAGTATATGGGCTTTGGGATCTGCTCCTTGATGTGCTGGTTGTGTGATGACAGGTAAATTCTTAACCTCTCTCCGCGCTCCTGTTGGCTCCATCTGTGGGTCTGTAAATTAGGTTTAACAGTGAAACACAGACACACACATATCTGTGTATCTGTATGGGCATTACAGGGTCTGCATCAGAGTGCTGGTGAGGATTAAGAGAGGAAGTGTGTGGAAAAGCACATGAGCTGAATCCTGAAGGCCGGCAGCACCAGGCAGTGTGTGACAGGCAACAGTGTTTCAGGGAGAGAAACCAGCGAGGACAAAGCCCCAGAGCAGGAAAACGGCAGGAGCTGGGTGGAGGGGAAGCCCCCTCCAGGCCGGCAAGGCTGGCTAAAGGGTGACCAAGGAGGCTCTGGGCTTTGGTTTTAAACACAAGCTTTCAAAACACTAACCTCTCTCAGTACTGTTTACAATGGGCCGGAGGGAAAGGAGGACAAGGGGGTCTTAAGAAACTACTATAATGATTGAGGCTGTTTTAGTTTTAGATTTTATTGCCTTAATCTCCCTCCAAGACTGGAAGCTTCAGTAGAGGACTTTTCAGCACAGTCCTGCAGGGGGCATTTTTATTCTAAATGAAGCAACGCTATATTATATAAAAACCAGGAGAGAGGAAGAACAAAAGTTACCCCAGTTTTCCCCCATGTTCTCTTCCTAGAAACTCAGACAGGGAATGCTGTTCATGTTTTCATGGTGAATGTTAGAAATAAGTAGGAAGGAGGCAAGTCTCTGTGTGATCGGGCTCTTTCTCACGCCAACCTCAGAGCCATTCTGGGCAAGAGCAAGCAACCCCTGCGGCCACTGGGGCTGTGGAGACGGGGATCCATGTTTTTTCTGATATAAGCCAACTGCCTGACGGGTCGAGCTGCCTCTGGACACAGCCAGGAGGTTCCAGCAGGGTCTGGGGCAGGCTACCCCAAGGCTGCAGGGGACAGGGTGGGATGAGCGGGGACGTGAGGGCTGCTGGGACTGGATTCTTGAGTTCCTGGTCCTTCTCTTCTAAAGGGCCCTCCACCAGCCTCCTCTGGAGTTCCGTCTCTAACCATGAGCTCAAGTCACCGGTCCTCAGCCAGCCAGAGATTTTTGCTCGAAGGCCCACTGGAGATAACCTGTCCCAGCCCTTTGGTTACCCAGGGGGATTCACTCAGGCTCCAGTTCCCTTCTCTTCCCCTCCTCAGCCTGACAGCTTAGTGAGTGGGCTTCAAAAAAAAAAAAAATCTCACATTCATCTCCCCATCATAATTAAAACTGCCGTGGCTCTGAGATCATCTGTCTGGTTCGGATCTAGGCCACATTACTAGTTGTGCAGGCTACTCAGGTACCCTGGGCCTCTGTTTCCTCATCTGTACCCTGGAGGAAAAGAAGAGCTCCTATGAGGAGCAAGTGAGCTGAGCCACGCCAAGCACACAGAACAGTGCCTGGCGTGCCATAAGCCCTAGTTAAGCATCACTGTCCCTCCTCCCGCTTCCGCTCTAGTCCCGCCCACAACACGCACCTGATGTGCCCAATGCCGATGACCTCGGCACTCCAGGCCTGCCTTGGTTCAATTCTCCTGCATCCACGCGAGCATTTCAATCATCTGCCTCTCGGTGTCCCTCATCTAGCCAGAAGCCCTCAGCTTCTCCCCTGCCTTCAAGAGTAGCCCAGCTGCCTCCGCAGAGCAGGTACTTGTGCCCTGTGACTCCAGAGTAAGCCACAGCCTTTGTGATCTGCCCGTCTCTGCTCTCTTTTCCCGCTTAAGGGCTCAATCCACCCAACAATTTCACATACCCAATAAAGTCCAGTCTTTCCTTTCTCTTTCTTTCTTAACATAAAATTAACAATCTTAGAGTAAACGATTCGCTGGCTTTGATTACATTCACAACGTTGGACAACCACCACCTCTACCTAGTCCCAAAACATTTCATCACCCGGAAAGGAAGCCTGTAGCCCACTAAGCAGTTACCCCAACCTTCTCCCCCTCCCCAGCCCCTGGTGACAACCTCTCTGCTTCCTGTCTCTGCCGATTTACCTATTTTGGATATTTTATAACAATGGAATCACAAAACGGTGACATTCTGTGTCTGGTTTCTTTTACTTATCATGATGTTTTGGGGTTCATTCATGTTGTAGCATGCAGCAATATTTCATTCCTTTTTGTGACTGAATAATATTCCACTATGTGTGGATATATGTGTATGTAGATATATACACAGTATTCTGTTTACGCATTCATTCATCAGTGGACATTCAGGTTGCTTCTACCTTTTGGCTATCTTGAATGATGCTGCTATGAAGGTACGTGTACATGTGTTTATCTGAATACTTGTTTTCAGTGCTTTTCAGTATATACTTAGGAGTTGATCTGCTGGGGCATATGGAAACTCTATGAATAGCTTTTTGAGGACCTGCTAAATTGTTTTCCACAGCAGCTGTACCATTTTACATTCCCACCAACAATGTACGAGGGTTTCAATTTTCCTGTATACTCACCAGCACTTGCTGGTTTCCATCTTTGTGATTCAAGTTATCACAAAAGAGGTGTGAAGAGGTATCTCACTGTGGTTTTGATTTGCATTTCCCTACTGACTAATGATACTGAGCATCTTTTCATATTCTTGTTGGCATTTTACACATTGGAAGAAAGGTCTATTCAAGCCCTTTGGCTGTTTTAAAAATTGGATTGTTGAGTTGAAAGAGTTTCTTTGTATGTGCTAGATACTAGACTTTTATCAAACATGATTTTGGGGAAGGGGGCTGTGCTGGGTCTTCATCGTGGCACACAGGCTTCTCCAGTTGGAGTGCTCAGACTCTCGAGTGCATGGCTCAGTAGCTGCGGCACGTGGGCCTAGTTACCCCAAAGCACGTGGGATGTTAGTTCCCTGACCAGGGATCAAACCTGCGTCCCCTCATTGGAAGGCAGATTCTCAACCACTGGACCTTTAGGGAAGTCCCTATCAGACATACGGTTTGCAAATATTTTCTTCTGTTTTATAGGTTGTATTTCACCTTTTTGAAAACGTTCTTTAATTAAACTAAAAAGTTTAATTTTGAAGACATCCAATTTATTTTTTTCTTTTGCTGTTCTTCTTCATGATGTCATAGCTAAGAGTTCACTGCCAAATCCAAGGTCAGGAAGATCTGTCCCTATGTTTTCTTCTAAGAATTTAATGGTTTTAGCTTTCATATTTAGGTTAATAGATTTTGAATTAATTTTGTATACAGTGTGAGACCAGGGCCCAACTTCATTCTTTAAGTGCCCCAGGACCATTTGTTGAAGAGACTATTCTTTAACCATTGAATGGTCTCAGCAACCTTGTTGAAAATTAACTACAGGCTGACCTTCCTTAGCTATTTCTGTCCCACAGGGAACTCCTCCTTCCTCTGAACTTAATACTCCGCTTTGCTCCTCTGGCATTTCCTGTCTATAGTCCTGCCTTGGTCAGCATCTTTCCTTATCTTCAAGCAACTTGAGGACAGAGTCCTGGAGCAAGGCACGATGGTGGTAGATCTGGGGAAGCATGTGGTCTGCAGAGACAGTGGGCTCCTGGCGGGGAAGGGAGCTGCAGGCTCATTAGAGAGTATATGAGCTGGACTGAGCTCCCTGCACTTGGAGGCCAAGAAGGAGCAAAGGGATGGACTGAGTGCCCAGGACTACCACCTCGGATAGGGTTAGGGTTAGGGTTAGGAAGGCGTGCCAGGAACTGGAAGTAGTCAGCTTCTCCACCTGCGGTCCAAGAGCTGAGGGCTGCTCTGCACTCAGGGTGCTCCAGCAACCAGATCTGAGCCCCAAAAAGCCCAGAAGGAGGATCCAGCAGTAAGAGAGAGGACTGGTCTGAACAAAGAGAATTCACACTCAGCAAAAAAAAAAAAAAAAGCTGCCTGTGGAGAATGGGACCACAGACCTTTGTAATATATACACACATGAAGAGTACTTGAGGAGAATACTTAAGTAAGGGTACTTTCCAGTTTTTCATATGTATACATTAATGTTACTTTTGTTCGGGTGTAAAAGTGACATTGTGGTTATATGGGGGCTTTTGTCCTTAGTTATTTTTAAGAGCTTAATTTTTTTTAATTGAGGTTAAAGTCATAAAGAATTAACCATTTGAAAGTGAACAGTCTAGGGGCATTCAATACATTCACAATGTTGTGTAAACACCACCTCTGTATGGTTCCAAAACACTTTCATCACCCAAAAGGAAACCTTGTACTCCAGTTTTGTTTTTTAAAGAACCTTTTAGAGATACATACTGAATTATATGATCTCTGGGATCTGCTTCAAAATAATCTAGAGTGAAGGTGGGAAAGTGGGCAGAGGTGTAGATGAAACAAGACTGGTCACAAGTCGATAATGATTCAAACTGAATGACAGGAAACTCGTGTGTTCATAACTGTTCTAACTGTATGATGGGGTTCATTACACTATTCTTGAAGGACAGGGAAGCCTGGTGTGCTGCAGTTTATGGGGTCTCAAAGAGTCAGACATGACTGTGACAGAACAATACTCTTTATTAAGACATTATAATAAGTTATTTTATTTATATAAAATATTATTGCAAAAAATTATTGTAAAAATTGTATTGTAAAAAATATTATATAAAATATTAAATGTCTATTATTAAGACATTAAAAATAAAAATTACTAAGACATTATAAATAAATACATCAAAACTGTGACTTTTTGACTAATTATCAGATGAACTGAAGAGAGGATAACATTGTTGAGATTCACTTTAGTGGGCTAGAAGATCAAGGGGTATAAATACTTCAAAGTTCTGGTTAAAAAATTGCAAATAGAGCTGCCTTATGACCCAGCAATCCCACTGCTGGGCATACACACTGAGGAAACCAGAATTGAAAGAGACACATGTACCCCAATGTTCACTGCAGCACTGTTTATAATAGCCAGGACATGGAAACAACCTAGATATCCATCAGCAGATGAATGGATAAGAAAACTGTGATACATATACACAGTGAAGTATTACTCAGCCATTAAAAAGAATACATTTGAATCAGTTCTAATGAGATGGATGAAACTCAAGCCGATTATACAGAGTGAAGTAAGCCAGAAAGAAAAACACCAATACAGTATACTGACACATATATACGGAATTTAGAAAGATGGTAATGATGACCCTGTATGCGAGACAGCAAAAGAGACACAGATGTATAGAACGGACTTTTGGACTCTGAGGGAGAGGGAGAGGGAGAGGGTGGGATGATTTGGGAGAATGGCATTGAAACATGTATACTATCATGTAAGAAACGAAGTGCCAGTCTATGTTCAATACAGGATACAGGATGCTTGGGGCTGGTGCACGGGGATGATCCAGAGAGATGATATGGGGTGGGAAGTGGGAGGGGGATTCAGGATTGGGAGCTCATATACACCCGTGGTGGATTCATGTCAATGTATGGCAAAACCAATACAGTATTGTAAAGTAAAATAAAGTAAAAATGAAATTAAAAAAAAAAAACTTCAAAGTTCTGGGAAAAAAATAATTTGAAGATGAGGAAGAAAAAAGAAAAATTTGAAAATAGATCCAGGAGAACCTAATAACAAAACCTACATGACTTAAATAAACTGAAATAACAAGAAGGGGGGGAAAGTGAGGAAATGTAATTAGATGACAAGAGTCCTGGAACTGCGTATCAAAAACTCCACCAGGTCCAGTCCGGAACAACGAGAAAAAACACACCCCCAGGTGTATCCCAGATATTGAAACCAAGTCCCCCTAAAACCTACTTCCCCTGTCCAGTTATGATTATCCTCTCTATCTAAAACTTTATGTTCTTTCCTGTCCCGCCCTCTGTTCCTCTCAGGATGGAGGAGTATCAGAAAAAAAAAAAAAGTGGGGGGGACTGCAACGGAGTAGGGCCGTGTGGGGCTCTCCTGGGTGAAAAAGCCTCTCTGTGTTCCTTGTTTGTAGAAAAGGGCTTTAGTCTCCATCCTGAAGCTCCAAAGAACAGACTCAAGCAGTTACTAATTAGGGGAGTGAGGAAATACAGAAACAAAGAAAAAACAGTCAAGAAGTAGGAGTCCCAGTTCCTCCTTAAGAGAAATTCATGACAATCTGACATGTATCTTTGAGCTGTTCTGCAGGAACTAAGACCCTCAGCCAGGAGGAAGGTGGTGACCACATGCTGCCCATAAGCATACAGACCCCAGACTGGTTGGAACTAGAAGGTTAATGATTAAGATTCTTGAGACACCACCCTGTTACCTCATCACCAACCAACCAGAAGAAAGTCATGTCCCCTGCATCCCTCACCCCGAACGCTGCCCTTCAAAGAAAGCCCTTCCCTGAAAGCGATAGGGAGTTCAGGTCTTTTGAGCATGAACTGCCCATTCTCCTTTACTGGTCGTGCAATAAACACTTCCCTACAAGCCGGCATCAGTGAATTGGCTTTACTTCGCCATGGGTGAGGGGGTCCAAGTTCAGCTGGGTAACACCCCTATGTGTACAGTTACTTTGTCTTTTTAGTTTTTGCTTCTATTGGTAATTCTGCAATAAAGATACCTTCCACATGTTCTCACATCTGTGGTTTTACTTCTAAGCATTGGGATTATGACATTAATGACAACCAGCAGTAGGATTATTGGGTCAAAGAGTATACACATTTTGAAGAATTTACCAGTTTACCTCTTTAAAGGGTTGTAGCAATTCACATTTCTATCAGCAAATGATAAGTAGTTATCACTTCTTTTAAATGGTCTCCAGATGAGAATAAAATGACATTAATTTTCTTCTTCCTGACTACAAAGAAACCTGAACATCTTTTTAGGTGGATTGCCTATCAATTCTTAATGTGAATTACCTTCTATCCAGTATACCACTATGTTGTATGTCTTTTTCTTGCCAATTTTTAAGAGTTCTTTGTATGGTACAAATAATAATCTAATTTTTTTTTCAAATCCATAATTTGCCTGTTGACTTTTTTCAGGGCATCTTTGCCATTTAAATGTATTTTATTTTTACATAGTCTAATATATTTATTTCCTTCTGAAGCTCCTAGGTTTCTAATCTTTTTTTATAAGAGTATCATCAATTTTTTACATTTAAGCATTTCTTTATGTGGATCCTATCTTTACGGTTTGTTTCATTACAAATAATTTACAATTTTTGTTCAAATTGTGACTATTTTCTCCCTTTTTTCCTAGAATAGCATAAAGCTGCTAATGTTCTTCCAAGTCTTTTTTTCCCAAGATTACAGTCCTTTCCTTCATTGGATTTCCAAATTTTAAAAACTTACAAGTTTGTAAGTTTTGTCATTTCTCCTGACAGAGAAATGATATCTTGACTAGCTAAAGGATTTGGGGGTCTTATCCTTCTCTCTCAGACTGATTGATAGTATTCCTTGGTGTTCAAGCTCCCAGTGCTGCATATGAAAACTCTGATGTCAGTTTTCTTCTTTTTTCTTCCGTTTGTAGGAGATAGTAATAGTAACTAGCTCTTTCACATGGAAACATGCAATGTTTTCTTTTTATCTTCAGCGTTCAGAAATTCTAGTGTTATGGAACCAAATTTGGGTCTGCTTGCCCACCATACAGCAAAGCCAATTAACTGACACTAGGCTGTGGTGAAGGAAAGTAAAGCGTTTTTTGCAGGGCCCAACAAGGAGAATGGGAGGCTCATGCTGAAAAGACCAGAACTCTTTGATGGCTTTAAGGGAAGGGCTTTAAAAGGTAACATTTGAGGTGAGGGTTGCAGGGGGCATGACCTTTTCCTGGTTGGTCGGTAGTGAGGTAACAAGGTGGTGTTTCACGAGTCTTAATTATCAACTTGGTTCCAACCAGCTTGTGGTCACCATGTAGTCACCATCCTCCACCTAGGGGCCGGGGCGGTCTTAGTTCTTGCTGAACAACTCAAAGATGTGTCATATTGTTGGATTTCCCTTGAGGAGGAACTAGGACCCTGTTTTATCACTGAACTGTACTTTCTTGACTGCTTTCTCTTTCTTGACTGCATTCCCTCACTCCTCTAATTAGTAACTGCTTGAGTCTGCTCCATGGAACTCAGGGAAGGCCTAGGAGACTAAAGCCTCTTTCTACAAACAAGAAACAGGGGACAAAGAGGGGCTTTTGTAGCTAGGAGGCTATTTCAATTCTTAATACAGTATGCAAGGAATAGGTGGTAGTTTAGTCGCTAAGTCGGGTCCGACTCTTTTGCAACCCCAGGGACTGTAGCTCACCAGGGTCCTCCGTCTACAGGATTTTCCAGGCAAGAATACTGGAGTGGGTTGCCATTTCCTTCTCCAGGGAAGATCTTCCTGAACCAGGGATAGAACCTGCATCTCCTGCATTGTAGGCAGATTCTTTACCACTGAGCCACCAGGGAAGCTCTCCATTTCATAGGGATATGGTTAAATAAAATGTGGTACATCTACCCCACGGACTATCATGCAGTTACAAAAAAGACTGAATTAGTGCTTCATTTGGAGGGATTTCAATAGCAGGGGGATATTAGGATCCAGTGGAATGATGGATACAAACACCTACTGCAAACTGAAGAACACTAAACAAACATTAGGTCAAGTAATAACACTCGTGCTGATACTTGAAAATGCAGTATGAATGAACGGCACCTTCTGTAGCATTACTGGGCACCTACCGACCTGGGGAGTTCACCTTTCAGTGTCCTATCTTTTTGCCTTTTCATACTGTTCATGGGGCTTTCAAGGTAAGAATACTGAAGTGGCCTGTCATTCCCTTCTCCAGTGGACCACGTTTCGTCAGAGCTCTCCACCACGACTTGTCCGTCTTGGGTGGCCCTACACAGCATGGCTCATAGTTTCATTGAGTTAGACAAGGCTGTGGTCCATGGGATCAACTCCTAGAGTTGGTGATGGACAGGGAAGCCTGGCGTGCTGCAGTCCATGGGGTCGCAAAGAGTCAGACACAACTGAGCAACTAAACTGAACTGAACTGAACTGTACCTTTCTGTGTATTCAGGCTTCCAGCTGAGCTTGGCACCAATATTCCTCACCACATGGGGGTCTGAGGGATCCAGTAAACACAATACTCAGAAGATCTGTCATAAAGCTCTATCAGTCCAGAGGCACCAGGTACAGGTACACACTGATGCCTTATTTAATCAACTTCTTTAATGAATAACAGATTTCTCATAAGTTATTTTTCCATGAAGCAGACATTTTTCCTTTTAGGTGCTAGACATCTTGAATTTTGATATTTTTAGACAGAAATCTTCCTAAAATGTACTATCTATTCTTCCCCCTCTCAAGCAAAGGGTACTACCAACACCCTTTACAGTAAGGTAAAGGATGTCTTGCAGGTAAGACAATGCATGGTCAGTTTTTCTGTCACCTCCTTCAAAATGTGTCTGTCTGCTACCACTGTTAATAATACCTTTCAAAGACCCTTTATAATTTTGCAACTTCAAATAATTTTTTAACTGGATTAAAAGCTAGATAATCACATTCACTGAGACTCGTACATTAAATAAGACTGAATAAAGCCGAAAAGTAAAGCATGTGACTTTTGGACCACCATAACCTCTCAAAGGGTACCAGTCACATGGTATCTCTGACAATAAGTATCAACAAAGAGAAGTAGCTACATGAAGGACATTGGTAGTTAGGTGGTCCTTAAGTTAAAGAAGAGTAATTATTTTCACCCAAATGGATTAATTTATTTGATGAATATTTATGGAGCACCTAGGCTTTTTTGGCTTCCCTGATAGTTGGTAAAGAATCTGCCTGCAAGTGCAGGAGACCCAGATTCAATCCCTGGATCAAGATCCCCTGGAGAAGGAAATGGCAACCCACTCCAGTATTCTCGCCTGGGAAATCCTGTGGACAGAGGAGCCTGGTGGACTACAGTTCACGAGGTCGTAAGAAGTGGACACAACTTAGCGACTAAATCACCACCTATTCCTTGTATGCCACTGTATTAAACACTGAAATATAATGGAGAATAAGACATAGTTCTCCCTCAAAACAGTTTATGGTCTATTTGAGAGCTTCTTAAAGGCATTCCCAACCATTTGCAGTGTTTGCCATATCCAAACACCATCTGTACTATTACTTGATGTTTTACTTGACTATCT
Organism: Oryx dammah; assembly: GCF_014754425.2. NCBI lineage: Eukaryota > Metazoa > Chordata > Mammalia > Artiodactyla > Bovidae > Oryx > Oryx dammah. Next base: position 13,079,726 of record NW_024070198.1, read on the forward strand.
AAATTCTATTTTTCACCAATACAGAACACATAACTATTAAAAACAGAAAAAGAACAGATGTACATACAACTGAATCATTTTGCTGTACACCTGAAACTAACTCAACACTGTAAATCAGCAATGTGTGTGCATGTGTGTGCATGCTCAGTCGTGTCCGACTTTGCGACGCCACGGACTGTAGCCTGCCAGGCTGCTCTGTCCATGGGATTTTCCAGGCAAGAATACTGTAGTGGATTGCCATTTCCTTCTCCAACATTGTAAATCAATTATCCTCCAAAATAAAATAAAATTTAAATTAAATTTTAAGTAAGATAAAAACAGGTTTCTCTGTTAACCACCTAAATCACCATTAAGGTACCATTAAGCTATGGCATTTTGGAGACAACCACCTGCTGGAATCATATTGGGCATATTGGCATCATATTACAGATCTACACTACCATTAAGTTTAAATACTAGAGCCTAACACAGAGCCAATCAAATCACCAAGCTGACCTTCTTGTTCAAAAAGGTTTACAGGACCAGGAAATGAGAACTTCCAGCAGAGAGAAATGCTCTAGTTCATACACACACCGAATGGAGATGAGCATGCCCAAGGATGCTGAAGAACATGTGCAACTTATTGATGAGGGGTAACTATTAAGGATAAGGAACACTGATGTGGGATGCTGGATAAATGGCTATAGGAAGATGGACAAGGGGAATAAAACATGCAGGATGATATAGATGGGAAGAAGCCATACTTTAATAATAAACTGATCTCAGTGCTAAGGCTGCAGTGCTTCTAACCAGGGAAAATATTTCACTCTGCAGTCTTGATATCAGTCAACAAAATGACCTCCCAAAGTAAATAAAGCAATGGCTAATAGCTCTTGGTAGCAAAGAAGTGATACCCAGGGAGATCATAAACTAATAACAGGCCCAGAGTTCTCTCTCCTTGGACCTGAAAGGCTGCAGAAATGAGAAAGGAGGCATTAGCCAAGGTCAGGCTCAGCTTGAATTATGGGTTAAAGGTTATGTTGAGAACAGTTACAGGATGGACCCTGCTGCAGTCTGCCCTTTGGTCATGGGAAAAAACAAATGAAGTCTGTCAGATACTCAGCCATCCCAAGGAAGGTAAGGCTTGTTTACAGGTGTCTAGTAGAGAAGGAGCAGCAGTGATGTCAGACAATGGAGTCAGAGTGGGCCAACTGGAGAGACGGGCCACGTGAAGAGGAATAAGGTACAATTTAATAGGGATAACTGTCTGGGAAGGCCTGCCCAGAAGTCAGGTGGGCCATTTCTTATCATCTGGAGCAACGTGCTTCCTGGAAAGACCATTTTATTTGGTATACAGAGAAGTCTGGCAGGCTACAGTCCATGGGGTCACAAAGGAGTCAGACACCACTTAGTGACTTAACAATAGCAACAACTCAAAGCTTTAATCATAATGTGCTCCTCATCTTCTTGGCATGTGTCACAGAGCACATCTTTCCAGGTCTAAAATTCACAATAACCTCATTACCAGCCTCCCCACTACACACAGTGTCTTAAGAGTTGCTAAAGAAAGTCCTCCACTGGCAGGCAATACTGAGAATGTTTAGTAGTAGTAGTAGTAGTTAAGTCGCTAAGTCGTGTCCGACTCTTGCAATCCCATGGACTTTAGCCTGCCAGGCTCCTCTGTCCATGGGATTCTCCAGGCAAGAATACTGGAGTGGGCTGCCATTTCCTTCTCCAGGGGATCTTCCTGACTCAGGAATCAAACCCAGGTCTCCTGCATTGCAGGCAGATTCTCTACTGACTGAGCTAAATTTTTAGTTTTTCAACTGACTATGAACCGGAATCCTGCTGTTCTGAGAGTAGCTGACAGATGCCTAGGAAATTAAAAGCAGCAACGTGAAAACAGCTTTTCCTTAGCAACAAACTTACCCACAACCTTCCAGATAGAGCAGATTTGCAGTAGATAATTTTAGTAGAAATATGGGGTAGATTAAGGAAAATGAGATGAGAATACCAGACCACCTGACCTGCCTCTTGAGAAACCTATATGTAGGTCAGGAAGCAACAGCTAGAACTGGACATGGAACAACAGATTGGTTCCAAATAGGAAAAGGAGTACATCAAGGCTGTATATTGTCACCCTGCTTATTTAACTTCTATGCAGAGTACATCATGAGACATGCTGGGCTGGAAGAAGCACGAGCTGGAATCAAGATTGCTAGGAGAAAAATCAATAACCTCAGATATGCAGATGACACCACTCTTATGGCAGAAAGTGAAAAGGAACTAAAAGCCTCTTGATGAGAGTGAAAGAAGAGAGTGAAAAAGTTGGCTTAAAGCTCAACATCCAGAAAACGAAGATCATGGCATCCGGTCCCATCACTTCATGGGAAATAGATGGGGAAACAGTGGAAACAGTGTCAGACTTTATTTTTTGGGGCTCCAAAACCACTGCAGATGGTGACTGCAGCCATGAAATTAAAAGACGCTAACTCCTTGGAAGGAAAGCTATGACCAACCTAGATAGCATATTCAAAAGCAGAGACATTACTTTTCCAACAAAGGTCTGTCTAGTCAAGGCTATGGTTTTTCCAGTGGTCATGTATGGATTAGAGAGTTGTACTGTGAAGAAAGCTGAGCACCAAAGAATTGATGCTTTTGAACTGCAGTGTTGGAGAAGACTCTTGAGAGTCCCTTGGACTGCGAGGAGATCCAATCAGTCCATCCTAAAGGATATCAGTCCTGGGCGTAAACTGGAAGGACTGATGCTAAAGCTGAAACTCCAATACTTTGGCCACCTCATGAGAAGAGCTGACTCATTGGAAAAGACCCTGATGCTGGGAGGGATTGGGGGCAGGAGGAGAAGGGGACGACAGAGGATGAGATGGCTGGATGGCATCACTGACTCGATGGACATGAGTTTGAGTAAACTCTGGGAGTTGGTGATGGACAGGGAAGCCTGACATGCTGCGATTCATGGGGTTGCGAAGAGTCGGACTGAGCAACTGAACTGAACTGAAGGAAAACGTAGCGGAAATGGGTTAGATTTTATCTTCTTTTTCCCTTTTCAAAGGATGGGACTGAACATTTTTCATATTTTTAAGTGCTAGGGGACGAAAGGTTTTAAAATATCTTTGTACCCGTCCCACCACTAGACATACTTACGTGTGCTAATGCTGACACGCTGTATATGTCTACAGAACACACAGAGATCTGTGAGCGTTCTGTTTAGCCTTAAGATAACTTTTTCCATGAAACAAAGAAGGTCCAGCTGACAAAATCCTACACAATCCATAGATTCACTCTCTACTCTGGTTTCCTTCCATGCTGTTTGGGAATGGGGCTGGAGGTGAGAATTTGAATCAGCCCAAACTAATTTTTAGTGGCAGAAGAATGGATTGTGTGGAGACAAAGGGTAAGAAAATCATTAAAGATCTGTGAAATGCATGACTGCCATGGCATCACCACCCCCTCAACCCTACAGGATGTAGAAGTGCAGAGCCCTCTGGCTCTATCCATTAACTGGCTATATCATAACCTTGCAGGCCTCAGTTTCCCCTACTATATTAGAGGTGTGGGCCAGCTCTTCCAAATAAGAAGACGCACTCATCAAGAAACTGCTGACTAACTGATACCCCTGTCTTATGGGGTCAAAGAACTTGAATGTCTTAGTGAGGTAAAAACTTTAAAAAATGGTGGCTGTCTTTTTTCCATTAATAATCTCATAAACAACCTCTATACTCAAATATGGGAAGGAAAGAAGAACATTTAATCACTTTAAACAGTTATGTTAAAAACGATCACAATTCCATGGTAGAAGACACAAAAAGAGTGTGAGGACAGAAAAGATGAGGGGTTGAGACCACAGAAGGAGAGACAAGACAAAAATGTCCCATGAAGTTCAGAGAAGAGGAATTATTTCTCTCTCTTTCTTTAGATGACCCAAACTCTATTTAAAAAACTATTTCTAGTCAAAGGTTCTGAGACTCCTAGTGCTTCAAAATAAGCCCATGTGGTATTATTTCAGACAATATTTGAACTCACTCCTGGGTGTTGCTTCCTCTCAAAGGGTCAAATCAAACATAGCTACAGCTACTGCTGGGAGACTTTAAAGCCAGATCAAGGCAAGAACCAGTAACAGGAGAAAATTAAAGTCTGGGTTGTGGGAGTTCCAGAAGCTGAAATCATCTGGGAACAGGCTGTCCGAGCCTTCACTTCTTTTGGTGTTATCTCATGTGTCCCAGCTGTGGCCAGGGACAAGGTGTAGCATTATCAACACTATGTTAGTATGGTTACTGGGTCAGATTAATCTTCATGAAGGCTAAAAATACAAAGCCTTTGACAGTCTTTAGCTAAAATTAGGCCCAATGTGTTTTTAGGTGAAGAGAGAAAAAATGATTAAATATGTGAAGAACTTGAAGTGCTTGCAAAGAAAGGTGCAGTGGATAACATCTGATTAAATAAAAAATTGGCTATTTGGAAAATAAGCTACTGAAAGCAAATTTCCTGTGCTATGGCTTCACTATCACAATGTTCCTTAAATAAAAGTATCAGAAAGCTCCAAATTAGCTAACAAAGTCAGATTCCCAGGTCCTCTCCACTAAACTAAAATAGAGGCAAAGGAACATTCTTTCCCAATGGTATTGTTGCTGTTAAGTCACTCAGCTGTGTTCGACTCTTTGCAACCCCATGGACTGCAGCATGCCAGGCTTCCTGTCCTTCACTACCTCCCAGAGTTTGCTCAAACTCAAGTCCATTGAATTGATGATGCCATCCAGCCATCTCATCCTCTGTCAACCCTTTTTCCTCCTGCCCTCAATCTTCCCCAGCATCAGGGTCTTCTCCAGTGAGTCAGCTCTTCGTGTCAGGTCGCCAAAGCACTGGAGCCTCAGCTCCAGCAGTAGTCCTTCCAATGAATATTCAGGGTTGATTTCCTTTAGTATTAGCTTCTTTGATCTCCTTATCCAAGGGACTCTCAACAGTCTTCTCCAACACCACAGTTTGAAAGCATCAATTTTTTGGCACTCAGCCTTCTCTGTGGTCCAACTCTCATGGGATACTGATTTGAAAACTCTCTTCCCTTCTTGTATAGGGACTACATATAAGAAAGATACAATAGATAATCTCAAATAATCAAAAGATGAAGAACTAGAAATACTAAGGGGAATATCGATCGCCCCTTCAGAGCTCTCCCCAGCATCCTTGAGTACGCAGCTGCTGTCTGCCTGCCCAACCCCAACCTTTGTAGATAAAAGATATCCGTCCAGCAATCCTATTTCTGGGTAGTTAAGAGAACTGAAAACAGGATCTTGAAGAGATATTTCCACTATTATGTTCACTGTGACATTAATAACAATAGCCAAAGTGTGGGAGCTACTGAAATGTCTACTTACAGATGAATGGACAAAGAAAATGTAGTATATACATAAAGAGGTATATTGTTCAGAATTAACAAGGAAGGAACTCCTTTCACATGTGACAACATGGGTGAACTTGAAGGACAACATGCTACGTGAAATAAGCCAGTCACAAAAGAACAAATACTGAATGATTCCAAATACTTTTATATGAGTTACCTAAGTGGTCAAACTCACAGAAAGCAGAAAGTGGAAAGGTGGCTGCCAGAGACTGGGGGCAAGGGGAACTGGGGAACTGCAGTTCAAAGCATATAAAGTTTCAGTTATACAAGACGAAATGTTCTAGGAATCTGTTCAGTAAGACACTGTGCTATAGTTAACAGTACTGTACCATACACGTAACGATTTGTTAAGAGGGTAGATCTCATGTGTTTTGTCACCACAATAAGAAAAAAAAAAGGAAAGAAACTGTATGTGTGTGCAACAAACTTGGAAAAAGAGCCAAGGAAGGGAAAAACAATCAACTGTTTATTAAACTTTTGAATTTGAACATGAAAGAAGAAAAGAAGCTGAAAATATTGTAATTACTCAACTGGGTTCCCTAGAACATTATTCCCAAGAGATGATACATTTTAGAAGAGTTCTATGATCAAAACATTTGTGACAAACTGCATATTGTTTCCCTCTTGGGTGTGTTCACTATGAAGATTAGTATATAAAAGACTAAGAATTCCCAGAGTAAACTGGCCTAGTTAACTTCCTTTAAGAAAGCATTTCCAAACCCATTTGACTCAGAAAAGGATTTCTTTTGGTAAAATAAATATTAAAAATCCAATGGATTCATGTTTTATGAACAATGTACAAAATGATGATTTTAAGAACTAATTTTAGGGATAGATTCCTGAGCAGGGAAGACCTTCCTACTGAGAGTTCCTCCCCTTTCAAAAACTCAAATAACTAACCAACTTTACCATTATCTTGCCTGAAATATTTAACTCTTTTTATCATGTGAAATTCCAACCAGATGTCTAATGATCTTCCAGAAGAGATCAAATATTAGTCATTTATGATTTCATGTAAATTAATGTTATCAGTGTGACTGTATATTGACAGAATGCTTTACAGCCTTCAAAACCACTTTAACACACACACACCCATGTCTTTCCTTCAAGGAATACAGTAAGTATAGGTAAGACTAAACTTCAGATTACCTGATTCTAGTCTAGTATTCTTTCTACTAGTAAAAAGGCTTTACAGATCGTGTTGGTAAATGATAATGTCAACTGCATGATGTGTTTCAAGTTATAAACATTTTGACTTTTAAATTCTGAGGCGGCAACATGATCAAGTGGTACTAAACAACAGCTGGGGGTGGATCCCTAAGATTTTTATAAAGAAATAGTTCACATAAATCAAATCGCATGTTTTTGTTAGATTAAGGGAGACTCAAATGATTCTATACTTACAAATTTCTCAGGACCATGGAGAATAGACAAAGGGCAGAAAAATGGCCATGTAAAAAGACTGCCCATTTTCTAATGGTCTCATTTTTCACACTGCAAAATCTTTCATATGTAAGTGACCTAGACTTGAGTTACAAAGAAAACTGGATTTAGCAGAGCTTTCAAATCTTAAGTGCTCATTTGGCATCACTTCTAAAAATACCATTAAAACAGAGAGAATGGGTACAGGTGCCCTCTTTTGCCCTGTTGTACTTAAATACTTTAAACTGTCCCAGTTTTTCACAGAAACACTGTTCAAAAGAACATAAGTAAAATTTAATCCTAACACTACTCAATTTCAGGCTCAAAATCTTTGTATTATCAGAGAAAAGATGCTGATAGAAATACCTCTTTCTAGACTAAAAAGAGGAAAAACCTTCAATCCTTTAAATAGAAAATGCATCCAGGTATTTACATCTTTAAATGAAACTTGAGTGTCTACATGCATGTCTTGACTAACATCTAACCAGTCTGTCTGTAGATTGGCACTTATGTTAAATTTTTTTTTTTTTTAGTGTCAACTTCAACTATTTCATTATCCTTATATTAAAGATTTTTAGTGGAACTGAGCAGGAACTTTAAAGGAAAAAAAAGAATTAACCGTTAGCCTTGGACATATGCTTAGAAGATAAAAGCACTGTTCAAACAGGCCAGGTTCAGCAACAATATAAATCAACATCTGTATAGCCTTGTAACTTTCCGGAGCACATCTTCACTTTCACTATTTATCTGTGTAATAAACCTGAAGATTTTAGGCTAGATGTTCTTACTATCCTGGGACCGTAAAAGCATTAAAATAAAGCCTCTAAAATGTTAAGTAACTTGCCCAAGGTCACACTGTGACTGGGAGAAGAGACAGGAGTATAAACAGATCTCCCAATTTCCAAGCCAGGACACTTTTTCACTATAGCATGGTTCTGTGGGTGGTGAGGACAGGAGTAGGTGTGAGGTGTACCTTTCCACTAAGATACATAAATACCCCCATTAGCTTTAGGGAGCCTCTGTTACCCATAAGAGTGTATGCCAAAGCAAAGGAATGCTGAGAACCCTGTGCTGGGTATCATACTACCTAGATATTGTTGCCATAGGGACAAATAACCAATTGGCCGATAGCTGGTAAACATTTAGCCATAAAGTATGCATGAATATAAGCCTTAGAAGACTTTTTCCAAGCTATTATTAACATCTCCTTTGAAGTGAAAACTGAGGCATGAATTGCATGTGTCTCATTTATAATAATGATCAATAACAAAGGTCATTATGACAGCCAAAGTACCACAGTTTCACTAAATGTTACAGTCCAGTGGAACTGCATTGGCTCACACTGCCTTGAAAAAAGGTTTACATGAAGACAACACAAAAAAAACAAAAGCAAGACAACCGCAACACAAAATTTCAAACTCCTTTTGTTAATGTTCAAAGTAACTTATAGACATACAGGCAAACCCTGAGAGCAGACTCCAGATGTGTCCTGCTCTGTGCAGTGTTACGTTCAGCTGAAAAGTTACATGAACTATGGAAACACATATAAAACCAAAGCACCTATAATATACTTCAGGAGTTCCTACCCCGGTTTGTGTGAAAAGAAAGAAGTGGGGTTAAAGAAACATTAGACCCTGGATGAACAGCAAGGTCTGGGAGGCGAGTTCCATGAGCAGAGGCAGTTCTCATGTCAATTAATGACAGGTGTCTTGAGAGTCTGTCTCCAAGCCTCCCCTAGATTCTCCTCTGCTGTAAATAAACCAGGTTAGATGAGGTCATGCCCAAGTTAAAGTCCAGCTTTAATGGACTAAGAGTGTTAAAGAATACTTTTTGATATGCCAAACAGCAAAACCTAAACATCTTTATTAATTCAAGTGAACGCACTTAACCAAGTGAAAAAGGAAAGCTGTGCAGAGTGCCCTCTGGTGGACAGCTGGACATACCAAAGGAAGCTCTCAGGTCGTCAGCATTCATTCATTCAATGACTCATTCATTCATTCAAATATAATTAATTAATGTGGGTCCACTGTGTGTCACTTACTGAGTATCCAGGAGTTAATACAAGAGACACAATCATCGCCCTCACTGATTGTACAGTCTGGAAGCACAGATGGACATTAAACAAAGCACTGCTTCCTTTTTGTTGCTGTTCAGTTGTTAAGTCGTGTCTGACTCTTTGCAACCCCACAGACTATAGGAAGCCAGGCTCCTCTGTCCTCTGCTATCTCCCAGAGTTTACTCAAATTCATGTTCACTGAGTCGGTGATGCTATCTTATCATCGTATCCTCTGCCATCCCCTTCTTCTTTTGCTTTCAATCTTTCCCAGCATCAGGGTTTTTTTTTTTCCCAATGAGTTGGCTCTTCACATCAGATGGCTGAAGTATTAGAACTTCAGCTTCAGCATCAGTCCTTCCAATGAATATTTAGATTTGATTTCCTTTAGGACTGCTTCATTATAGAGGTACTGAGTGCCACAAAGGAATAACAGATGGGATTATGACAATGATCTCTGGGAAAGCTATAAACGCCACTGAAGAACGGACTCCTAAAATTGTCACAAATAATCTGAGACCTGAAGGAAAAGTGGGTTTTAGGCAGGGAGAGGTAACTAACCATGATCACCCTGTAAAACACAAGAAAAAGACCGAGATGAGGAAATGCGAGCTGAAGCAGAGGCAGTATGTAGTATACAGAGGGTCATGGAGACAGTGTTAATTGACTTTGACCTCGAACCTAAGGGCAGTAGAACATAATCAAAAGGTTTAAAGGAGGGAAAGATGTGATTTAAAGATGATTTTTTAAAGACTGCTTTAGATTTTTTTTTTTCATTTTTTATTTATTTTTGGCTGTGCTAGGTCTTCGTGGCCACGTGGGCTTTTCTCTAGTTGCGCTGAGCAGGGCTGCTCTCTAGAAGTGCATGGGCTTCTCCCTGCAGTGGCTTCTTTTGTCACAGAGCGTGGGCTCCAGGGTGTGCAGGCTCAGTAACTGCAGTTCCCGGGCTCTAGAGCACAGGCTCAGTAGTTGTGGAACATGGGCCTAGTTGCTCTGCAACAGGTGGGATCTTCCCAGACCAGGGATCAAACCTGTATCTCCTGCATTGGCGGGCAGAGTCTTTACCACTGAGCCACCAGGGAAGCCCAGAGTGCTTTAGTTTTTATTGTAAAGAATGAATTGGAGATGGGCTAAAGATGAACTGGGGAGACCAACGAGGAAGCAACTGTAGATGTCCAGGTGAGAGATGACAGTGACTCATTCCAGTATCCTTGACAGCCTTCCATGGCTACTCCCAGTCCCTGCTCCCTCACATATCATCCTAATTTATTCCACACACTTACTGTCACCCATGTGCAAAGTACTCCCATTCAGACCTCTGAGCACAGTGGCAGAGTCAAGATCACGGCAGCAGTCTTGATCTGTAAGACAGTGGTCGCCAACCCTTTTGGCATCGGGGACCCATTTTGTAGAAGTTAATCATTCCATGCACTGAGGTGAGGGGGATAGTTTTCAGATGACTCAAGTACATTACATTTATTGTACACTTCTAATTTAATGCCACTGCTGATATGACAGGAGGCACTGGTCCATGGCCTGGATGGTGGAGAACCCTGCTATAAGGAACCACCATTTAGAGCTTCTTCCACCTCTGGAGTCTTCTCACTGCTGTGCCAATGTGGCATAAAGCCTGCTGATGTGTAGATTTATCAGCCCACTCCAACAGGTGACATACTCTTGGGGGACCTTAATTAATACATAGCAGGGGGCAGAAACTTGCCAACAGCCCAGGCTACCTTGTTCCTGCGACTTTGAAGAGCACAGGTTAATAAGTAGGATACCCTGCCTCTAATGATCCCTTCGAACTGTGGTGCTGGACTTGTATCATATATGAATTATACTTCAAAAAGGTATAAAGTTGTTACCAAAAGAAAAATTTTTTAAATCACCTCTTGCCGAAGAGGTGAAGAGATACCCCACATCCAAGGTAAGAGAAACGCAAGTTAGACAGTAAGTGCTGAGAGAGTGCATCAGAGGGCAGACAGACGGAAACCACAATCACAGACAACTAGACAATCTGATCACATGGACCACAGTCTTGTCTAACTCAGTGAAACTAAGCCATGCTGTGTGGGGCCACTCAAGATGGGCGGGTCATGGTGGAGAGGTCTGATAGAATGTGGTCCACTGGAGAAGGGAATGGCACATCACTTCAGTATTCTTGCCTTGAGAACCCCATGAACAGTATGAAAAGGCAAAAAGATAGGATTCTGAAAGAGGAACTCCCCAGGTCGGTAGGTGCCCAATATGCTACTGGAGATCAGTGGAGAAATAACTCCAGAAAGAATGAAGAGACGGAGCCAAAGCAAAAACAAGACCCAGTTGTGGATGTGACTGGTGATAGTAGCAAGGTCCGATGCTGTAAAGAGCAATATTGCATAGGAACCTGGAATGTGAGGTCCGTGAAAAAAGGTAACTTGGAAGTGGTCAAACAAGAGAGGGCAAGAGTGAACACTGACATTCTAGGAATCAACGAACAAGACGGTCTGCAATTGGTGAATTTAACTCAGGTGACCATTATATCTACTACTGTGGGCAGGAATCCCTTAAAAGAAATGGAGTAGCCATCATGGTCAACAAAAGAGTCCAAAAGGCAGTACTTGGATGTAATCTCAAAAATGACAGAATGATCTCTGTTCATTTCCAAGGCAAACCATTCAATATCACAGTAATCCAAGTCTATGCCCCGACCAGTAATGCTGAAGAAGCTGAAGTTGAACGATTCTATGAAGACCTACAAGACCTTCTAAAACTAACATCCCCAAAAGATATCCTTTTCATTATAGGGGACTGGAATGCAAAAGTAGGAAGTCAAGAAACACCTGGAGTAACAGGCAAATTTTGGCCTTGGAGGATGGAATGAAGCAGGGCAAAGGCTAACAGAGTTCTGCCAAGAGAAGGCACTGGTCATAGCAAACACCCCCTTCCAACAACACAAGAGAAGACTCTACACATGGACATCACCAGATGGTCAACACCGAAATCAGACTGATTATATTCTTTGCAGCCAAAGATGGAGAAGCTCTCTATAGTCAGCAAAAACAAGACCAGGAGCTGACTGTGGCTCAGATCATGAAATCCTTATTGCCAAATTCAGACTTAAATTGAAGAAAGTGGGGAAAACCACTAGACCATTCAGGTATGACCTAAATCAAATCCCTTATGACTATACAGTGGAAGTGAGAAATAGATTTAAGGGACTAGATCTGATAAACAGAGTGCCTGATGAACTATGGACGGAAGTTCATGACACTGTACAGGAGACAGGAATCAAGACCATCCCCAAGAAAAGAAATGCAAAAAAAGCAAAACAGCTGTCTGAGGAGGCCTTACAAATAGCTGTGAAAAGAAGAGAAGCCAAAAGCAAAGGAGAAAAGGAAAGATAAACCCATGTGAATGCAGAGTTCCAAAGAATAACAAAGAGATGAGAAAGCCTTCCTCAGCAATCAATGCAAAGAAATAGAAGAAAGCAATAGAATGGGAAAGACTAGAGATTTCTTCAAGAAAACTGGAGATACTAAGGGAACATTTCATGCAAAGATGGGCTCAATAAAGGACAGAAATGGTAGGGACCTAACAGAAGCAGAAGATATTAAGAAGAGGTGGCAAGAATACACAGAAGAACTATACAAAAAAGATCTTCATAACCCAGAAAATCACGATGGTGTGATCACTCACAGTCACCTAGAGCCAGACATCCTAGAATGTAAAGTCAAGTGGGCCTTAGGAAGCATCACTATAAACAAAGCTAGTGGAGGTGATGGCATTCCAGTTGAGCTATTTCAAATCCTAAAAGATGATGCTATGAAAGTGCTGCGCTCAGTATGTCAGCAAATTTGGAAAACTCAGCGGTAGCCACAGGACTGGAAAAGGTCAGTTTTCATTCCAATTCCAAAGAAAGGCAATGCCAAAGAATGCTCAAAATACTGTACAATTGCACTCATCTCACAGGCTAGTAAAGTAATGTTCAAAATTCTCCAAGCCAGGCTTCAGCAATATGTGAACCGTGAGCTTCCAGCTGTTCAAGCTAGTTTTAGAAAAGGCAGAAGAACCAGAGATCAAATTGCCAACATCCGCTGGACCATCGAAAAAGCAAGAGAGTTTCAGAAAAATATCTATTTCTGCTTTATTGACTATGCCAAAGCCTTTGTGTGGACCACAATAAACTGGAAAATTCTGAAGGAGATGGGAATACCAGACCACCTGACCTGCCTCTTGAGAAACCTGCATGCAGGTTAGGAAGAAACAGTTAGAACTGGACATGGAACAACAGACTCGTTCCAAATAGGAAAAGGAGTACGTCAAGGCTGTATATTGTCACCCTGCTTATTTAACTTGTATGCTGAGTACATCATGTGAGAAATCCTGGGCTGGAGGAAGCACAAGCTAGAATCAAGATTGCCAGGAGAAATATAAATAACCTCAGATATGCAGATGACACCATCCTTATGGCAGAAAGTGAAGAAGAACTAAAGAGCCTCTTGATGAAAGTGAAAGAGGAGAGTGAAAAAGTTGGCTTAAAGCTCAACATTCAGAAAACTAAGATCATGGCATCCAGTCCCATCACCTCATGGCAAATAGATGGGGAAACAGTGGAAACTGTGGCTGACTTTATTTTGGGGGGCTCTAAAATCACTGCAGATGGTGACTGCAGCCATGAAATTAAAAGACACTTACTCCTTGGAAGGAAAGTTATGACCAACCTAGACAGCATATTAAAAAGCAGAGACATTACTTTGTCAGCAAAGGTCCATCTAGTCAAGGCGATGGTTTATCCAGTGGTCATGTATGGATGTGAGAGTTGGACTATAAAAAAAAGCTGAGTGCTGAATAATTGGTGCTTTTGAACTGTGGTGTTGGAGAAGACTCTTGAGAGTCCCTTAGACTGTGAGGAGATCCAACCAGTCCATCCTAAAGGAGATCAGTCCTGGGTGTCCATTGGAAGGACTGATGTTGAAGCTGAAACTCCAATACTTTGGCCACCTGATGCGAAGAGCTGACTCGTTTGAAAAGATCCTGATTTTGGGAAAGATTGAGGGCAGGAGGAGAAGGGGACGACAAAGGATGAGATGGTTGGACGGCATCACCAACTCAGTGGACATGGGTTTGGGTTGACTCCAGCAGTTGGTGATGGACAGGGAGGCCTGGCGTGCTGCGGTTCATGGGGTCACAAAGAGTCAGACACGATTGAGCAACTGAACTGAACTTGCCTAGAAATGGTGACATAGATGAGTAAGATGACAGTAGAGATGAGAGTGTCAGAAGTTACAGGAGTGACTGTTTCTATAACTGTTGCATATTGGCATATTTTATATTCACAGGCAAGGAAAAAGGGCCTAACCTAACGAAATACTAATGTTGCTTATTTATAAAATAGGAACTCTTGGAAAGCTCAAATCAACCTTTAGAAGACACATAAATATAAAAGTGAAATCAACCTATAAAAGCACTACAGCAAAGGGTGCAGTTAACAGAGACTCAGAGTACCATGCTGCTGCCACTGCTAAGTCACTTCAGTCGTGTCCAACTCTGTGTGACCCCATAGACGGCAGCCCACCAGGCTCCCCCGTCCCTGGGATTCTCCAGGCAAGAACACTGCAGTGGGTTGCCATTTCCTTCTCCAATGAATGAAAGTGAAAAGTGAAAGTGAAGTCGCTCAGTCATGTCCGACTCTTTGCGACCCCATGGACTGCAGCCCACCAGGCTCCTCCGTCCATGGGATTTTCCAGGCAAGAGTACTGGAGTGGTTTGCCATTGCCTTCTTAGAGTACCCTAGGCAACAAAATAAGGTATTGCTGAAAATCAAAGTGTTAGTTACTCAGTTGTGTCCAACTCTTTGCAACTCCATGTACTGTCTAGTCCACCAGGCTTTCTGTCCATGGAGTTCTCCAGGCAAGAATTCTAGAGCGGGTTGCTATTTCTTTCTCCAGGGGATCTTCCTGACCAAGAGATCAAACCTGAGTCTCCTGCAGGCAGATTCTTTACTGTCTGAGCCACCAGGGAAGCCCAAAGGTATTGCTGGCTATGTTCAAAGCAAGAAGAAAACAAAAGCAAAGAGTAATGTTTGGGGGAAGAGAGTGCAATATTCACAGAAAACCAGTGAAAAGGAGCCCCACTCAAGACAGAAGCTGGCCTCCATCTCTCATAGTAAAGAATATGGTCTGCATCTTGGTCAGCGCAAATAAAGAGCATGTGGATGGAGCTGGGAGATAGGGAGAGAAGGCAATCCATCACTCGCAGTAATTTTCAGTTTTCCCACTCAAATGATTCTCATTCCAGGGCACTGAAGGAACCAACAGATCCCTTTTGACACCATGTGGCATCACAACAGTCCCACTATACACCTGTCCAATGAGTCACACTGTATGTACTGCTTTCTTCTTCAGTATCTCTTCTGGGCTTCTCAACAATCTAGTGGGGTACACAAAGCTATTACTACTATTGTCCTTATTCTGAAACTCAGACTTTAAGTGACCTGCTCAAAATCACACAGCCCACTGGGAACAGAACATCTAGACCCAGCCATCTAACTCTGCCCAGGGCTCTTTTCACTAACCAATGTAACTTTTCACTGCATCTCCAGCAGAGCAACAATAAAATTCAAGCCATTTAATATTAACAACATCAGTGTAAGTACACTTCCAGCAAGATAAATACTGTTAAATCAGCAAGTGCCAGGTAAACATCTTAACTGCCATATGACTCTGGATGTTCAATCGTCAAATCCCATTTAATCTTCAGACTTCCCCCAGGAGTTACAGATGAGGACCCAAGGCTCTGGGCATTAAGTAATTTGTTTGGGGTCACCAGAGGTCTAGTGATTGGTGCAGCAGAGGTTTAAATGTACTGGGATCTGTCTGGCTCCAAACTCCATACTCCTTCTATTACAACTGGCTGCTACCCTAAATGTTTATCAAGGACCATCCTAAGGTATGGAGGGTATTGGTAACCCAAATGCAAAGAGCAGAAACAGTCAATGGCGTTTCTGAGAAGTTTGATGAGCCAAACACTTTTCTATAGCATGGCCTGTGATTATACTAACAAAAGAAACGTCACTTCTTTCTTCCTTACCTAGGTCTAAGTCTTGTGGGAATCAATGCTGAGGGTATGAGTATAGCAGAGGTGAGAGGAGAGGTAGGCAATAAAACAAATAGTGCCTGAATTTTCTGTGATTCTTAAAGGAGTTCAAAGAATATCATAAACCCTGGAGTAAATGCACTTCCTTCTAACTAAGGAGTAAGACAGGAGGTTGTTAGGGTGGGGGCAAAGGAAAAGTGGAATCTTCTTTTATCATCTTTAGGACCTACCTCCTGAGCAGTCTCAGGCCTTCTGGCTTCAGAAGGGAACAAAAAGAAAGCTACTTGGATACAGATGAGAACACAAGCGCTTTTCAGGTTAAGTTTATTGCCTGGGATTCACCACTGACAGGGGCCAAAAGCAGTCTAAATGTAATGGAATCTGGGGTTTCAGATTCACAAACATATAGGCACAAGCAAGTCCACCAGCAGCAGAAGTTAACAGAACCCTCCACAGAGCACCATTTGTCAATCCAACAAAGGTTTACCAAGCACCTACCGTATCTACACCTAGAGAAGTTAATGGTAAACCACTCCAGTATTCTTGCCTGGGGAATCCCGTGGACAGAGGAGCCTGGTGGGATACAGTCCACGGGTCGCAAAAAGTCAGACACGACTGAGTGACTAGACAAGAACTGTATCTACACATCAAACAGTGGGGAAGCAGAGAATGAGACGGACACCATGCCCAGCTTTGCGGAGCTCACAGTCTGTAGGCAATTACTGCTACCAAAGGGGTGCTGTGGGCGCTTCAAAACTAGGAATGGAGCTGAATCTTTATCACCCCTGACTTTCCACTGACTTAGAGTGTCTCACAGTTTTGTAAAACAATCATTCATTTTAATTAAAAAACAAACCACCACTACTTACTTTTAAGGATCCCAGAGACGTAGCAAATAGACTGTTTATTTTAAGCACTGGCTTTTGTAATTTGATCTATGTCTTAAAGAAAATGTTATCTTACTGACTTTAAAAAAAATCCATCACCCATTGAAACTTTCACCTCCAAACTTAGGTCTGCTACACAAAACCAGTTAGTCAACCACAGAAAGGAGTTGACACCTATTAAGGAAACACATTTACTACTTTATTTATTCCTGTCCAGTGTTTGCCCCCAAAACAGCCTTGACTGGAAGCATTAACAGCCATTGAACGATTGCACATGGAAGTGTCTAAGGCTTCGTGTTTTCCCCCTCGCTCCATTACTCTATCAATCAGGTCTCAGATTAGCTCCTAACTCCTTCTAGTCCCCCAAGCCTCCAAATAGTGGCAGAACTGGGGTTTACGGATTTAAACCTGCATCTGTCCCCAAACCCAACTGAGCACACCAATGCTCTCCAGCTCTACTATCTCCTGTTTGGATGACAGCAAATCTGAGTGCCTCCACTGGCCAGGCAGGCAATGTCAATGAGCAAGGAGACAGATAACAGTTATGTCTATTTGCTATGAGCAGGAGAAAGAGAGTTGGAGAGGGGACTAGAGGGGACAGCAAGCAGCTACTGCTATCAATAGCTCCAGCAATTGCTATCACATATGATCTTGCAAGTTTAAGAGAAATGGGAACTTCAATATTTTATGTATACTCCTGAATGTTAACATTAAACGTTAGTTCAAGTTCTTTGTTTTAAGGGGACCACGTGGGTCAAACAGGCTCTCAATCTTTGTCACTGTGTTCTTGGCATCATCTTTTTTTCAAAAATGTTTATTAATTTATTTGGCTGCGCCAGGACTTCCTTGCAGCACGTGGGATCTTCAGCTGTGGCATGTGGGATCTAGTTCCCTGACCAGGGGTAGAACCTAGGTCCCCTGCACTGGGAGTGCTGAGTCTTAGCCACTGGACCACCAGGGGAGTCCTGGCGTCATCCTTTAAACAGCACTGGCTTGCTTCACTAAATTGTGCAGCATTACTTTCATAAGTGTAACATCGCCCCAGGGATGGGGGAAACAGAAAGTTCATTAACACCTTAAACACCAAGGGTATTCTCTTTTCCAGGCAGCCTAGATGGACTCATGGACTAATGCCGCATAAGGTGATTTTCTCCCCTGGGGCCCATGGAATAACTTTCATTTCTCTCCCATAGCAATGATACCCCAAGCAGTTGCTTACCCGTTTGTCAATGTCATTGTGTTGGAGCTGCACAAAGCGGGCGCTGATGGCTGCGATGTAACTCTGCTGATTGGAGAAGGCCACGCGGCCGGCGCCTTTGGGGTACTTCAGCTCGGGGTCTGTGTCAATGCCAGCATAGCAGACACCACCATATAAACGGTCCATGATCATTGCCAGTTCAACTGCAAGAAAATAAACACCATTTGGTATAAATGTTTAGCAGGGTCTCTTGTCCAGGAGAAGGAAGGACTATATGGAAGAATCATGCAGTGTAACTAAGAAATGGAAAACCCATGTTAAGTATCATGAAGAGTGTCCACACCAGTCTTAGAACTCAAGAAGGGGAGCTCCTCATAGGATATTTGAAAACAAAATGAAAAAAGAAAGAAACAAAGAATTTACACACACACACAAATTTACACAATGAGAACTTCAGCAACAGTATAAAAGAAATGATCTATCAGCAACCCTCCTTTCTAATTTCTAACTGCTTAGTCCACTAGAGTGGACCCTGGGCAGGCAAAGCATTTCAGGTGCCCTAACAAGTTAATAAGAAACAGTCTACTTACTGACCCCTAGGGCTGAAAGTAATTACTAAAGTCATAGTAGTAAATTAAGATTAAGCTATAGAAAGAATTAATTCTAGAGGCAATATGTTTACAGCCTAGAAATAACTCTCCACAATTTTTTAAAAAATAAAAGGTTTTTAAGAGTTTATTTCAATTGAGGAACCTCCATACTAACTTCTCACACTAAATTCTAAATAACAATACTAAATATGATAATAAACGTTTATTGAGTGCTTATAATTACCAGGAAACACTAAGGTGCTACAAAGGCAGTAAAAGCACATCCATCCTGTACCCTGCTATAAATCCAGAGGTCTGGTCTGCACTCTTCACTAGAGCTCTTTGGTATATCTGCAAAACACCTGGACAGAAGGCATTTGGAAACTGGACATTCCAAAGGTCTGATATTCTACAACTGTCCTCATCAAAAGGTACCATGGAGAGACATACAGCAGTTACTTACCTGCATCCAAACTGCCTGAAGTTAATTGTTTACTTGATACTGGATGGCACCTCCTCCAGGTATGACACTCCTTTCAGGCCACTCACATGGTTTTAAGTCCAAAAGACTTAGCCCTACTCCTAGGGAATGACCCAAGAATCCACTTCCTCAAATACCTACACATGGTATTTGGAAAGGAGCGGACAGGGAAGACAGATGAAGACCTGGGCCACAGCCATTGTGCAAAGGCCCCCAGACAGCTGAGCTACACAGGAATCAGTATCTGGGGAGAAGGAGAGCTGCACAGGCTGGAGCGGCAGGAGAGCTCTGCAGCAGGTTCAAGGGCTGAAGGGCTTAACGATGCAAGAACTCCACCAGATTTCTATGAACAGAAGGAAAGCCATGTACTGCTGGTTCCTATAATGGGCAGCTGCTGAGGCAATAACAAAGTTATATCACTATGAAAGAAAGGCTGTCTTTCTATGTGATTTCTTCAAACCGGACTGCTTAATACTCGTAGTTGATTTCTAAGCTTCTGTTTCTCATAGGAAGAATGACTTAACAACCAGCGAGTAATTTTCAGAAGATGAGTAAATAAGCTAGCAGTAATTAAGCCAGACAATAAGTGCTTTTAAAGACAGAAGAGCAGAAAGCTACCCCAATGGTCCCATTATGATCAGAGTTACTGAGTCATATCGGTCAAAGAAACATTGCTGGTTAGAGCCCAAGTGGACCCTGACTTCGGTCTTGGGGCAGGATCCAGAAATCACATTCATTCAAACAGTGCAGTAAGAATCATGTCCCTGTTGTTTAGTTGTTAAGTCGTGTCTGACTCTTTGGTGAGCCCACAGACTGCAGCCCACCAGCCTCCTCTTTGCATGGGATTTCCCAGGCAGGAATAAAGAATACTGTAGTAGGTTGCCATTTCTTTTCCAGGGGATCTTCCCAACCCAGGGGTTGAACCCGAGTCTCCTGCTTGGTAGGCAGATACTATACCACTGAGCCATCTGGGAAGCCCAAGAATCACGTATGTACCCTGAATATCAGAATTTAGTGGGTCCTTGCTTTGTCTCAACAACTTATGATAGCTTAAGGACTTCCTCACATAGCTAATGTTATTCCAGTCACAGAGAAGAAGAAATTGAAAGCTGAATTTATTCACCTTGGTTGTTAATGAATTTCCTTTATTAGTCAAGTTGGCTTAGTAAAATAGGTAACCTTGGGGCCTGGAAATTAAACACTAATTTCCCAAAGACCTGGCTTCTTCTGGAATAGAATAAGACAGTGAACACTCCCCGAGCCTGGCGAATGGCCAGGAGACGAATTTTGGCAAAGGATTGAATGCGCTTGTCTTCTACCCTTAGGAAGGACTCAAGAAAGCGTCTAATTTAGAAAGAGAGCTTGAAGCTCCAGCTGAAGACAAGAGCCACTGTAACTAGAGGTTCTTCTGTGGCATCTTGGTCTCCAAAGGAACTTCAGGGATCCGCAGATGCCAGAGACAGCACCTTCCACAAGCACTTTGTGAATCTGGCTATTGGAAAATCATCTTCTCGGCCCAAAGATTCAGTCATGGCTGGTGCTACTGGCAGTTAAGCAGTTCTGATAGGAAAAAGAAACCCTCATTCACTTACGCTTTTAGGAAAATTATATAAATTAATAATTTCCACTTAGAAGCTTATGTGCAGTCATTTTCTTGGCCACCCAAAAGTTTGCAGGCATTTGAGCCAATGAAGTCTTACTCAAGTGAAGGACAATTTATTGAGAAGCTAGAAGAAAGAATCGAAGGTGACTACAGAAAGTTTTTTGTAGGGAAGAATCTGAAGACTACTGATTTCTCTACCTTAACCTGTATTTTTTCTACAAAAACCTCAACAGTCTGATGATCCTTGAAGAAAAGTAAATAATAACTCAACAACTGCTGTTTGTATTTGGTCCTTACTCGGTCAGCAAGTCCTCATTAAAAGTGTACTTTCTGCTGCCTAAACTCATGCTGCACTCAAACGACAGAGGGATGTCACTTAAGTACTAAACAGCATTTCTGATTATTGAGAAAAGTAACCAGTTGGTAAAAAACAACATTAAAAAAAAGAGTAATTTAATTAATCTACTATATAGGTAACTAACAAACACAGAGCAAGCTTTCCTCAAGTCCTACAAAATTCTAATCTGAAAATACTTTTTATATGGAAGATACAAATCCACCTACAGATGTCATAATACACAACTACTCGTAGAGGCTAGGTTTTAAAGGATTCTTTACAGTGAGCATTATCAGTTAAGGTAGGAAAGTTCCATATAAATTCCCTTCCTCTGAATGAGGAGGAAGCTGAGCCAGCAAGAGGGCTACCATTTTGACTACTTGGGAGGAAGAGAGGAAAACAGAAGAAAAGCAGTAAGGATCTGGTAAAAGTCAACTAAAACCTTCATGGATCTATCTATACATTATGAACTCCATCCTGCTCTTGAAATGTGAGTCTTTGATCAAGGATATGTCTTATCTGGAAAATGTTGTCAAACCACCTACTAAATGTATAACAGTGAATCCTCATGTGAAACCATCCTCTGTAGATGACAAGGACAGCATTATCTCCCAGGAGCACATTCTTAACATTTAACCTGAGGAAGATGAGGGTACCAGAGGTGGAAATTCAGACAGATACAGGTGACAGCAGGCATAGACAGAGTCTGTGAGGAAGTCAGATGTCTCCAAACCACTTCTCTTTTTTCTTTCCCATGCAGACAGTGTTAACAGGGTCTGTCTGGCCACCACAGGGGTGGGAAATTACGAGTTCTGGTAGCCATATCCAAGGACATTCTGTACTTTGGTTAAGATGTTCTATGCTCTTATGATAACTCTAGTCAGCTCATAAACAACTGTTCCTTGAGAACAGTACACTACTATAAATCTAACCTACACATTGGCTCTTGTGATGAGCTTCCCTGTGTCCCAGACTAGAGAGGGAAATAAAAATACTGCAGTTGTATGTAGCGTATAGTATGTCCGTGAATTCCTGTGGGTTGTGGTGGCCATGCCCTGGAGGTGAATCTGAACCCCAACTTGTTTTACTCCCAATTCATCATAAAGATCTGAAAGGGATCAGCTCAACAGAAAGAAAATCATGATGACTCTCCCATCCTGCTCCACCCCAGGTTTAATTAGATTTCAAAGTTAGCCTAAGGCAATGTAGAAGTCCAAGATACTATAAGAGCCAAATGGGACAGAGCAGAAATGAGCGTTCCTGAGGGAAATACTAACAGGTTCATCTTTTCAGATTTTAAATCATGAATCCAGAAGCTCCATTTCTTCTCTTTGGAAACAACAAAGCAGACAGGCAAGAGGCATAAGGCACCTCAGGGTGACCGAGAGGCCTGCACTTCTGAAAGAAAGGAACTGCTGAGTTGGATCACAAAAGCGGTTCACGTATCTTCAGTAGAGGAAATGCTTATAAGCTTCCACTCTGCATGAGATGTTGGGAAGTTATGAATATTTTCAAATAAATGGTATGAACAGCCAACTAAGTCTGAGCGATAAGAGTATTTAAGTTGATTAAATCGAGCTGGTACCAGGCTGACTGTTATTACTGTTACAGAGACAGAATCTCAGATCTCAGCTTCTGATAAAACAGCTTCCTTCTGTGTAAAGAGTCCCAGACTTGAAGTCTGGAGATCTGAAATTGAGCCTTAGCTTTTTTAATTGTTGTGGTCTTGACTAATCACCCCCTTTGAACTCTGCTTCCTTCTCTCTATGACGAAAAGTCTACCACTTACAATCTCACAAAGTTTTCATGAGGATTAAACATATATGAGAACTCTGGGTATACTGTTGGGCACAGAGCAGCGCTCAAATGTTTCGTTTTGCCCAGGAGTTTTTTTTCTTTAACATTTGCTTAACTCATAAATCTTTGCTTAACATTAACTTGGCCTGGTTTCTGCTCCATAAGCACCAGTTCATCCCAGTCTTACTTTAGCTTTAAGTTAATGTTATTCAAACTGCCACTGATATGGCAACCTTTGACATCAGCTGTGGGTGAAGGTGTGCTTTCCTAGAGGAGGGAGCTCACAAATACCAATCAACACTAGAAAATCCTTAATCTTAAGGGCAGTGCAGTGAATGAAGTCAGTATGCCAATTCTGGAGTTTATCTGAGACAAGTCATTCTGAACTTGGGACTGGGTGAAAGAAAAAGCTTCTAGTGCTGACCAATTTGACATAAGATGATTTGTGTCTGCCACCACTTCACTGAACAAAAAGGATACGGTTATAATACTCCTCTTTCCTAAATCACAAATCATTCCTAATATGATTCCTAATATGCGTGGCCTACCAGAATGTTTGCACAGAATGTGTGGAATAAATGCTCTTAGAAAAATTCATCATGTTCTCTAGATGTATGCCATACATTAGTGAATATTTACCTCAAAAAACTGTTTTCCTCTAGAATTTCCATAGAAAAGTCATCCTCACAACAGTTGGGGTGGAGGGAGGGAGGGCAGAATGGAGGAGAAGAAAACAGCAGGATCCATAGGAGAATATTAGTGAGAAAAAGACAGGAGAGACTCATCAGAACAACAGTTACGAAGGTGAGAGATCCAAAGATGACAGGCAACTGGCAGGCTCCAGGAACTCAAGACTGATCTTTTCTGCAGGACCTGGTCAGATAAACTGTCAGGAGGAAGTCATAAAGTGGAGGAACAGCTCACAGATACCTCTAACTAGAAAGGAAGACAGAGTTTTTCAAGCCTGATCAAAGTTGGAAATGCATGGCTCCCAAAGCTGGATTACTGAGGCAGCCCCCAAATGAGATGTCTAGGCCCAGAAGCTCGAGTCAGAAGATACTTATGGTTACAAACCAGGGGAGAGTACAGGGACCAGATCCTTCCTTTTCCACTCTTTCCTGGTGGTCTCTCCTCAAAACTCCCAAACCTGGCGATTACTTGCTATCAGAGCAAAGACATGCCGTCAGGAAAGGTTCTCATGCCATAGGGATATGCAACAGGGAGATTTCTGCACTGAGATTTAGGAAGACATGTTGCTTACAACATCTGAATGAAGACTGGCAATATGCTCTTGCATGTCCAGGTGGTAGCAGGAGGAGAGAGAGACAAGAGAGATGGACCACCTCTTTCCTCGTACTGGCTCTCTGAAGAATATGTACACTTTAGCCACACGGTGGCATGGCGAGTCTACCCACAGCCTTTCCTAGTGTGGGGGTGGAGAGAGATGGGAAATGGAAGGAAAGCGAGATCTGGAATCAGCAGATGTCAGGCAGACCATCCTTGGCCTGCCACTGACACTGACAGGAGTGATGGAAGGGAGAGACAGAGAGAGTAGAAATTACTCCCTAGAAAAGGCAACAATCCGGCAATCTAACTTTGGGTAAACTCATCGAGATTTTCCACCGATATTTTCCCATTTTCAGGCTAATTTTTCTAAGCCCCTGATTTTTTTTCCAAACTGAATTTTTAAAAGTCACGCTTGTCAAAAGATCAGAAGGAACAACCTAAACTCAGTCAAGACAATCCACTTAAAACAGGTTGCCTTGTATCTTCATAAGTGTTTGTGCATTTCTATTTAGTGGGATAGGACTATATTATCATTTATTAGTGACAATGGTCCCTGTCTTACAATGGGAAAATATCAAAGACAAAAAACCTTATGAGATCCAAAAGGATAATTCTTGAGTGATAACGTTTTATTCACTGTAATGTGCTAAAGGACCATTTCTGGCCCAGGATAAGGTGAAAATCAATCTGGACACACAAAATCTCACTTGTTGAGTACCAGCACTAATACCTAGTTTAGGATCATCTTCTACATAGTGCCTAAAATAGTTCTAAGATTTTCCGGAATTCAAACCACAATACTCCTGGGGGAAAAAAATGCCCTGAAATATTTAAAAACCAAAAGTTGAGAACATTATGTTAAGGAAAATAATTTAGTATTCAATTAATTGGGTTAGTACTCTATTAGTACATTTCTGAAATCTTTGACTTTATAGGTGATGACCTGTTCAGCAAGAGTGGGATGTCCATTCAGTGTGGCATGACGTGCACTTTCTCGGTGCCAGTGACACCCTGCGTGCTCAATACATGTTTACTGTTCAAGTGAACTGCACTGTAGTCAATTTAAGATTGTCTAGCAAAGTCAAACTGAATTCTTTTAAAAACAGTCTTCTATTCCAAAACACACACCGGTCCACAAAGCTCAGTGTGTTCCAAAGAAATTCAATTCTACGCACAGGGATAAAAGCTAAAGATGTTAACTCTTTTTATCCAGACTACTTGGCCTCCAATCTGGAAGTCTTGGATAGAGTAAAATTCCAGGATGCTAATGTAGATTGTTTAGCCTTCTAGAAACTAGCTACATTTATAGGAGGTGCTGGCATGGGGGAACCGTCATTAGACTAAGTGACTGCAGATTAATATCCAACAATGGCAAACACAAAATTTTAAACCAAAACAAATTCGTTTACTTAAAAAAAAAAACGAACTTTGAAATTTACAAAACATGCATTATCTAGGC
Source organism: Oryx dammah (assembly GCF_014754425.2). Lineage (NCBI taxonomy): Eukaryota > Metazoa > Chordata > Mammalia > Artiodactyla > Bovidae > Oryx > Oryx dammah. The sequence goes on from NW_024070198.1 coordinate 13,105,315, forward strand.
AGGGAACACAAACTCTAATTTCTGACTAGATAACTAAATTTAATTCCTGTTTAACCCTAGAATATCTATCATCTTACAGACAGAGAATGTTAAAGAAAGAATACAGTTCAGCATCTTGGGTTTTCTGTCTTGCGCTGTCAGTGTGATCCCAGAACAGTGAAAAACAGATGATCACAGAGAGAGGTCCATATCTATCCTTTCAAATAATTCAAACAGAAAGAATAAAGGATGAATAATGTTTAAAAAGGCAATTTAGTTATCAACTATTGTGTCTGTGACTTAAAACAGACATGAGATTAAAGTCAGTTTTGTTACTTTTACAACTGCACGAACTTTTCTTTCAGAAAACTTTTTTTCAGATTCCCATCTAAGAAAAAAGGGAAAGGGCTAAGATATTAAAACTACTTTGTGTTTGTCTTTAGTTGCAAAAAAGAACAGCGAGAGTACTAGCAAGGAATGCCTTTTTTTTTTTTTTTAGAATATATTTGCAGTTTAAAGACTATAAAAGGGGATTTTTCTCTCTCTCCACTCCTAAACATATCACCAGTTAGAAAAAGCCAGGAATATTACACAGCACCCCTACTCACACTTTTTTTTTTTTTTTTTTTAAATTGCAAATAGAAATGCCTTATGACCCAGCAATCCCACTGTTGGGCATACACACAGAGGAAACCAGAATTGAAAGAAACACATGTACCCCAATGTTCATCGCAGCACTGTTTATAATAGCCAGGACATGGAAACAACCTAGATGTCCATCAGTAGATGAATGGATAAGAAAGCTGTGGTACATATACACAATGGAGTATTACTCAGCCATTAAAAAGAATACATTTGAATCAGTTCTGATGAGATGGATGAAACTGGAGCCAATTATACAGAGTGAAGTGAGCCAGAAAGAAAAACACCAATACAGTATACTAACACATATATATGGAATTTAGGAAGATGGCAATGATGACCCTGTATGCAGGACAGCAAAA